>NC_143586.1:83209870-83516986 GCF_048544385.1 Mastigoproctus giganteus | reverse complement strand
GTATTATTTCACATGCAATAAGTTGGAGCTTACTATCCATTTATAAGATTGCACTAACAAAAAAGCCCAATAAACCGGAAAGTGTGAATTGTTTTTATTGTTTTTCTGGTCGTGACCTCCAGAAATGTGCTTTAGAAAAATATTACAAAGGCATTCAAAACTGATTCTTATAACGAAACATAGCAATAAATGGTGGTGTGTTTGTCCGGTTACTTTTGAAACAACTTCCTAATTCATAACTTCCATCAGTTATCCCACGTTAGCTGGTCAGACAGAATCTTTTTCTGGTCTGTGCAACGTAAAGTGTTTTAATCAATAAGCATCGATTCTGCTAATTTAGCATTTATTCTCTATATAAAGTGTGTATTTAATTAGTGCCTAAACTGAAGAAAGCTACAATAAAAAAAAAAAAGTTTAAATTTAGAGGAAAAATTAAAAATCGTTTAGCAGTTAGAAAATGGCGAAAAGGTTGTGACATTGGCCAAGAAATACAGCATAAATGAATCTAGCATTCGCCGAATTAAGGAAAATGCTGAGAAAATTAAAAGTTCCGTTATCTGTTCCACATTGTTGCCAGCAAAAAGCACTACAAAAGTGAGAATTCCGTTAATAGAGAAAACTGAAAAATTACTTTCTTACTGGATAGAAGATCTTAATCAAAAAAGAATGTCTTTCATAGTGTAGATATTATTTGTGCCAAAGCTCTGCAAATTTTTAATTGCTTACAAGAAGAAGCCAGTCCATCCAATGCAGATGTCTTTCAAACCAGTAAGGGTTGGTTTGAAAATTTAAAAAAAAAAAAACATCAGTCTTCACAGTCATAATGGGCAAAGCAGCCAGTGCAGATACAGCTGCTGCTTTTTTTGTATCCAAAAACTTTAAAGGATGTTATTGCAACTGAGAGCTATCTAGCAAGTCAAGTGTTTAATGCTGATGAGACCAGCTTATTTTGGAAGCGTATGCCAAGCTGAACATTCATTTCAAAAGAAGAGAAAACCACCCCAGGTTTCAAAGCTGCACAAGATGGGTTAACACTTTTGTTATGTGACAATGCAGAGGGTGACTTTAAGTGCAAATAACTTCTAATTTATACATAAGAAAATCCTCATGCTTTTAAAGGAATATCAAAAAACTCCTTACCAGTTCATTGTAATAGAGCAAAAAAGCCTGGATGACAGCTAAAATCCTTGAGGATTGCTTTTTAGATTGCTTTTGCATCAAAACAAAGAGGTATTGCTTGAAGAAGACCACAGCATTCAAAATCTTGCTCATTCTTACCAATGCATCCAGTCATCCTGCATGATCTGAACCCAAATGTGAAAGTTACCTTTCTCCCAGCCGATGGACAAGGTGTTATCGCTTCCTGTAACTTGATTACCTAAGATGATTTTTTTTTTTTTTTTTTTTACATATAACAAAAATGATAAAAACAAAGATGCACACAAAATTTTGACCACGAAGAGACTAGCTGAGTTTTTAAGACTTGCAAATCAGCTTAGCCAAGAAGCTCTGGATATGGATTCTAATTTGGAGAGGAGTTTACATTTTCGCAGAACTTCATCAGTAGCTTTAGTTCCATATGAAGAAATTTATAACGAGAAACAGTATGCTTCTAAGAAAACAATTTTAACTAATTTTTTCCAAAACGTGCCAGATACTGTTGCAAGTTTATCAGAGATAAACAGTGACGAAGAAGCAATGAATTTAGATTAAAAATCTAGAGGTACATATTAGGAAGATTAATTTTATGGACGTTTGTATATTTTTTTTTTTTATTACCAAATGAAGACTTTTTTTTTTTAATTAATTTTTTTTTTTGAACTTTTTTTTTTGTGTACAGTTACAGAAACCTCGTTAAGTCATAAACTACATTTCGCACTGCACAGATTTTGATTGCATGGTGTTTTCACGGAACGTAACCACTGCGAAAATTGAGAGATGACTGTATATACTCTTTTCATTCTTCTTCAGTAAAAAAAAATCTTCATTCTTCTTGAAATTTATTTGATATTGTTCTTGGTCTCCCAAACTCTATACAAATCCTTCAAAAGATTTGGCTATCTTCAAAAATTTTTTATTATTATTATTTTTTTATAAATATCTATTTTGGTCACAGCATTCCAGTTCCTATGATAATGATCCGGCCTCGACAAATCACTTCAAGGTCTAGAAGCTATTGCAAAAGTTAGTCAAGTTTGACTGACACCTCCTACAACTTAGTCACACTACCAGTGTGACAAACTTGCAGGAGGTGTAGGGGGCATAAAGACGAATCGGAATCACATAGCATTGCAGGGTCCGATATGCCTTCATCATGCGGTAGAAGACATTGAACAGGAGGTCGCGTGAACAGCGATCCCGCTGGAAGTCAGCATTTGCTTTCTGTTGAAGAAACCAAGTAGCAAAAATCCTCCGGAGTGGATAATCCGCAGGCTCCAATGATTGGATGCATTGCAGATGGTATGAACTCATTTGGTTTGTTGACAGTATCCTCCATACAGTGGATTGGGAAATACCAAATTGTCGGCCTATCGCTCGAGTACTCGTACTCTGATTGCCTTCTGCAAGACTTAAGGACATTCTCCTCATTGTCTGGCGTCCTCGTCGTTCGCTCTCGATTCATAGTACCTCTCGTGAAACAACCAGTCTCACGTAACCTTCTGTGCACACGTGCGAAAATCGTATGATGAGGAGCACGCCTGTGCGGGAAACGTTCCTGGTACAAGCGCAGAGTGGTGCGCCCATTACAGTCCGTAGCTCCATATGGGAGGTGCATGTAGGCCAGTTCAATGTTTGAATACTCATCCATCCTACTGCCTCGGGAACCGGTTCACAAATGCTGACTTCCAGCGGGATCGCTGTTCATGCAACCTCCCATTCAACGTCCTCTACCACATGACGAAGGCATTTCAGACCCTGCAATGCTATGCGATTCCGATTCGTCTTTGTGCCCCCTACACCTCCTGCAAGTTTGTCGCACTGGTAGTGAATCACCCTGTATATTCAATATGGAAATCACTAAAAAATCGCGCACTATTTAATTATATTAAATATAAAAAGTAATATAATAAAAAAATACTTAAAATATATTCAAAGTAAAAAAAATTGGATGATCTCTATATTCTGTTCAGCATTGGCCAAAATTAATGGTTATTAATTTACAAGGGGTGGCCAATGGGTATTTACCCATATTTAGAAATATATGAATCAGGGATTTGAAACTTGACCAATTTCATCTTTTCCTATGTAGCTACTACATGTTTTTCCCATCTGTGGATAAAGACAGACCTCTTATATAAAACTCTTCATTTTGAGCAGAAAACCAGGCTTCAACTTCATTAATTATTCCTCATCAAGCTGAAATTTGCTGCCTTCCTCCCCACACAGAGCTTGCATCTCTTCGTGAATTTGTTTTGTTCTGTGATGGTTTCTTCACTTTAGGGAAGAGAAAAAAGTCTGAAGGTGAGGGTACTGTCAAGAGCAAGGAAAGGACTTTTGGTTCCATAGAGGTGACTAGTAGCCTTACACAGTTATTAAATTTTATGCAGTGGGACCAACTGATGGTGAAGTTGTCAACAGTAAATTCTAAATAGGAAGCATTCAGGGATGTAACTGCAGAAGGTACTAGGCTTTTTTGGAACAATTAAGACATACTGTTTAAAGCTTAGACCTAAATGGATGTCACATAAATGGGCGAGATGCACAGCTAAACTTGTCTGCAATCAGGTCATTAAGGAGGTTAGGCAAGCTAAGTCAGATTATGACATATTACATTGAACTATGATGCAGTAACGGGAAAGAATGTAAAGATAAACAGCAGGGCGAATTTATTTATGAAAATGTTGGAAGGAAGAGGATAAATCACATTGGTCCACTAGATAGTGGTTTAACTGTTGATGAACCAGCTAAGGTTGCTAAACAAACTGAAAATTTTGCATGTATGTTCGCACATGAGGAATTTTTAGGGATGGGAATACCAGAAATGTATCAATTTCTAACAGGGATCCAATAGGATCTATCCAATTATATTATAAGAGGCAGCAAAAGAGGTCAGCAAACTTTTTTGCTATAATTATGAGAGCATCCTTGTATTCCTGGACTGAAGATATTCAAATGTATAACCAATTCGCAAAGAGGAATCAAAGAGTAACATGTTAGCTTGACTTCTGTTCCAGGGAAAATAATGGAGTCCTGCATTACAGAAGTAATTGTTATTTGTTATTTGGTTTTTAGGAGCATTAGCAACTAAGGCCATATTGCTCGGGGATATGCGGTGGTCATTCTCTGACCTTTCCGCATCCTCCGTATTTGGTGGTGACGGGCTCTAACCCCGGTCTAATCAAGACGCGTGTGCTACGCACTGCTGCTCCTTCCCACCTGGCTACGGAGGCGCCTTACAGAAGTAATGCAGGACCATCTAGCAGAATGCATTAATACTGCAGTTACAACATTGAGCTGTTAAGGAGCAATCTGATTGAACTATAATGCAGTAATGAAGAAACTAGATGCAAAAAATAATTTTTGATGTTATAAGATTAACTTATGCAACTAATTAACTATTATAAGTTAATAATTAATTATTAACTTATGTAAAGAAATATATTCACTAAAAAAAGCAATTTACTATTTGTTTAATAGCCAAAGTGCCACCATACTGATTACTTTGTTCGTACTCTTGACTTTTGTGGCATTTACTTGATCAATGGCTATATATGTATATGCTCAGTGCCTGTATCATTTTGCATTCATTGATCAATGGGAGAGGGAAAATTGTGGCTCGTTGACATGAAGTGTGACTCTGAGAAATATAGGCTGGAAATATTCAATACAAAAATAATACTTTTTAATAACAAAGCAATGGGGCAGGATTGAATGTCTAATCACTGACACTAACATCTTTCAAGAAATCTTGAAAGATTTTTTCACTGACATCTTTCAAAGAAATCTGCACATTAACAAATTCCTTTAGTTTGCAAACTACTTAAAAGCAGATAATCTTTTGCATCTATTTTTGACAAGAGAATTGATAATTGCCTATAAACCATTTTTTTTTCCTTCATCCTTTTACTGTTAATGTTTGCTGTTCAAAAGTTTGTCATCAAAATATTTTTGTAATATTTCACATTTAATACTCTATTATAATAACTTTATTAGCAATGACTGAATAATGATTAATAATGATTAATCACCTTGTTTGTCTCATAAGTGTTTTTGAAGGTTATTGTGATCAGCACTCTTAAGTTAAATAATATTTAACTTAACATTTCTAAAAAAAAACTCAAGTGGCAACTTTATCTATGAATTCTGTTTGGAGCTAGCATACTTTCAACTGATGTGAGGAAATGTTTGGTCTTAAGAATTCACAACAGAAAGTCAGCTGGCCACAAAACTGAGTCCACAATTTAAGAACATTTACTCAAAAACCATTCAACTTATGCCAGGAATGTTTTTGAAGTTATAACATTCCATGAGTTACAATTATTAACTAATGTGAATAACTATAATGATGTGGCTCTCCTGGGAAACAGCGAAAATTTCTTGGCTTTGTCTAATTATTTCGACAAAATCTTTAAGAGAAGAAAAGAGATTTGTAAATACAGGTAACCCTCATATAACACAGTAGTTTGGTTCCAACAAAATCTCAAGTAATGCAAAATCATGTTATACGGGACTAAGCATCAGTACAGAAAGGGGGGGGGGGGAGTTACGTTCCGAAACCTAACAAAAATATGCCATTTTTTTTTAATATTAACTATCGGAAACTTAATTTTTATAGTAGTAATAACTTAATATTTTAACTTTATTTTTATAATAGTAGTAACTTACTACTAACAAACGTCGTACCTTACAAACTTTGTGAGAAAATGTATGTTCATAAGCACAATCTCTTCTGCAGCATCTAGATTTCGTGTACCTTCTTGCTATTTTTAAAAGTCATGAACTGCCCTTTTCGAAGTCAATTATTTTTTATGGTCTCAAACAAGCACAAGTTCAATAGCACAGAACCTAGGGATCTCCCAGCACAACACAGTGAACATCCACTTTAAATTATTTGTGTAACTCAGAAGAATATTTTCCAGTTAGCAAAATAAAAATAAATTTACGCTTACGTAAATACATAGCTTAATTAATACATATTTCTGTTAACTGACTTTTTTTTTTTTTTTTTTTGTTGTAAAATTTAAAACAGTAAAAATGATAAACAATTAATAACAAAGAACATGGCATGCAAGAGTTAGAACAAACACGATATGGAGTAATGAGTTTCTGAAAATTTGTTTTTTTATACGATTGAATATTTCATGGAAGGGGAAACACATTTCACCATAATAACGTGAAAATTCCAGCTATCGGTACTATAGCAATGCAAGAAGATCGCATTTACTACCCGTTTATAATTGCTTACACTAATAGAAAAGACCAATAAACCGGAAAAGTACAAAATTTTTTTAATGTTTTACGGTAGCGACCTCCAGAAATGTGCTTTACAAAAATATCACGAAGGTGATAATAACTAGCGAGTCAACAGCAGGAATTCACAAAAAGGAATGGAAACATTTAAAATTACATCTAACATAATAGCAAACACAAAATTACCATGTTACGCGAGGTTTCCAGAAATTCTCAAACCTTGCCATAGAAGTACCGTGTTGTGCGACGAATGCCGCAATTTATCAATCGTGTTAGAGTGAAATCGTGTTGCACAAATGCCGTGTTATACGGAGGTTGCTTGTACTGATTTAAATGATCATGCTTAATGGTTAAAAGTTGTACATTTCTAAGTTTATTTTTTAAATTGATGTTTTGATTAAGGAAAATGCTTTTGTTGATCCAGACGGCTTTTGTTTGGTGGAGTAGGTTATGAGCCTGGCTGTGCTGTGTAAATTGTCTGTGAAATGTAGGCTTGTTCCAATCTTAAGACCTTTTATGCTAAGGATTATTGATGGTGGACTTGCCAGACTGTTTCTGGCTGGTCAAGGGCTTTTCCTGTGTATTCAGAATCGATGTGCTGGCCTGGCATCTCGCTTTTTGGGCTGGGAAACTATAACTCAACAGTGAATTCAGTTCAAATTTCAGTTTTTTTTTTTTTTTTTTTTTTTTTTTTTTTAAGGAAAACACCAAACACGAGAGGTATTAGAACCTATAGTACTTGGTACCGTGCTTGGGTTGGAGGTGGAGAAGACGAAAGAAGATTTGTTGACATTAGACTTGAACTTCTATAGACTGTAATTTTCAGGAAATACGTATGAAGGAAGGTTGTTCCAGAAAACAGCAGTTGTATGAATAAACAAGGAAGATGAAAAGTTGGTTCTGTGAGTTTGAAGTTGGACAATCAATAGATGTTGGCTGGTTTTGGGGGCAAGCCCCAGATGTGTGAACAATATTCTATGGTAGGACGGATTTGCGATTTGTACAGAGCAAACAGCTGTTTGGAAGAAAAGTAATGCCTAGAGTGAAAGAGAAAACCAAGTTTTTTAGATGCAGAGGAAGCAATATTTGTAATGTGCTTGGCCAAGAGAGATTAGAAGTCAGAATAATCCCCAAAAGAGATATATCATCTTGCCTAGAAATCAGAGTGTCACCAAAGATAAGCATAGGAGCAGAAGAATCCTTTTTTGCAAGATATAAGACAAGACTGAGTTTTAGAAGGACTGAAATCAACTAAGTTGTCTTTGCCCCACTGGAGAATTACCTGGAGATCGGCATTTAAGGAATTGATAGCAGATATTCGTGAATTTGAAGCTGATTGAGCATGGAAAGTGGAATGCAATGTGTAGCACCGGCAAAACTATGGATAGGATTTCCAGTCAATAGAAGAAGGTCATTAATATACAAGAGGAAAAGAGTGGGAAAAAGAACTGAACCTTGGAGGACACCAGCATTAGTGGAGAAGTTAGAAGACAGAGAGCCATCTACCATCACCCTCAGTGAGCGATCAGGGAGAAAACTGGATAACCAATAACAAAAAACAGTTGGCAAACCATAAGATGGAAGCTTGTTTAGAAGACCTTTATGCCAAACACGACTGAAAGCCTTTGAGATGTCAAGAGCAACTGCTTGTGTTTCACTGAACTTATGCATTGAATCTGTCCATAAATGGGCAATCTAAGCAAGAATACAACCAGTGAATCGGCATCGGCAGAATCCATACTAGCGATTGTTGATCAGACAGAAGGATTCTAGGTAGTTTAAGAGTTGGCAGTTAATTGATATAACATTACTTTAGAAAGAGTAGAAGTAATTGCAATGGGACGATAATTGGGTGGGAGGGATTTGTCACCCTTTTTAGGAACTGGCTGGATATGAGCAAATTTCCAAGCAGAAGGAAAAACACCTTTGGAATAAGAAAGTCAAAAAAGGAGGCAAAGAACATTAGTAAGCTCCGGAGCACAGGTTTTGAGAACAAGTGGAGAAATACCATCAGGACATGGAGCTTTCTTAGTATCAAGATTCATCAAAATCCTTCTGACATCCTTTTGGTGAAAAACCACAGGAGGCATTGAATGGAGTGTGTTGAGAATGATGGGAGGTGTTTATCAAGATCATTAATACATGAGCTGGAAGAAAAATGGGATGTTCACAGGTCAGCTTTATTCTTGTCTGAGGTGACAACAGAACCATCTGGTTTTGACAGAGGTGGGAGCAAAGATGGGCAAAAGTTGCGCCCAATAGCTTTGGCAAGAGACCAAAATGCTCGGTTACCATTAGGGCAAGAAGCAAGTTTTCTACTCCTAGCCTGTACAAAATCTAGTTTGGACTGATTAATGACTGCTTTACAATTGTTGCGAGCTTTGGTGTAGGCAGAAAATGAAACTGAAGAATTGGAAACAAGCCAATAACGATATGCAACGTTCTTCTCTTGAACAGCATCAGCACATTTATTGGAAAACCTAGGTTTAGAAAAAGGAAGAGATTTTACAGTGGAGGGTGAAATAAAGGATTCCATTCCTACAAGAATAATTTCACTGATACGATCTGAGCAAACGTTGACATCAGAAGTTTTGAAACAGTAATCCGACCAAGGAAAAGAAGAAAAGAAGTCTCGCGGGTCATCCCATTTTGCATTCTTATAATGCCAAACAACACGAGGTTTGGGATAGACATGAGATAAAGGCTCCATTGGAAAAGAGACAATCACCAAGTTGTGATCTGAGGCGCCTAAAGGACCACTCACTTCGACCGTGTACTTAGAAGGGTTATTTGTGAGAAAAAGATCAAGCATATTGGCTGTATGGTTAGGATTGTCTGGTATTCTTGTAGGTAAATGAACAATCTGTGCAAGGTCATTAGTAATTGCAAAAGCTTCAGCATCTCGACCAGCTGGGTCATGGGTCAGTGTGACTAGAAAATGGAAGCCAGCTGGAGTGGTGAACATTAAAATCTCCAAGGAAAATTATCTCACTGTTAGGAAGGTTGGACTGGAGAATGTCAAGTTGCAAACAGAGGAAGCCAAAGAACTCCAAGTGATTAGTGGAGTTGGGAGAACGGTAGAGACAAAAGATTAATTTGACACAATGAGGTAGAGAAATTTTAAGCCAGAGAAGATCCAAATTACCAAGTCTCTGTCAGGGAATATCAGAACGGACATATGCACAAGTATCCCCCTTTGAGGCGAAAGGAATCGTACAGCGAATAATTTTCTCAGTTGCCCATTTCATTGGGCAACTGAGATGAGCAGTAGTTGAATCAACCGATAACTGAGATTCTGTCAGAAAAAGTACATGGGGTTTGGCAGACTGCAAGTGGAAATGGACATCATTGAGATTAGAATTGAGACCACGTATATTTGTGAAATGAACCTAGGAAGTGTTTGGGAGGTTTAGATCTTTTCGCAGATAAGCTTACTCTATTAGTTTGACAATTCATGGTGTATTCACTAGTAAGAAAAAGTGGGAGGGGGCATGCTGTATAAAGTAATGAAATTTTTGGACATGGCGTAGACATGGTAAGAATATATAACCAGATCCTTGACATAACGTGGCCTCAACAATGCTCCCACATACACTCTACTCAGACTCCCTCCAGTCACAATCTGGCAGAGTAGAGGAAGCAAGATTATACACTAGCTGATCTGGAAGCCTCCTAAAGAGTTACCAATAGGTTCGGTCCGGTGTACTAACTAGCAGCCAACCTGCGAACACTGTTTTATAGCTGTATCCTCGAAATGTAATGAGGGTTGGAGCTCGCAATGATGTTTATCATAACCTCAAAAGTCATCAGTCATACTGCATGATGGAAGAGATTGGGAAGGGTTGACCGGAACTTAGGTTTGGAGACTAAACATGAGGTTCCACCACTTCAAGCCTCCAATAAGCAACGTAGTGGTATTGCACCGGTTGATGAGAGTCATCTACCATCTAGTATTGCTTGGTAACACAGAGGGGCAGCATATATCCATGTGGTGTGGGTGCCACACCTCGATGGCTGCTTATTGGTTCACACCTTGGTGGTCACCCACAGTACTTGTGCATGGAGATTATACCCAGGATTACTAACAATCCCACCATCATGAAGGTGCAAGCAAAGGATTTGGCTGTCAGAGACTGTGTGGACTTCGCCCAAATTGGGTCCACTTGACTTGAATGTCACCCGTATATCAGTTCCATCAGCATTTTAGACTCCCAGGTGGCAATTACAGCTTGTCAGGCATATCTGAGAGAATGTCTGTGACAACCTCAAGGACCAAAGTTCTAGGAAACTATAACTCAACAGTATATTGCAATCCTTTGATTTGGAAGAGGAAGTACGAAATCCTTAGCCATAATTATGGGAGCATCCTTGGACTCAGGGGAAGTGCCCATGGAATGATGTGCAAATGTATCTCCAATTCACAAAGGGGGAATCAAAGGGTGGCATGAGTAATTACAGACTCGTTAGTTTGACTTCTGTTCCAGATTAAATAATAGAGTCACTGGTTAAAGAAGCATTGCAGGATGATCTAGACAAGAGTGCAGTAATAACTCATACACAGCATGGGTTTGTTAAGGGGAAATCTTGTCTGACCAATCTGATTGGATACTATGACGTGGTCACAAAGGAACTGGATGCAAAAAATTTTAATATCATATACTTGAATTTCAGGAAAGCTGTTGATACTTTTGCATATGGAAGACTACTGTACAAATTAGAGCAGTATGGCATTAAGGGCAAGTTGCTACAATGGATAAATGGGTGGTTGAGAGAGATAAGACAGAGTGGTAATCAACTGACACTGCTCTTCGTGGACTAATGTTATTAGTGGTATCCCCCAAGCTTTGCTGTTGGATCCATTGTTGTTTTGTATATTTATCAATGATATTGATGAAGGTATATCAAGCTTAATGTCAAAGTTTGCAGGTGATACAAATGTTGGCAGGCTTGTTAATAGCAGTTGTGACAGTATGCTGCTGCAATAGGATCTGAAAAAGTTGGCAAATAGGCTGAGAAGTAACCCCAGAGAAATGTAACCACTGGGTTGTGTTACACTCAGGCTAGTGAAGAATGAAACAGACTTGGGGGTTATTGTGCAGTCAGATATGAAGTTTTCTGAGTAGTGCAGACAGACTGCCCGAGTAGTTCATGGGGGACCTAGTCAATCCCCCTGTATATAGCAGTGGTCGGACACCTTGAGTACTGCTTAGAGGTCTGGAAGTTTTATTTTAAGAGAAAGGGGTGCTCTTACGAAGAAGGGCTTAAATTCTGCAAATTACAGCTTCTGGAGACTGGGCACCTGCGAGGTGATCTGATTGAGGTGTGTAAGGCCTTTAATGGATTGAGCAGGATCAATGCTGAGGGGATTATTATTATTATTAATTCTGATATAGAGTTTTGAATATTATTATCATCATCGTTAGCCAAATGGTGCAAGGAAGCCTGAGGCTTATGCGACACCAGCTAAAATTTCTAAGTTACCGCGTGTGTGTGTGTGTGTGTGTGTGTGTGTGTGTGTGTGTGTGTGTGTGTGTGTGTGTGTGTGTGTGTGTGTGTCAGAGAGAGATAACAAGAGTCAGAAATAGAAGGGAATCACCAAGAAAGAGAAGAATGATGATATCCAGCTCATCAGGACCTTCGGTGTGACAAGCCCATACTCACCAGATGTGAGCCCCAGGGGTGTCAATTTGTCAGCTACCTGAGGATGATCATCAACAGTGAAACTATTGTTATCAAGTGAACCAATCTGATTCGTCCCCTTTCTTCTAGAGTTTACATAAGTAAAGAAGTCTTTGCTGTGTTTCTTTGCATCCTTTGCCAATGATTTCTCGTAATCTGCCTTCATCTACCTAACCTCCTTTGTGGCTTGATTAAAGACTAGTTTATATCTAGCACAGGCTTCTGTGTTGCCTGATAATTTATATACATCCCATGCATTTTTCTTTTCTGCCACAAGTCTCATTAGTACATCTGATATCCATTTAAGACTAAAGTCTTGAACGGTATTTCTTAGTTAGAACAAAAACATAGTAGTTTCCAAGATTACTTGCTTGAATGCTCCCCATCTAGAATTTCTGTTGGTAACATCACTGTTACCAACAGAAATTCCAACAGACAGTTTTTAAATTCTATACTGTGGTTCCCACAGTATAGAATTTAAAAACTGTCTGAGACCACCACAGTCACCTTTATGAAAGCAAAAACCCTTCCCTTTACCCCTGATGGTAGTTACCTGTTGAGTAAATCCCACGTCAGTAAAGTTCACTGCCACCTATTGGCACTTTTATCTGCAGATTCTTAATGCATGAATAATCACTGATGATAATCAGATCAAGAATATTATTTATGAAAACAGTTATTCAGTTAATCCACAAAAATCTTGTTAATCCACAAGTTCCAGTCAATATAAGCTAAAATCCCCCATTATAAAACAATCTGACTTACTGGCCCAATCTATTTCTCTGTACAATTGTTTGCTGCACTCATTGGAGTTATTAGACCTATAACACACTCCTACTCTCCTTTTTGTTATTCCCAGGCTTATGTTACACCAAACTGACTTAACATCGCACAGGCCACCCATGTCAACTGGATGCACTGCCTTAGATTTTGTTTCCTAACAGCATAACCCATCCTCCCTTCCTATCCTGTCTGTCCTTTCTGTGCACACTGAACCCCCCCAATTCAAATTCTCCATTCCTGATATATAAAGAACGCGCGCGCGTGCGTGCCATCTTGTCTCTGATATCACAACAATATCCACCTTTGATGTCTTAACGAGCACTTCAAATTCATCAAATTTGTTTACTATACTTGTAGCATTGGTATACATGCAAGTATATATGCACCTGTTCCTACTCTTAGTTACTCTAACACAGCCCATGTATTTACTTGTTTCATGATGATGACTTCCAGCAGTTATAGAAATGCCTAGCATCTTGCTTCCCAGGTTACTGCTTGTTCCAATAGAATCGGTGCAAGACTCACTTTCACCTCTGCCTGCAGCCATTGTTAATCTATTAGTCTGGGTATTCCCCCCCACTACAAACTAGAAGTTTTCCAACCCACCTAACACTGCCTAGATAGCATCAGCAAATGTTCTTGCACCTCTTGATTTAAGTGTATCTCAACCTTGTAGAAGCAGTCTACAAGGCTGACTCTTGGTAACAAGCACAGACCACACAGAAAAATTCAACCCTATGAGCCTTCCACAATCTCTCCAGGGCCGATTGATTGAAAAGGCTCTCATCATATATTCCCTCCTATTGTGTCTGGACAGAATTTCAGGCGCTTTCAAATTTTACTCTAACTCGTGCCTTTTTTCCAACTTTGACCTGTACTTTTAAGTAATTCTGCAGAACTACTCTTAATGTCATTAGCGCCAATGTGTACAACAATATCACCTTTTGTGAACAGCTCAGAGGAACCATTCAGCTCACTGATACATTATGCTATCTGTAAAGGTTAATATTAGTTTTACATTTTTTTCTAAAGTTTGCCAAGTTAAAATAAGCTGACGGTTAATTCCTAATTGTACAAAAAGAACTTAGAAACATCTTTATAATCATAGCCTTGGAGAGTGTAGAAACGTCTTTTGAGGCATACACTAGCAAACTGAACTAAATCTCATGTTTTCGCCTTCATGAGACCACCACAGTCATGGAATACTGAAAAATCAGAAAATGACAAGCAGAATCATACATTTTATATTCTTCCTCTTGCTCAGATTACAAACCTGTGGGGGCATAAATTCAAATTGAGGAAACACAGTTGTTGAATAGATGTGCAGAAATTGGCCTTTAGCCAGTGGGTAGTTGATTGCTAGGGCAAACTTCCTTCTGTCAATTTGAAAGTTCATAGCTTAAATAAATTCAAGGAAGAAGTTGACAAACTTTTGGAGCAAATGGATGGGTGAAATGGGTAGTAGTTTTTTTTTTTTTTTTTCCCTTTTTGGCTGATGCTGTATAAGCTTGCTTTCTTGCATCATACATCTCTACTAATGCTAATCCACTCCAGAAGAGAGGGCTGCTATCATAATTAATTCTCAGTCTTGCATGTTATTACAGTTTTGTACTGGTCTGCTTGGTATCCTGGACTAAGGAAAAATGTTATAAGATTGATAATGGTAATATCAACAAATTAATATCTTTAGGTAAAATGTGCTCTGAAGATGGATATTTACACTTCTGGTGTGTTCTCTTAAGGAAGGGACACTAATATCATATTGGCTCCTAACCTGGATTAAGCAGTATTTCACTGTTTTGGTGAAATTTCCCGGAATTTCAAATCCTTGACTGATATGTATGTTATGTTTTCTTTGGGATTGCGCATGAGTTGATATTTATGCTCTTTGACACCCTTTGTGCATATTCCTGAGTATGGGAATAATTGGTTTCTGTTGTAAAACCAACTCTTGTGTTGTAAATTTGTTTTGTTAAATATGTTTCATAGAATTTTGTTATGCTTCTAGTTGTGAGAAGCCTTAATCTTATAAATGTCTGTTTGGGATAATGATTCATTCCCCAGATTTAGATATTTAGCATTAGTAGAGGCATATGATGCAAGAAAGCAAGCTTATGCAGCATCAGCCAAAAAAAAAAAAAAAAAAAAAAACCAACAACACTCTCCCATTTCACCCCTCCGTTCGTTCCAAGTACCTGTCCAGCTCAGCCTTAAATTTATTTAGGCTATCAACTTCCACAACAAAGGATGGAAGTCTGTTCCACCAACCAACCACCCGCTGGCTAAAGGCAAACTTCCGCACATCTATCCTACATCTATCTGTCTTTCCTCAATTTGAATTTATGCCCTCTCAAATGATCATTCTGAGCAAGAGGAAAAATTCCATCAGCATTGAGCATGCTCAAACCATTCAAGGCTTTATACACCTCAATCAGATAACCTCGCATGTGCCTAGTCCCCAGACACTGTAATTTGCAAAATTTAAGCCTTTCTTTGTAAGAGCACCCCTTTGTTCCATTCACTAATCTTGTTGCCCTTCTCTGTACTCGTTCCAACAGCTCTACATCTTTCTTAAAATGAGGCCTCCAGACCTGTATGCAGTATTCAAGGTGTAGCCTGACCATTGCCTTATATAAGGGGATAATCACCTCCTTATCCCTGCTAGAAAAATTGCTGTATACCATTGACAAGACACTATGAGCTATTCTTGCAGACCATCTGCACTGCTCAGAAAACTTCATATCTGCATGCACAATGACCCCCAGGTCCTTTTCATTCTCTACCACTGTCAGTGTAGTACCACAGAGTTGATACATCACTCTGGGGTTGCTTCTTCCCATATGTAGTAGTTTACATTTGTCAATGTTAAACTTCATTTGCCACCTCTCAGCCAATCTGCTCAACTTTTCTAGATCCTGTTGCAGCAGCGTACTGTCATTAGTGTCCTTAACAACCTTGCCAACATTTGTATCATATGCAAACTTGGACATTAAACTTGATATACCATCATCAATATCATTTATAAATACAGAAACAACAATGGATCCAACCCTGAGGGACTCCAATAATAACATTAGTCCATGATAAGCAGTGTCCATTGATTACCAGTCTGTCTTCTCCGACTCAACCATCCCTTTATCCATAGCAGCAATTTTCCTCCAATGCCACACTGCTCCAATTTGTGCAGCAGTCTTCCATGTGCAGCAGTATCAAGTCTTTCTAAGATCCAAATATATGATATCAAAGTTATTCCCAGCATCCAGTTCCTTTGTGACCACATCATAGTATCCAATCAAATTGGTCAGGCAAGACTTTCCCTTAACAAAACCATGTCTGTGTCTGAGCTATAACTGAAGTGTTGTCTAGATGATCCTGCAGCGCTTCTTTAACCAGTGCCTCCATTAATTTTCCTGGAACAGAAATTAAAACTATTTTGAGGTTTTATCATTGTAAAATATCATATTGAATTGAATAGGTTAAATGTTGCTTATCCTTCTTGCTACTCCTAAGATGGGACACTGTGTAAATATGATTATTGTAAATGTTGAAAATTGCTTTGGAAGCCCTTTGCTTTCCACTAGTTTTAGTGGTTTTCTACTCAAAGATAGTTTTGTGTAAATACTGAATTTAAGTATTAGCCTTAAGTTTTGGATAGCGAATTTTTGTCCACTAGTTTACTCTTTCTATTCTTTGTTCTTTCATACTTAATTCTTCTATTTCATGGGGATGCCTCCTCTCTCATCCCCATTCTTCTTTACTCTATATAAGTCCTATTCTCGTTTCTGGGGTTGTCTTCTTCTTTTATCCCCTTTCTTTCTGTCTACTTTTCTTCCTTCCTTCCTAATTCCATACTTCTCCCACTAAATTCCCTTTCTTTTTCTTTAATACCTTGGGCCTCCCAAGCTTGCCTGATAGACCCAGTAAGAGTCTCAGCTAAAAAGTGGTCCCTGGCACGCCTCCATGTGGCCTCCAAGGTTAGGAGTCAGGAGGCAGGGGAAAAGGTTTCTCCTGCCTGCAAAGTTGCCTGGTGTTGGCACTGAACACTCAACATAACAGCACACATATTTACACTTGCCGGCCTTGGCCTAATGCCTTTTCAGATGCTACAGCAGCATATAGGAGGAACTCTGGAGACTGCAATTAAAACAAATACACCATTACTCCATGAGTAATACACCCCAAATACACCTCAATGGCATAATACTTGTAAAACTGCACTAATGCTTTCTCACTGCAGGTATAAAATACATGCAAAAGTTTTCCATAAACATTGTGGTGTATTACTGATCAGTTTTTCATCCATCACCTGTTTTGTCTTTCATGGCATACTGTTTCTGTACTCATTTCTCATTGGTCTTTTATAATTGTGATTGACAAGGAAGGTAGGCCTTTACTAATTTAGAAATATGAGCAAAACACCACACTCCTGGGGTGGATGGTGGTTTGACTCATGTTTCTAGACTTTGTTGCCAACAAAGTCTAGAAACATGAGTTTCTAGATGGCACTCCTCTTTGTTGTTAGAGGAGTGCCATCTTGTACAATTATTTTCACTGAAAATGTATCTTTAATAATATTAATTTTTAGAAACTAAATTCTTTTATCAATCTTTACTGCTTCTTCAACTGAGACTGGGTTTTTATCCCTGGGCTGTATGGTATACATTGTACAGGAAATGAAAAACCCGCAGAACAAAATTTTTTCTCTCTCTCTCCCCCTCTCTCTTTTTTTTAAATGACTAAATAAACAATCACGGCAAACTATTCTTAAGTATTTGTTATGACCATATTCATTAACAAAGAAATTCACAACTTTTAAAAATTCAGATTTTAACAGTGATTCCACCCCCCCAAAAAAGACAGAAAAAACTGTTACGGACTTCGTGGTTGTTTCCCATTAAGGTTATTATTATATTAAAACCACTCGTATACCATATGAAAATTAATTTACGTGGTGCATATGCAAACCCAGTTTCTGGGAGCATTGGCAAGAGGAGTCTGTCAGTAGCTTGGTCTTATGATGGGTATCGGTAAGATACCCAAAACATCATATTAATGTACAGTAATGTAGGCGAACAACCTAATAAACCATATTGTTAATTTTCACATGGCATAAGAGTGGTTTTAAGAGTGTTATGGACTGTTACAATGTTGCAAAACAGAGAAGTGGGCCAAAAGATGGACTCTCCAACATAAATCTGAAATAATGGCAGCTAAAATAGACCCAATAGACCCAATGTTATAACATTGGGTCTAGATGTGCAATAATATGGGGAAGTAAACACAAAGTGTTAAAAATGAATGCCAGTTAAAGATCTGAACTAGTAGTAGAGGCAAGGAAACACAGTAGAGTTACAATATAGTATTTACGATGAATGCCACAATCTAATATTTATCAGCTGATAATGAATGACATTCAGTATAGAGAGTAAAAACACTACAATACTGTATGCAAACAGAAGCGCAAATTTATAGTCTTTCTGAAGAGAGTGTGGGATATGGTAAACTATTCTGTTTTAGACTTTGTAATGGCAGGGTGAAAATAATTGCTACTATAAATTTTATGATACAGTAAAAAAAGTTATATGGATTGTTAGGAGTAAAGTTATTTTACGGTACAACTGAATCCATATCCTCTACTTTGTTTAACTTAGAATGAAATTTTCTTAAACAGAAGTTAAATATTTCTCTAACGTCATGTGTATTTGGAAATATAGCACATACAGTTAACTAAAAAAATGAGACCAAACTCTAAACACATGACCATAAATGGTGTCAAGTAAAAAGGGAGGGGGAGCAGGAGAATGAATATTTGTAATTGGAGTTAAGTGGCTTGTTGTATGAGGTGTGATCAAAAAAGTTTGGAACATTTTGTACCTTAAAATTGTGTTGTTGTAGGTTATGATGTTGCAACATGTTTGGAAACTCATCTAGATACAGAAACATAGGAATCCATTTATCCACAATTATTTTTCAGTCTGAATTGATGCACATTGAATAGAAGGTGTTTTATGTGTTTTCTTACATTTTACTGAACTGTTCACAAAATCTAACAAATCTCCATCAAATTATGTTTCAAATTAGGAAAAAGTGCAACAACAGAAACTTGCAAATTAAAATCAGCATTTGGAGAAGATGCTACTTGCTGTTTAAAGACTTTTCAGTGATTCACAAAGTTTAAAGAGGTCTACTACACTGCTACTACAAAGTTTAAAGAGGTCTACACTGACAGTGGCAGAGAATGAAAGGGACTTGGGGGTGGTTGTGCAGGCAGATATGAAGTTCTCTGAGCAGTGCAGACGGGCTGCAAGAGTAGTTCATGGAGTATTGTCAATGATATACAGGAATTTTTCCAGCAGGGATAAGGAGGTGATTATTCCCTTGTATAAGGCAATGGTCAGGCCACACCTAGAGTACTAGCCCCTCAAAGACAACCCTCACCCTGCCCAGCTTCAACTTCAAAAACTAATGACTCAATCATTCACAATTCAATCGAGATTGATCAATTAAGCACCAAAAAAGTTGCAAGTGAAACTGGTATTTTTATGGGCCACCTAAAACTACAGTGGTCTCCGACAATTTTTAAATTCTGTACAGTGGGATCAACTGACGATGTTACCAACAGTAAATTCTAAGTGGGAAGCATTCAAGGAATTAATCATGGATGCTACTAAACGTTTCATACCTATTAAGAAATATTGTTCAAGGTTCAAGGCCTAAATGGTTATCTAATGAACTAATGAGACTCGTAACAGAGAAGAAAAATGCATGGGATGCATATAAATTTTCAAGCGACTCAGAAGCCTATGGCAGATTATGAGAAATCCTTGGCAAAAGATGCTAAGAAAAACAGCAAGGATTTCTTTACTTATATAAACTCTAAAAGGAAGGGGATGAATCTGATTGGTCTACTTCACATTGATGGTCCGAGTGTTGATGATCCTGCTCAGATGGCAAACAAACTGAATGAGTATTTTGCATCTACATTTACACATGAGGAATTATTAAGGTTATCAAATTGTGGCAGGATACTTAATGATTTTGTAATAACTGAGAGCAAAGTGGAGGAGAAATTGTTGAAGTTAAACATAAGAAAAGCATCTGGGGTGGATGGGATCTATCCAGTTATATTAAAGGAGGCGGCAAAGCAACTAAGCAAACCCTTAGCCATAATTATGAGAGCATCCTTGGATTCAGGGGAGGTTTTCCCACGGACTGGAGATGTACAAATGTATCCCCAATTCACAAAGGGGGATCGAAGGGTGACACGAGTAATTACCGACTAGTTAGTTTAACTTCCGTTCCGGGTAAAATAATGGAGTCACTGGTTAAAGATGCATTGCAGGATCATCTAGACTAGTGTTTCTCAAAGGGTGTGCCGCGTCACATTAGTGTGCCGCAAAATTTTCCAAGTGTGCCGTGAAATTTAGAAATTTCTTCTTCTATGACTACGTAGGTGTGCCGAGAAATTTTTCTTCTTTGGAAAATGTGCCACGAGAGTAAAAAGATTGAGAAACACTGATCTAGACAAGACTGCAGCAATAATTCAGACACAGCATGGGTTTGTTAAGGGAAAGTCTTGTCTGACAAATTTGATAGGATATTATGGATGTGGTTACAAAGGAACTGGATGCAAAAAATAATTTTGATATCATATATTTGGATTTCAGGAAAGCTTTTGACACTGTAGCGCATGGAAGACTATTCTACAAATTGGAGCAGAATGGTATTAAGGGTAAGTTGCTACAATGGATAAAAGGATGGTTGAGTGGAAGAAGACAGAGGGTGGTAATCAATGGGTGCTGCTCTTCGTGGACTAATGTTATTAGTGGAGTCCCACAGGGTTCAGTGTTAGGTCCACTGTTGTTTTGTATATTTATCAATGATATTGATGAAGGTATATCAGGCTTAATGTCGCAGTTTGCAGATGATACGAAGGTTGGCAGGGTTGTTAATGACAGTAATGGCAGTGTGTTACTGCAACAGAATCTAGATAATTTGGGCAGATGGGCTAAGAAGTGGCAACTGAAGTTTAACCTTGACAAATGCAAAGTACTGCATATGGGTAGAAGTAACTCCAGAGAAACGTACCAACTGTGTGGTACTACACTTAAGGTGGTAGAAAATGAAAAAGACTTGGGAGTAATTGTGCAGGCAGATATGAAGTTTTCTGAGCAATGCAGACAGGCTGCCAGGGCAGGTCATGGGGTTTTGTCAATTAAAAATAGGAATTTTGCTAGCAGGGAGAAGGAGGTGATTGTCCCTCTGTATAAGGCAATGGTCAGGCCATGCCTTGAGTACTGCGTACAGGTCTGGAGGCCTCATTTTAGGAAGGATGTAGATTTACTTGAGTGTATACAGAGAAGGGCAACAAGATTGGTGAGGGGAATGAAGGGATCCTCTTACCAAGAGAGGCTTAAGTTCTGCAAATTGCAGTGGCTGGAAACTAGGCACCTGCGCGGTGATCTGATTGAGGTGTATAAGGCCTTGAATGGGTTGAGCACGTTGAATTCTGATGGGATCCTTCCACTTGTTCAGATTATGAACCTAAGGGGCATAAATTCAAATTAAGAAAAGACAGATGTAGAATAGATGTGCGGAAATTTGCCTTTAGCCAGCGGGTGGTTAATTGCTGGAACAAACTTCCATCTGTCATTCTGGAAGTTGATAGGTTGAATAAATTTAAGGAGGAACTGGACAGGCATTTGGAGGGAATGGTGCGATTTTTTTTTTTTTTTTTTGGCTGATGCTGCATAAGCTCATACACTTGCTTTCTTGCATCACATACTACTACTACATCAATATATTTTAACACAAGATTTGGGAATCCAACATGTTTCAGCCCCAATAACAAGTTATTGAGGTTACTGGGTATCTCAATAATGATACCCAGATAGCAGAAAGTTCTCTGCATGTTGGAATCTTTGTCAACATGTTGTTGCTGAGCTCGCACTTTGTTTCTTCCATCATTACTGGTAATGAATGGTGAGTGTGTGGCTGTGACCCAGATTTATACTTTATGATGCTGTACATTCATCATCATCATCATCATCAGCCATTTTCAATCCACTGCAGGATGAAGGCCTCTCCAGCAACTTTCCAGTTCCTTCTGTTTTGAGCACTGGCCATCCATTTACTACTCAAAAACTCATGAATTTCATCTATCCATCTCCGCCTTTGTCTTCCAGGTTTTCTTCTAGCTCCTCTTGGGTACCATTCTGTTATTTTCTTAGTCCTTCTGTCATCATGTCTTCGAGCTATGTGTCCTGCCCAAGACCATTTTAGTTCTTTAGTTTTGATAAGAATGTCCTTTATTTGAGTTTGCTGCCTAATCCATGTGTTTCTCTTCTTATCTAACAGTCTGATTCCCAATATAATTCGTTCCATTCTTCGCTGTGTAGTTCTTAGCTTCTCTTCCATTCTTTTGGTGAGTGCCCAAGTTTCACTTCCATAAGTCATGGTGGGGAGTATACATTGATTCATTATTTTACGTTTCAGACAAACTGGGATATTGCTCTTCAGTATGTGACTATATTTCCTGAATGCTATCCATCCAAAATTTATTCTTCTCTTGACTTCCAGCCATTTATCATTATTACAGCTAATAACTTGTCCCAGATAAGTATATGACTCCACCTTTTCAATTACTGCTCCTTCAATCATTATTTCCCTTTCCGTGGCATACTTGTTCATCATTACTTTTGTTTTAGCCATATTCATCTTTAGTCCAAAATCCTTACTAACTGTGCATAACTGATTAAGATTTTCCTCTAATTCTTTGGGATCGTGGCTTATGACCACAATGTCATCTGCAAATCGTAAATGGTTTAGGTACTCTCCGTTCACATTGACTCCTTTCTGCGACCAGTCTAATCTTCTGAAAGCTTCCTCAAGGGCAGCAGTAAACAGCTTCGGAGATATTGTGTCTCCTTGTCGAACTCCTTTCTCGATTTTAAATTTGCTACTGTCTTTGTCTAGTCTAATAAAGGATGTAGCACTCTCATATATTTTCTTCAAAATCATAATATATGGAGTATCTATGCCTTGTCTTTCCAGTGCCCGAAACATTGCCTTATGCTGTATGGAGTCAAATGCCTTTTCATAATCCACAAATGCCAGGCATAATGGTGTTTTATATTCATTTGCTCTCTCCATTAGCTGTGATATTACGTGAAGGTGATCCATAGTTGAGAAACCCGTCCTAAAGCCAGCTTGCTCTTTCGGTTGATTCTCATCAAGTATTCTTTCTAATCTGTTAGTAATGACCCTTGTGAACAACTTGTAGATATGGGATAACAAGCTAATTGGTCTATAATTTCCAATTTCTGATTTATCTCCTTTCTTATGCAGCAAAACTATGATTGCATTATTCCACTGCTTAGGCATCACACCTTTTCTAATGCACTTTGTGAAGAGCCTTGCCAGTTTTTGTGTTATGTCTCTTCCTCCCAATTTTAACAACTCTACAGTAACTTCATCTTCCCCCGGGGCTTTCCGATTCTTCATTTTCTTCAATGCATGTTCTACCTCATCAGGAAGAATATCGGGTATGTCGTATGTGTTGCTACTTTGCAATCCATCTTCCCCACTGCTGGTATCATTCCCTCGCTCCTTGTATAGTTCTCTATAGTAGTCTTCTGCTATTTGAATTATGCCTTCTCTGCTGTTTATAAGTACACCATCGCTATTCTTCAGTTTCAGTATCATTTGTCTTTCTGTATTACTGCTCATGGCTGCTGATTTAAATCCTTTGTTTTCCCTTAATGCTTGTTCTACTTTTCTTGTGTTAAATCTTCTTATGTCCTCTCTGAGTCTCTTTCTAATGGCTTTGCATAACTCAGTATACTCAATTTTCTCCCTGTCACTGTTTTTCTTGCTCTTCATTTGTCGTCTTTGGTTCATCATGACAAGTGTTTCTTGACTAATTTTTTTCTTCTTTGGATTTCTGTTTCCCTATAGGTTTCTTGGGCTTTATCACTTTCAGAAAGTTGTAATATTCCTCATCAATATCTTGGTCCTGAGCAGTCTGCAGAAGCTCAAACTTGTTCTTAAGTTCCAGTACATACTGCTTTTTCTCCTCCTCTGTTATTTCAAAGACCTTTGTATTATTTACTCGAGTCAGTTTTTTCCTTTCCTTTCCTACATCTATATCAAGTGTACATCTTACCATTCTGTGATCACTTCCAATATTTACCTTATTCAGGACGGTAACATCATTCACAATATATCTTCTGTTAGTGAGGATGAAGTCGATTTCATTAGTTGTTAATCCATTTGGACTCTTCCATGTCCACTTTCTGTTCACCCTTTTCTTGAAAAAAGTGTTCATTACTGACATTCCTTGAGATTCTGCAAATTCCACAAGTCTTTCACCTCTTTTATTTCTTTCACCAATTCCAAAATTTCCTATAGTTCCTCTTTCTGTGCTGTTTTGCCTTTTTCCAACCTTAGCATTGAAGTCCCCCATAATAATAGTGTAGTGGGTTTTCTGCTCATCTAGAAGACTCTCAATTTCGGTGTACATTTCTTCAACCTCTTCATCATCATGGCTCGATGTTGGTGCATAAATCATTATAATCTTTAGCTTGTACCTCTTAGAAATCTTGAGTATTAGTCTTGACACCCTTGGTGATGTACTTTTGAATTCCAAAATGTTGTTTTTAAAATCTTTATGGACCAGAAACCCAACTCCACCTTCACTCCTTTCACTGTTTCCATTGGTGTACAGCAGATTTCCACTTGATAAACTTATAAGTGATTCATTTCTTCTTCTTGTTTCAGCCAAACCAATGATATTCCAATTCACATTTTCTAATTCCTTTTCCAGCTCTAATATCCTGTCTTCACCGATGAGTGATCGTACGTTATAACAGGCCAAGTTCAATTTCCGTGCATGGCAGCCTGGTCGTACCCAGAGATTCTTAGCACCCTCTGCTTCCACTCTGATCCTCTCGCTGCCGTAAGAGGGAGAGTGAAAGCTGCTGGGGACTGAGGGCCATTTGTATTGTTGTGCTCTCATTGCTGGAGGGTTTGGTCTTTTCCTCTTCACGCTGACCAGGCGTCTTGAAGAGAACCACTCTACACGTTCAACATCTATCAAGTATCTTATAAACTGTGAAACAGATGATAAATTTAAATGCCTTCAAGATGATGCAAAAAAGTTAGCAACTGAATTGAACTTGAGCAACAACAATTCGTCTGGAAAAAAAAAGTTTAATAAAGAAGGAAATTTCAGGATACACTTTTTCAACATTTTGGACAATGCAACCAAGTCAGTTAAAGTGTTTAACTGATTGTAAAGCATAACAATTAATTGCAATTTCTATACAATTTGAATTATGCCACAGAAATGAGTGTTAGACAAGCTTCATAATGATATTTTGGATTTAGAAATTCTGCTTACAGACTGTGATTAACTGTGATCTGACATCTCCAGCATTGATTTATATGAAGATTAAAAATTTGCAAAACCATTCTGAATGACAGGGTCGATGCCCTCAAAAGAGGGCAAATGGACCCATCAAGCTCTCTGTTGCTCAGGTCAATGCTATAGCTCACACTACATCAAAGCAACACAATGGCATCCTCAGTGGCAGAGACCACGGGTCCCACAAGAAGTAGCTTTTGTTAGGGAAACGGAAAATATATTGTGTAAGAAGGATAGGTGGAAAAGGGTTAGGGTATGTCTGCCTGGGGAAAAGTTGAGTTCTCCACCAAAAATCTAGCAATGCATATGCTCAAACAATTTAAAAGCATTACTGGCAAACCTTTTGGTGTAAAGAAATCTTGTAACTTTGCCAGTATCAGAGACTACTGCAGAACAGAGCTTTTCAAAGATGAAGTAAATCATAACTTATCTCTTCCATGATGAAACAAGATAGGCTGGATGGACCAAGCAGCCTTATCAATTGAAATATGCCACTACCAAGGATTTAGAACTGGATGAAACAATCCAAAGATTTTCAGCTGTTAAGGAAGGGAAAAGTTAATCTTTAAAGATGAAATTTTAACATGAAATAATTAATCCTACTTGTTTATTAAAGTTAAATTAATAAATTGTATTTTAATTTTGATTCCAGAGTTTCAAATAAAATGATCAATAAAATTATATAGAAAAATTTATATTTTATTTTTGAACTAAAAAAAACTTTTAAAGCTTATATGAATGGGATCAGGACAAAGGCACTAAAGCAAAGTTGGCTCAGGCACCATAACTCTTTGATCTAGCTCTGTGTAGATAGACAGCAGCCATCTAGTAGATCCAGAAAAGCTCTGCTACTGTGTGAGCAATATACCTACATGTTCCAGTCAACATCTGAAAAGTTAAAAATCCTCTATTATAAGAAA
Organism: Mastigoproctus giganteus; assembly: GCF_048544385.1. Lineage (NCBI taxonomy): Eukaryota > Metazoa > Arthropoda > Arachnida > Uropygi > Thelyphonidae > Mastigoproctus > Mastigoproctus giganteus. The sequence goes on along the minus strand of NC_143586.1, from coordinate 83,490,769 downwards.
TTCTAATTTTCGGATATTCTAATTTACTTCTGTATCAACAAGTTCATTGTACTCATTACAATCATTAACATACCTCTAATCTCATTTCTGTTTTTCCAGTCTTTATATCACACCAAACTGACATCAACAATGCACTATCAACCCACATCAACTTGAGTGTGCACCTGCCATTCTATATACTTCTTAACTAAGAGCATAACTCCACCCCTCCTGTCCTTTCTGAATGCATTGTACTCACTATATTCAAATTCTCCAACCCTTATGTCTGAATGGCAGCATGTACACTGCCAGTATTTCAGATTCTTCAAATTTGTTTACTATACTCCTAGCATTGATGTACAAGCAAGTGTATGTGGGTGTTTTCACTCTTAGCAACCTTAGTACAACCCATATATTTTCTTGTCCCGAGGGACTACAAAGCCTACTCCAAGTAGGCTTTGTAGTCCCCAAGATTTTGCTTTCCAGAATGCTACCTGACCCAATAGAAGCAGTGCACAAATCACTTTCACTTCTGACTGTGGTTGCTGTTAATCTATCAGGCTGTGTATTCCCCCAAGCTAGCTGTTTTCCAATCCAACCTAACACTGGCTTAATAACAGCAAATATTCTTGTTGTTTAACATCTATTTAAGTGTATTCCATCCATGTAAAAACAGTCTCTTCTGTTAATAAGTACAGACCATGATGATGAAAGTTCTGTTCTACTCTCTTCATTGGCCATATTGATTGACCAGGTACTCTCTTCTATCACATCTGAACAGAAATGCAGACACTTTCAAATTTAATCCTAACTTGTGGCATTTTGTACCCCCCCCCCCAACTTTAGCCTGTACTTGCTAAGTAAATCCTAAGGTCTCCTAGTCTTTATACTATTAGTACCAACATGTATAACAACATGACCCTTTCTGACTTTAAAAGACGATAGCTACTCTACAATCTGATCAACTTTCCCCCAGGCAGACATACCCTAGCCCCTTTCCATCTATCCTTCTTACACAATGTATTTTTCGTTTCCCTAACAATAACAACTTAATGTGGACCAATCTCTACCACTGAGGATGCCATTATATTGCTTTGATGCAGTGTGAGCTATAGCATTGACCTGGGCTGTTGAGAGCTTGATGGGTCCATTTAAATTCTTTTGACAGCATTGACCCTGTTCTTCAAGCTCATTAGGATGAAGAATTTGTGCTTTATCTTCTCACACTCTTCACAATGACAAATACACAAAAATGCATCCCTTTTAGGTGCAGCATGTCCTATTACAGGTAGATTTGCAAACAGGCACCAAATAGTGCACATTATAAAATCCTGATTTGTAAGGAAACTGCCACTGGAAGTTCTTACCCGAGCTAAAGCATCCTGCTACTTTGAGACGTCTGCTTTGCTGCTTTTGTCTGAGGCATGGTTTTAGTCTAAATTTAATTTTAAAATACCAGATGAAACTAAGAGATGAGTATAATAATGATACACTGTTTCCAAGTGTGACAGCAGTATATTATACTGTTTTAAGTTACATTGAGGTGATACGTTATAAATTCAAATTTGTACTATTATAACTTTATAGACTTATAAAAACAATTCTATTATTAAATTATACTAAATTATTAAATAATAAGGATTTTAAATAGTGTTTATATCATTCTTATATTGATTCAGAGCAATGGTGGCAGAATTACAATGTACTGTGTGATACAGTTATGTTATAAAATCATTTGCAATATTATTAATAAACAGTTCATAGACTTAATAAACAACATCTTAACTTAATAAACCACATAATCCCTGTGGGATTATGTGGTTTATTAAGTTAAGTTTTTATCCCATTCATACAGGGAATGGGATAAAAACCAAGAATGCTGAATGCCAAACAATTTTTTTTTTACAATATTATTTGATTCAAATCAAACTAAATCATTTGTTTGTTTGTTTGTTTATTTGGTTTTTAGGAGCATTAGCAACTAAGGCCATATTGCTCCGGGGATATGGGGTGGTCATTCCCTGACCTTACTGCATCCTCCATATTTGGAGGGCATGGGCTTGAACCCCGGTCTAATCAAGAAGCGTGTGCTACGCACTGCTGCTCCTGCCTACAGAGGTGCCACTAAATCATTTAAAAATAAAGCAAAATCTTATTCAGGACCGAAATGAGTAAGAAAGCATTACATCTCTAAGATGTATGGTAAACTGCACAACTGGATAAAGAAAAAGAAGAATATTTTTCTCTTCTGTACTGTCATTGTTTTATGATATTTATTTCTTTTTATATATATAAATTAATATATATATATAAATGGTTTAAATCTTTATATATTTATATTTAAATCTTTATATTAGATTTATATTTAAATCTTTATATATAAATGGTTTAAAAAAGAAATCTTACTTGTACTCTCTGCACAACCAACCGAACAAACCTATCTAGCCTACTCAATATAGCAACAGCATCCTCATGTCTAGCTTCTGTCATATCCCTGCCATTAACTGACAATATTTTATCTCCTTCTTTCAGTTTTCCATCTTTTGCTGCTGCCCCACCTTCTGCAATTTCTGCAATATAAATGCTCTGTGGGAAAACAAAAACAAAACCTATATATATAAACAGACACACACGCACAGTTGATATATTAAAATATTCATGTTTTATATTAAAATATTTATTTATTTAATCTAACTAAAATATAGATAAAATAAAGTTTGAAAATTATATAACGCAAAATTAATTTCTCTTTCATCACACTCCTGTATGATTAAAGCTGTAAAAATTATCGATTTTTACATGTAATTTTAATGCAGTATTAACATTTTTGATATATTAAAATATTCACATTGCCAATATGCCAGAGATAAGGTGTTCTTCCAAATCCCTGTATTAATAATATACAAAATACAAGTAAGCATTTTGAGTGGGAATTTAAACAAATATCATTATCTAAAATATAGATTAAATAAAGTTTGAAAATTATATAATGCAAGATTAATTTGTCTTTAATCACACCCCTGTATACAATTTTAATGCAGTATTGTTAGCTTTTGACAGTCCATGCATGCTTCACGTGTACTGTTATGCAAGACTCATGAACACGATGTCTTGCATAACAGTACCCATGAAGAGATACATAAATTCAGAGAGAAAAAAAAAAGAAAAGAAAAGTGTAATATAGGAGGAGAGTAATAAATATTACACACCTGTAATTAAACTAAATGGCTAAGTTTGAGCATGCAAACCTATAGTTTTATTAGGTGTCCTATAAAGTTATTATCTTATAATTAATTGATAATGGGAATAACTATATTTACTTTTCATTTCTATTAATCACAGAAAAAAAAAAATTTTCATTTTTCAGAAAATGAGAATATTACCACTTGACAATACCACATGAGTTCTTCTAGTAGCTCCATCTAAACTGCTCAGAGAAATTCATGTCTGCACAATTACCTCTAGGTCTTTTTCTCCTAGATATTAGTATTAATATTAGAATTAACAAATGAGACCTGTTTGAAAATAACAAGTCCATGTTAACTGTTAGAAGAAGATAAAAATCTGTAAATTTCTTTTCCTCTTAAATATAAACAAATTCTTACTTGGTATGATTTTTGTGTGTTCTGTGGTCAATTTTCTGTTTGCTATATGAAAAACCCGAGTTTCAGGGAGAAAGACTAACTCAGCCACGTTGTGAAGATGGCTCATAAAAGTAACACCCCATCAACAATGGGACTCAACTCAGGTCTTTTACACCTGGGGCAGGGAGAACGGTGGTTCTACCAACTGTGTTACCCATGAGGGCTAAGTACGAGCAACAAACTAACTGCTCTCCAACTCAACTACTCTTGCTGAAAAGAGTGAGGATCTGGCAGAAAAGAAAAGAAGTTCGAAAATGGTGCAGCAAAAAATAAGAAATCACTTTCGTTAAAGGCTTATACACGTGTGTTATTGTGGCTGAAATTTCTAATTGTTTTGTCACATATGAATAAATATACGTAAGTACAACTTAGCGTTTTTATTTCTAAACTTACTAAACCTTGTTTTTTGTAGCCTCCAGAATGGTATCTTTGATAAGTTCGAAAATCCAAACAAATCAGAAGTCTGAACTACCCCCCCAGTCCCAATTAGTTTGGAGTATCAATGCTCTATTGTATACAGTAGTACACGTGGACATATTACTGCCTGGCTATAGATTGATGAGTTTTCCCATGGACTTAATTTGGCCTAGTTTCTGTGTAACACTTTAAAGATTGCTGCATTTGTTATTAATTAACATTTATTATACTCTTCCTGTCCTCTAAAAGTTTAGTAAGTGCTGAGAATAACTGTGTGAAAAGAGCAAGGAAAGTTTTGTTTTTATTTTGGTTTTTAGGAGCATTAGCAACTAAGGCCATATTGCTCCGGGGATATGTGGTGGTCATTCCCTGACCTTTCTGCATCCTCCGTATTTGGTGGTCACGAGCTCAAACCCCGGTCTAATTAAGAAGCATGTGCTATGCACTGCTGCTCCTGCCAACCTGGCTACGGAGGCACCAAGGAAAGTTATGAAACTGGAACAAAAAGGAAAAGTGCTCAATAGACTTGCAAGTAGAAAGACTGTGGCGCCCGTCAGAGGGGGCACTGTTAAATTTCTATTTAATTGGCTTTTAAATTTTGAAGAATTATTATTTGAACATTTAGATTTTCTAAATTAATTTAGAGTTTCTGCTGCAATGTTTTTACTCTTGTTACCCCTCTCGTCCCTCCCTGCTTGATTTGAATTTGGGTATAATTTCACCTTTCTGCTTTTGTCTTGCCGTACTGCTAGCATTATTTTATTTTATTTTTATTTTTATCTTAATTTATATGGTTATATTTCAAGCATCATGTAGAGGAATATGCTTTTTGCTGTCTCTGATGTATGCCGTACCCTCCTTTTTATTTTTTATTATGAAATATTTCGTTTTCCAACTATTTCAACATTTAAATATATATATATATATATATATATATGCAATCACAGACTGGTGTGCAAGGAATTGCATAAACTACGTTTGTTTGTTTTTAAAATCTATTGTTTTTTTATTGTTTGTTGAATTTTTAAGGTATGCCCATAGTTTCTTGGAACTGCCAAAGGCTAAGTTTACTCTGGAATCTTTGAAAATTTTTTTTCAAAGGGTGTTGGTACATTTCAATATACAGGCCTCTCCATTGCTTTTTTATCACTTCTTATTTTGGTTTTTCTTTACTGTTTGTTTCAACAATGTTTAAGGCACTGTTTATGAGCCATTTTGGGTAGCCGTGGTGGAGAATCTGTCCTTAAGTGATTTGATTTCTTGTTTGCGATCATCCTCTATAGATCAATATACCTGAAAGTATTATTGAACTGGGCTATTAAATTTTTATTTCAATAAAAAATTTGATTTTTATTAAAATTTTATTTCAGTTGAAAATAAAAAAAACCTCCTGAAAAAATCTCAGGTAAGTCTGACTTAAATAAAATATAATATTTTTAAAATTTAATATTCCTAAAATATTTCTTAAAATCCTATACATTCTATTTATCACCCTATCTTATTTGGTTTAAATTCACACCATTTATTCTAAATTCAAAATGAGGACAGATTCTCTACAATAAAAAAGCACAATAAGTTAGCATTTGTCCGATTTTATGAAAATTAGTGGGTCTCGATTACCAAAGTTGTATGTCCAACATAAAATTTAAATGAGATATTAATGTAAAATTTATGTCAGTGTGATCTGACACAGCAGATCATGCTGACACCCCAGAGCTCCTAATACCTAAAGAAGATTCAGGAGAAGGATTACATAAAAGAGCAAATTTTTAACTGGTTTATTTTGAAAGTGGGTGCCTTCTGGAACATTTATTTTGAAGAATGAAAAAGCTGTTCAAGGATTCAATGTGACCAAGAACAGTGCAATTCTTCTCTTTTTTTAGCAACAGCTGCTTCTGGAGATTGCTTCATCAAACCTATGCTTGCAGAGATAACAATGGCTGTAAGATCACTAACACGACTTGAGGCAGTGAAGAAAAGTGCATAGGATGTCTATAAATTATCAGGTGATACAAATGAATACAGTAGATTTAAACTAGTATGCAATCAAGTTACAAAGGAGGTTAGGCAAGCTAAGGCACATTACAAGAAGTCTCGGGAAAAGAAACCCAGTAAAGACTTCTTTACTTATGTAGGCAATGAATCACATTGGTTTACTAAATATGAATGGATTAACCGTTGATGATTCTGCTCGGGTCTGCAACAAACTGAATGGGCATTTTGCATTATTCACACATGAGGAAATTTTTAGGGATGGAGATGCCAGCAGACAGTCAAATTTTGGTGGGGAGCTAAACATAAAAAAGGAACCTGAGGTGGATGCAATCTATATGAGGGAGGTGGCAAAACAGGTAAGCAAAATCCAGGGATGATGTCATGATTATGACAGCATCTCTGGATTCAGTAAGAATTTTTCTGGAAAGCAATACAGTTCTTACTGTATTGCTTTCCAGCTGTATTGAAACAAACTAGATGAAAAAATTAATTTTGACATCATATACTTAGATTTCAGGAAAGCTTTTGACACTGTTGCACATAAAAGACTCCTATACAAAATGGAGCACTGTGGCATTAAGGGAAAATTTCTGCTATGGATAAAAACATGGTTGAGTGGGAGAAGACAGAGTGATTATAAATGGACACTACTCTTCTTGTCTAATGTTATTAGTGGAAATCCCCAGGGTTTCGTGTTGGGCACATTGCTGTTTTCTATATTTATTAGAAATACTGATGCTCAAGCTTAATGTCTAAGTTTGCGGATGATATGAAGGTTGACAGGGTAGTTAATAACAGTTATCAGAGAATGCTAATGCAACAAGATCTATTCAAATTAGGCAGATGGGCTGAGAAGTGGCAACTGAATTTTAATATTGACAAATGCAAGTTACTTCGTAAGGGGAGCAGCAATCCAGGTTAAAGTACAAGCTTTGTGGTACCACACTCAGGGAACTGGAGAATGAAAAACACCCGGGGTTAACCGTGCAGTCAGATATAAAGTTCTCTGAGCAATGCAGACAGGCTGCCAGGACAGCTTGCAGGATTTTGAGAATGATATACAGAAATTGTGCCAGCAAAGCAACAGGGAGGTGATTATTCCTTTGCATAGGGTAATGGGTAGCTATATCTTGAATTTGGCATAGAATTCAAGGAATAGCTTAACTGTTGCCTGGAAGCTCCAGTTTAGGAATTTATGGATCTGTTGGAATGGGTGCAAAGAAGAGGAGAAGACTGGTAAGGGGAGCAGCATATTCTCAGCATCAATTTTGCAAATTACAGCATCTGGAGACTAGGCACCTGCAAGGAGATCTGATTGAAGTATTTAAGGACTTCAAAGGATTAATTAAGCTCAATGCTGATGGAACTCTTCCTTATGTTCATATTATACATGACAGGACTTAAATTCAAATTGAGGGAGGATGGTTGATTGTCGGAACAAATTCCAATGTGGTGTTGTGAAGGTGGTTAGTTTGAATAAAATCAAAGAACTAGATAAACTGTCAGAGGGGAGAACAGGTGAAATGAAATGGGAATTTTTTTGCCGATGCTTCTACAGCGGCTAGCAGTAGTGGCAAATGATGCTTTTTTGCATCATTTGCCATAGACTGGTTCAACAACTGTTATGTAGATGGTGGAGTGATACTTTGTGGGAAACAAACTAACCTTTAAGGTGCTACTCCTCATTAATAATTTACCTGGTCAGCCTGAGATGTTCCAATTCACATATCCAAATATTATTCTTCTTTGTCCTCACACAATGTCACTCCTTTAGCCTCTGATCCAAGGTGTGATAGCAACAATGAAGAGTTTTTACATTTGTTGTACACTTACATATACCTTGGATGATAGGGATCCAACACTAATGGTGTTTTGGTGCTATCAAAACAATAACACTGTGGATTGCATAAATATTATAAAAGATGCCACTGAGTCATGACAGTGAATGCCCATTGAAGAAAAATTTGAAAGTGAAGGCAATGAAAGTCTTGGGAGGGCATTCCTCCAGATGCTGTTGAGGAGTGAACATCTGATTCAGTATTCTGGTAGTGATGAGAATGACATTAGGCAAGTTCATGTACATACTACATTACAATTCTGGTGTCTTAGCAAGTAGTAATAATTCATGATTTACACAAATATAAAAATGAGCAAAAAGCAATTATTTTTAAGAGCAAACTGAGAACATTTCTTTTCTGTGCATCTGCACAATAAACACATACCATCAAACACAAAAAACATCTGAAACATCCAGTGTTTCAGATACATGGTATACCAATAATCTATGGATGACAAATAATAATTATCAGATTTCTATCAGTCCGTTTTAATGAAATTTGTGAAAGGTTTCACAAATCTATTAGTCTTTGTTAACAGGCTTGACAAATCACCCTAGAAGAGCCAAAGATAAAATTTCATGAAAATCTATCTACTGAGAGTTCAGTTATTATACGTAGATGGATAGACAAATAAACAATAATTGCCAGATTTTTATTAGTCAATTTTAATGAAATTTGGGAAGGCTTGACAAATCATCATTCTATGAGATCTATGAAAATCCATCCATTGGGTATTGAGTTATTATTTTTTAAGGGGCTTAAAGGGTTTTAGGCTGTGTGTCATCAGACACTCAGCCTAAAACACTGATTGATCCAATATCTCTCTATTGCAGAAGATTTAGGAGAAGTCCGGTTGGCCTGCCTCCCTAAAATCCACTCATGCACACCTTCTCGATGGTAAGCCCTGTTATGTCACTTAGGTGGCAACGAATGTGTAAAGTGGTTCTCTTCAAGACGCCTGGTCAGCGTGAAGAGGAAAAGACCAAACCCTCCGCATATAAGAGCATGACAAAACAAATGGCCCTCAGTCCCCAGCAGCTTTCACTCCCCCTCTTACGGCAGTGAGAGGATCAGAGTGGAAGCAGAGGGTGCTAAGAATCTCTGGGTACGGCCAGGTTGCCATGCACAGAAACTGAACTTAGCCTGTTATAACGTAAGATCACTCATCAGTGAAGACTGGATATTAGAGCTGGAAAAGGAATTAGAAAATGTGAATTGGAATATCATTGGTTTGGCTGAAACAAGAAGAAGAAATGAATCACTTATAAGTTTATCAAGTGGAAATCTGCTGTACACCAATGGAAACAGTGAAAGGAGTGAAGGTGGAGTTGGGTTTCTGGTCCATAAAGATTTAAAAAACAACATTTTGGAATTCAAAAGTACATCACCAAGGGTGTCAAGACTAATACTCAAGATTTCTAATGAACCAATGTAAAGATTATAATGATTTATGCACCAACATCGAGCTATGATGATGATGTAGAGGTTGAAGAAATGTACACCGAAATTGAGTCTTTTAGATGAGCAGAAAACCCACTACACTATTATTATGGGGACTTCAATGCTAAGGTTGGAAAAAGGCAAAACAGCGCAGAAAGAGGAACTATAGGAAATTTTGGAATTGGTGAAAGAAATAAAAGAGGTGAAAGACTTGTGGAATTTGCAGAATCTCAAGGATTGTCAGTAATGAACACTTTTTTTCAAGAAAAGGGGGAACAGAAAGTGGACATGGAAGAGTCCAAATGGATTAACAACTAATGAAATCGACTTCATCCTCACTAACAGAAGATATATTGTGAATGATGTTACCGTCCTGAATAAGGTAAATGTTGGAAGTCATCACAGAATGGTAAGATGTACACTTGATATAGATGTAGGAAAGGAAAAACCTGACTCAAGTAAATAATACTAAGGTCTTTGAGATAACAGAAGAGGAGAAAAAGCAGTATGTACTGGAACTTACGAACAAGTTTGAGCTTCTGCAGACTGCTCATGACCAAGATATCGACAAGGAACATTACAACTTTCTGAAAGTGATAAAGCCCAAGAAACCTATAGGGAAAAAGAAATCCAAAGAAGAAAAAATTAGTCAAGAAACACTTGATATGGTCAACCAAGGGCAAAAAAAAACTGCTAATTGTTTTTATTGTTTTATGGTTGTGACCTCCAGAAATCAGAGCGAACCACATGGTCGGAGACAATCGCAGGGTAATCTCCAGTGCTGTGGTCTCCTGCCCCGATTAAACGGCATGTTGTCCCAATTAAGCGAGGCAGATCCTGGCTATTTTCTCAACTGGGTTCTGTTTTTTAGGATTTGCCCCAAATAAATGGCTGCCCCGATTAACCAGTGGCCCAACAACCAGAATCCACTGCATAAAATTTTTTTTTTTATCAAAATGCACCCACTAGGAATCAAGTTAGTATGTTCGAGATGGATGTATATCGTGAAGATAACAGATATTTTAAGCATATTAGTATTGGTATTAGTAATGGCCACTTGGTGCAAGGAAGCCTATGGCTTATGCTGCACCAGGCAAAAAAAATAAATAAATAATAAATAAACAAACAAATAAATAAATGAACAAAATAATAATAATAAAAAATAATAAAAAATACATAAAATAATAAAATAAAATAACAAAAAAATACATAAAATAAAACAATAAGAATAAACACAAATTAATAGTAATAAGAAAATTAAAAAAATAATAATAATAAAAATTAAGAGAAAAAGGAAATGGCCAATCTTGCATTTCCCTCCTCCTTTAGGTAATTATCCTGCTAACTTTTGAATTTCCCCAGACTGTCAGCCTCTACTACCCATGTAAATAACGTATTCCAATAATTTATAACTCACTGGCTAAAATAAAACTTCCTGCAATCCAGTCTAAACAACTCCCTCTACAACACCGTTTATAACAGTGAAAATTTCTCTTTATTCGTTTTGCTCATGCCTCTCAGAGCCTTAAACACCTCAATCAAATTGCCTCTAGGGTGCCTAGTTTCCAACTTCTGCAAACCACATATTCAAAGTGTTTCCTCATATGAATGCCCTTTTACCAATCTCACCAGGTGAGTTACCTGTCTTTGGACCCTTTCAAGAAGAACAATGTCTTTCTTTAGGTGCAGTCTCCATACTTGAACACAGTATTCCAAGTGTGGTCTAACAATAGCCTTATATAATGGGATTATTATTTCCTTATCTCTACTAGGGATTGTTCAATAAATCATCGATAGGACACCATGGGCCCTCCTTGCAACCAGTCTACAATGCTCGGAGAACTTCATATCTGACCGTATTGTAATACCCAAGTCCCTTTCCTCCATTACCGGCTTTAGTTCAATTCTGCCAAGTGTATAAATTATTTTGGGGTTACTGTTCCTCAAGTGCAATACTTTGCACTTTGCTGGATTACAGCACAGCTGCCATTTTTCTGACCATCCCTGAAGTCTATCTAGGTCATTCTGAAGAAGCTCTGCTTGGCGGCAATCATTAACTACTCTACCAAATTTAGACATCACACACTCTATCCCTTCATTGATGTCATTTACGAAAATCAAAAACAAGAATGGTCCTAATACTGAACCTTGGGGAACCCCACTTCTTACATCAATCCAAGCTGAGGAATAACCATTTATCACAACCCTCTGCCTCCACTACCCTGCTATCCATCTAAGGATTTTCCCTGTTATTCCAGCCTGTTCCAGCATATAAAGTAACTGCTCATGTGGGACTGAGTTCAAATACTCTGCTGAAATCCAAATAAACAACGTTGAAATTATTCTCTAAGTCGAGCTCTTGAGTGATCCTTCCAAATAGCTAACCAGATTAGTTAAACATGATTTTCCCTCTACAAAACTATGATATGCCATAATTATGAGAGCTTCCTTGGACTCAGGGGAGGTACCCATAGACTGGAAATGTGCAAATGTGACCCCAATTCACAAAGGAGGATCAAAGGCTGACACAAGTAATTATAGACCTGTGAGCTTAACTTCTGTTCCAGGAAAATTAATGGAGGCACTGGTTAAAGAAGCACTGCAGGATCATTTAGACAAGACTTCAGTTATAGCTCAGACACAGCATGGTTTTGTTAAGGGGAAGTCTTGCCTGACCAACTTGATTGGATACTATGATGCAGTCACAAAAGAACTGGATGCAGGGAATAACTTTGATATTATATACTTGGATCTTAGAAAGGCTTTTGATACTGTTGCACATGGAAGACTGCTACACAAATTGGAGCAGTGTGACATTGGAGGCAAGTTGCTGCTATGGATAAAGGGGTGGTTGAGGGGGAGAAGACAGAGAGTGGTAATCAATGGACACTGCTCATCGTGGACTAATGTTATTAGTGGAGTCCCCCAGGGCTCAGTGTTGGGTCCATTATTGTTTTCTGTATTTATAAATGATATTGATGATGGTATATCAAGCTTAATGTCCAAGTTTGCAGATGATACAAAGGTTGGCAGGGTTGTCAAGGACACTACTGACACTATGCTGCTGCAACAGGATCTGGAAAGGTTGAGCAGATGGGCTGAGAGGTGGCAAATGAAGTTTAACATTGACAAATGTAAAGTACTACACATGGGAAAAAGCAACCCCAGAGCAACGTATCAACTCTGTGGTACTACACTGACAGTGGTAGAGAATGAAAGGGACTTGGGGGTGATTGTGCAGGCAGATATGAAGTTCTCTGAGCAGTGCAGACGGGCTGCAAGAGTAGCTCATGGAGTATTGTCAATGATATACAGGAATTTTTCCAGCAGGGATAAGGAGGTGATTATTCCATTGTATAAGGCAATGGTCAGACCACACCTAGAGTACTGTATACAGGTCTGGAGACCTCATTTCAAGAAGGATGTAGAGCTGCTGGAACGAGTACAGAGAAGGGCAACAAGATTAGTGAATGGAACAAAGGGGTGCTCTTACGAAGAAAGGCTTAAGTTTTGCAAATTACAGTGTCTGGAGACTAGGCACCAGCGAGGTGATCTGATAGAGGTGTATAAAGCCTTGAATGGTTTAAGCATGCTCAATGCTGATGGGATTCTTCCTCTAGCTCAGAAAAAATCACCTGAGAGGGCATAAATTCAAATTGAGGAAAGACAGATGTAGGATAGACGTGCGGAAATTTGCCTTTAGCCAGCGGGTGGTTGGTTGGTGGAACAGACTGCCATCCCTTGCGGTGGAGGTTGATAGCCTAAATAAGTTTAAGGCTCAGCTGGACAGGTATTTTGAACGAACAGAGGGGTGAAGTGGAAGTGGGTTTTTTTTTTTTTTTTTTTGGCTGATGCTGCATAAGCTTGCTTTCTTGCATCAAATGCCTCTACTAATGCTAATGCTATTGCTAAAACCATGCTGAGTATCCTTCAGAATTACATTTCTATCTAAGTGATCCTGAATTCTCCCCTTGATCATAGTCTCCATGATTTTCCCTATTACTTAAGTTAGACTGACTGGCCGGTAATTTCCCATTTCACTCTTAGGATAGCCCTTTATGTATTGGAGATACATTGACACTTTTCCAATCCAATGGAATCACTCCATAGTCAGGTGATGCTCTCATAATTAGCCTCAATGGTTCAATGCACTCACTTGCTGCCTCCCTTAATATTATAGGGTAAATGCTATCAATCCCAGGAGCCTGTAGGCTCGAAAGATTTATCATTAAATAAACTTTTGAAACTTCAACAACATTAATAACATTTTTTCAACTTCACTCCCAGAATTTCTCTTTGACATGAAGGGTTTTTCTTTTGTAAATGCTGATGCAAAGTAACTGTTGAGTTCATCTGCAACTTCAGCTGGAGGTATCTAATACTGTCTCACGTCCATTACACAAGGGTCCGATCTAGTTTGTTTCTCTTCTTTGTATTTATATATATATATATATGAAAAATTTGGTATTAGATTGATTTCCTGTAGCCGAATGGTCAAGAGCAGGAGTGGGGTAGCACACGCTCTTTGAGTAGACTGGGGTTCAAGCCCCTGACTGCTAAATACGGTTGATCTGCCAACCTGAAATGGATCAGCGTGGCAGATTATGGTCCATTTCCCTCAGCACGAATTGTTGAGGAGGCTTCAATCCTGCAGTGGGTTGATAATGGCTGCAGTTTTATGTGAAAAATCCTTATGCCCCCCACCCCTCTTTGCTCTCTTTGACAGAGATGTCTCATAATCTGCCTTTGCCAGCCTAACCTTTTCAGTGGCATTATTACAGATCAATTTGTAGCTGATATAGGCTTCAGTACTTTTTATCGCTCTGTAACTTTTCCATGCCATCTTTTTCTGCTCAAGTAATTTGGCAACTTCATTATTCATCCCACTTGGAATCCTCCTCGTGGATTGTTGTTGTTGGAGGTTTTATGGTGCAACAGCAGCTAATGGCCATTATGCACCAAACAATGGTAGCAGATAACATGCATTATTAAAAGTGAGATATGTGCATTACGTAAGATTTAAGCATTATATTCTGTCATAGCATTTTATCCTTTTTAAGAAAGTGAAAACTGCATTAATATCAGATCTGTTGTCTAATATTTATTGCAAAGTAGGTGTGATTTGAGCATGGCAGTTCAGACAAAAAAGCAGATCTGAGGAAGAAAGAAGATAAAAGTGAGTAAATCTTGCAAGTGTGACTTCTTCTTTTCGGTTCGAGGGGAAACGAGATGGCAAAAACTGGAGTTCTTAGTTTAATCCGAAGGAGTTTGCTGCCTTCTTGGTTTTGCCAGTAATTCATACTTCGCTTTATTATAAGACTTTTAGAGTCAGTGAAAGGAATTTTGAAAGAATCATCATCAATTGGTTCCACAGTAGATTTGGCTGCACAGTCAGCACTCTCATTGCCAGATATGCCAACATGGCTAGTGACCCAACAAAATTTTACTACTTTCATGTTCTTTTTGAGATGAGCCAGCAAGTTTTGAATATTACCAAGTAAGTAGTTGTGATGCTTTCTTGGTTGCTGTAAAGCGAGAAGGGCATTGAGAGAGTCAGTAAAAATAATACTATTGGTAAACTAGCACAATTTTATAGTTTCTAGGGCCATTTGTATGGCATGTAGTTCAGCAGTAAAGATATTGTATTCTAAAGGTAACTGACTAGAGATTATGGATGATGGAAGAACAACAGCAGCACCGACATGATGGTCAGCTTCGGAGCAGTCTGTGTATATCTGGGTATGAGATTCATATTTCTCAAATTGAGATTTATGAAGCTGATTTACATTCTGTGGAGAAAGTAGTTTTCCCCCATTCTTGAGGGGACAGATCATAGGTAGCAGGACAAAAAGTCCATAGAGGAGCAGTGAAACTAGTGTTGGCTATTTTAGAAAGGTCAAACTGCCAATTATCAAGTAGTGAGCAAAGGCGCATGCCAACAGGTTGATTTATTGATGGATAAATGGCATACAAGTTCTCCCAACCTGGTGTAAACAGATGTTTCTATGATGGATGCAGGAGTTGGCTTTTTATTTTGACAGCATAATTTAGCAGTAAAATTTGTCTTCGTAGAGAGAGTGGGGGGAATCGTGGGCTTCAGCATACAAGCTCTGCACAGATGTGCAGTAGGCTCCAAGAGAAATGCATAGGCACTGTGGTGAATAGGGTCCAAAGATCTCAAAATGTTAGGTCTAGCTAATTTGTAAACTGGTGATCCATAAACTGGTGATCTAACCTTGATCTTATGATAGCATGATATAAATGAAGGAGTGTATGATGGTCAGCACCCCATGATGTAGCTGATAATACTCTCAAAAGTTTAATTTCTTGAAACAGGTGGTTCTAAGTTGTTTAATATGGTCAAGAAAGGTCAATTTTTTTATCTAAAGTTAACCCAAGGAAGCGGATGGTAGGCACAACAGGTATATTGTGGTTCCTCAGCTTTAGAATTGGGTCAGGGTGAAGATTATGTCTTCTACAGAAATAAACTGCAACAGTTTTTTCAGATGATATGCGAAAACCGTTATCTACAGCCCACACTGTAATCTTATTAAGAGCACCTTGAAGTTGTCTCTCAATTATTGTCATGTTCTGGGAGTGACAATATATACTAAAATCATCTGCATATAAAGTAATAAATACAGTGGCTGGAATGACCTTAGTAATTGAGTTGATTTTTATAATGAATAGAGTGGCACTTAAAACTGAGCCCCGTGGAACACCTTCTTGGAAGAAGTTTCGGGAGAGGGTGGACTGAATGCGGACCTGAAAGGATCACTGCTTCAAAAAGTTTTGTATAAACCTTGGCATATTACCCTGAAGCTTAATGTATATAGATCACGGAGAATTCCGTATTGCCAAGCTGTGTCAAAAGCTTTCTCAATGTCTAAATAAACTGTAGTCAAATGTTCCTTCCCTAAGAAGGCATTGCGAATCTGGTTTTTCATTTGTACAAAGAGGCCTAAAGTTGATCTACCAGTATGAAATCCACACTGCAATGAATTGATAAGGTTGCATTTTCTCAGCACCCAGGTAAGAAGAGAGTTTACCATTTTTTCCCTTTATTTTGCCCATACAACTGGTGAGGGGAATAGGCCGATAGTGACATGGGTTCATTGAGCTATGACATACGAGCGTCGACAGGTATCAGGAAAAGTATTTTCTGTAAAAACCCAGTTATATAGCTGGAATAAGACAAGAAGCGACTTTTTGCTCAGCCCTTTTAACACGAAATAGTGAATTCTGTCAGGTCCAGCAGCACTAGGTTTTGAGGTATTAAGAGCAAGCTGTAGTTCAATTATGGTAAAGGGACTGTTGTATGTCTGGTAGTGGTCTGTGTTAAAATTTAGGGTCTGCTTTTCAGCAAGGGACTTTAACTTCTGAAAGTTTGGTGAGAATGAGGATAAGGCAGAGGTTTGAGCAAAGGATAATCCGAGAGTGTTAGCTATGTCTTGAGGTAGTGAAACATCATTCCCGTTTACATTCAGTATTGATAGATGCGAATGAGGATATTTGTTATACATTTTTCTAATATTTTTCCAGATGATTTGTGTTTTGGTGGACCACGTAATAGTTGAAGCAAAGTGTTTCCGTGACTCTCTTTTACTTGCTTGCTGAATGTGTCTAGCATTGGCTCTAGCTTTCTTCAAGTGCACTAGATTAGCAGTTGCATTTTGTGAAATTTATTCCAGGCTTTATTTTTCTGTCATTTGGCTTGGTTGCATTCACTGTTCCACCACGGTTTTGATCTTATTCTATGATTTGTGGACACCCTTGATATTGTTGCTTCAGTGGCCTGCAATATTTGGTTTGTTACATAATCAACAGCATTATTTATTGACACATCTGAAACAGCTGTTTTTTCTAGGATTGCTAGCTGCCTATAATTTTCCCAATCAGCTTTGGCAAAGTTCCATTTGGCTGTCTGATTATGACAAGGTGGTGAATTTGATTCTACATGACAGACTATTGGATAGTGGTCACTACCCAGTAGACTATCACAAACAGACCAGTCAAACAGTGGAAAAAGGGCTGGTGAGAAAATGGAGATGTCAATTGCTGAGCTTGACCCAGAAGATAGGCAAAAATAAGCGGGTAAACCAGTATTCAGTAGTGTCAGATTAAATTTATCTCGAAGCTTCTGTAATATTTTCCCTCATTTATCGTGTATTCTATCACCCCACAGAGGCGATCCCCTGAGATCCCCTCCTTTTGCATCATGAGAGATTTTAACGTGCGTTAAAATCTCTCATGATGCAAAAGGAGGGGATCTCAGTGTAAGTTGTAAGAAATCAGTGATAGAAATGTCTTGGTTGGGG
The DNA here is from genome assembly GCF_048544385.1 of Mastigoproctus giganteus. Lineage (NCBI taxonomy): Eukaryota > Metazoa > Arthropoda > Arachnida > Uropygi > Thelyphonidae > Mastigoproctus > Mastigoproctus giganteus. Next base: position 83,473,138 of record NC_143586.1, on the reverse strand, counting down.
GGGGGGGGATATAAGGAGACAATGGTAAAAGAAAAATGAAAGAATATTCGAGCAGCTAGTGCTTCTAGATTTGTTTGTAACATTAATGGGAAGGGATATTGGAGCTGACTACAAGTGCAATTCCTCCATGAGCCGAATTGCTTACACGAGAAACTTATCTTTTCTGTAAATAACATGATGTTTAAGTGTAACAGAAGCGGTTAAGTTAGTTTCTTGGAGGCAAAAGGTAATTGGTTATACTGGAGAAGGAGATCCCGAAGGTCATCAAGGTTGCTGCGATATCCTCTACAATTTCATTGAAGAAAACTGGGCATTATTTGGGTGAACTGTGGTCCACAGTTTCTGTCCGAGAGGCTGCTGACTTAGGGTGAACAGATTTTCTTTTCGGGAAGTATGCGCTTCCTGTTTCCATCTCTTCTTCTGGGAACAGGTCGAGAACGGGTTCTTTGCAGTCAGTGTTTCCTTCCATTTCTATTGAATCAGTTTTAGTAGTATCATCACTTTTTGAGTACACTGGGTTATTAGTAGTATACGGAACAGTGATTGGTGTGTTAACAGCCTTGTTTGTCTTAAAGAGTTTACCAGAAAATTGACTGAGCCCAATCTGATATTGATCTGTTTGGTGGAAATGTTACCTCAGTTTGAATACCAGTCATTGTTGTTCTTTGCACAGTACTGGTTACTGCATTTGACTTTTGGACTACTTGAGCAAAGCTAGGTCAAGTGTTAAATTGAGCCTGTATGGATTTTTTAGCTTCTTGGTACGAGATGGTTTTTTTCGGCTTTGACCCGTTGAATGTTTTTTTTTTTTTTCTTTTTTTTTTTCTTTTTCCATAAGGGGTAATCTCTGGAGTAGGCACTATGTGGGTCATTACAATTTGAGCATTTGTGCTGCTGTGCTTTGCAGTCGGAGTGATTGTGCTCGGGTGAACCACAATTTGCACAAGTGGCTAACCTTCTACACACATTTTGGGAATGCCCGAATTTTTGGCATTTAAAACAGCGTGTTGGGTTAGGGATGTACAATTTTATGTGACAATTCAGATAGCCTGCTTTGTATGGATGTTGGAGGTTTGGGGCTATCAAATGCTAGTATTATATTCCAAGTTGGAACTAGAGCATTGTCTCGTTTGGTATATATGCGCTTTACATGCAAAATTCACTGGTCTTGTAATTCATTTTTCAACTCTTCTTCTGAGAGATTTATGAGATCTCACTCAGCTATCACACCCCTGGAGGTGTTTAGAGTAGCATGAGGGGAGGCAGAGATCGTTAATCCTCCAAAGGATGTTAGTTTTTGGAGCCATTGTGAATGCCATTTGTCTGAGACCACAATGAGCAAGTCATCAGATCTCAGGCACTTGGTTGTTTTTGGAAATCCTGTTAGATTTTCTAGGTATTTCTGAATTTTAAAAGGCGAGAGACTACCTAGAGACTGTTCTTGGATAGAATGCAATACAAGGTGCAAGGTGCTAAATTTCAGTTTTTCTGACATTTAGCACTGCATGAATTAGAGTCTTCTATGTCATGAGTAGCCATATTAGGATCCATAGATCCTGTAGGGGAGATCATTTTTCTCCTTTTAGCCCTGGAAAGATAGCTTTTCTTTCCAGGTTACCATGGGGAGGCAGGAGCAGTGCCACAAGGGTAACCAAGCGGCTGAGTTAGTTTAGTTAGTAAGATTAACAAGAAACAGAAAGGAAAATTTCCTTCCTGGAACTCTGCCTACTTCTTGTAGTGCAAAAGTTTCATAATACAAATAAATAAAGAAGTGTATTTAAAACCTAAAGAAAATTATTTGCTTTGCACACAATATAGAGATCGCTTGGTTCCACTAATAATTGCTTGGCACCTGGGCCCCGCCTCATGGAGTATTTTTTTTAATGGTATATAAGCATTCAAGGCTTCTGTGATTAGTGTTTTAAAGGTATACCATAAGTCAATTGTATTCACTCTTTGTGAAATATCTACCCAGTCAATAGAGGCCCTGTAGCACCTTAAGGCATCGTAACTTCCTTTCCTGAAATTATAACCCATTCCTTTGCCTTTAACTACTGCTGCCTCTTTCTCTTCATCGTCCACCGTAGAACTCTGTGATCACTTCCTGCTACTGGTTCCTGTACTGTCTGCCATGTTAAGAATATTCTAGACCTCATCATCATGGGTGATGAGGTATAGAGTATTCTTTTCCCTCGTGCTCACCCATCTAAAAAACAGGAATGCCAGTGGCTGACCATTTTATGGAAACTGATCTGGTTACAGAGTACAGCTTAAATTTCAAGTGAGGATTGGAAGAATTATTGAAGACTTATAAGGAAGCACAGACAAGAACAGACAAGTAAAAATGAGTTAATCATCCATTCTTGGAATTTTTAATGAAAAAAATCAGCCACTGAGGCTGAATCCAACAAAATGTCACCATATCAAATGAAGAAGCAACTTGGAGGATAGTTAATTTTCTATCTTGTATGCATCACTTCGTTCTTATCTTTTCTTATTGCATTATGAACCTCATCATCATTTTTATGCTTTATAATAAATGGAAAATTAAGTTTGCTGTGTTTCTTTATATATTTTACTGGCATTTTTTATTGCTTCCCTAACCCCCCCTTTGTTTTTTGAATCTTGGTCTTGTCAACTGCAGTTTTGCCAAATGTGGTACTTTCCGGGAACATATCCCCTGTGGTTGGCAAGGGATTTCTGTATTTCGTGAAAACTGTTAAAAACTTAGATTCACTTGATTGATTCATATCAGAATAATAGGAATCAGACAATTAAATTTGAACTAGAAAGTGAAAAAGTATCTGCATTCAACATAACAAGAACATTTTTAACATTAATTACACTGCTGCCTTCTTTATAACAAGGAATTAATTACACTTACACTGCTGCCTTCTTTATAACAAGGGGCCCCTTTACCTCCAGCAATACTAAAGCCTAAGCCATTACTATCTCTAGTGAGAGTTGCATATATAATCTGTAAAAATAAAACAAAGTATACACCCATATACATAGCTAATGAAATATATTATATAAATTTCTTTATTGTTAATATATTCATTATATATATATAAATTAAATATATTCTTTTATTAGCTATACATACATACACATATAGCTGGATAAGGATATAAATAAGTGTAATGAAAAACAAGTACAATTACAAGTACCAGCATGTGCAAAGTGGTTCAAAGTTTCAAAAGAACGATCTGAGCAGAATTTCTGAAACACTATTATAACAGGTGTGGACACTAACTGTAGTTTCCCTATCCCTTGCCAACTGTAGTTTGTTTATTTCATTTTTTTGAGCCTATGCTAATACTTAAAAAACCACATGTATACACACCAGGTGTTTCAAAATAGCACAGAACAAATGTGGAGCATCTAATACAACTAAATATAAGAAGAAAGGTTTCTCTATTAATATGACTGGAAAGTCTTATTTCTGAGATATTAATTGTTAATCATAAATCATGAAATCATGTAAAATAGTAAAACATTTTTGTTTGAATTTATGCCATCACAATATGACTCTGTAAAATGGGCTTTAAACAGTATAGTACTTATGTTATTAAAAGAATACCTTGAAGGTATTAAAATGGGAAGCACATCAAGTTCTCAGCTACCCAACTCAATGCCAGATCTCGCTGTTTGTTTGTTATTTGATTTTTAGGAGCATTAGCAACTAAGGCTATATTGGTGCAGGGATATGCGGTGGTCACTCGCTGACCTTTCCACGTCCTCCACATTTGGTGGTCATGGGCCGAACCCTGGTCTAATCAAGAAGCATGTGCTACGCACTGCTTCTTCTGCCCACCTGGATACGGAGGCACCACCAGAGCTCGCACATGAGCTTCGGGCAACACAGCGGCAATGCCCCAGGGCTGAATATGATGGTTCCACAGGAGGTGTCTATTGTTGTTGACTATTTTCAAGGAAACAGGAAAGAGATTGTACAAAAAGGTTAGACGAAATGGAACCAGGGTATATCTTCTGGGGGAAAATGTGGAAGATGTAGAGCAGATGCAGATGCAATCTTTTAAAGGCACAAGAGGTGATACCATTATACACATTGGAACTAAAGATATTAAGAATGGGAGTAAACAACTGTTAATGATCCTGCTCAGGTAGCTAACAAACTAAATGAATATTTGCAGCTACATTCACACATGAAGAGTTATTCAGGGAGGGGAATGCCACAGATGCATTAAACTCTGGCAGTAAGCTAGATAATCTTGTAATAACTGAGAGAAAAGTGGATGAGAAATTGTCGAAGATAAACATAAGAAAGGCACCTGGGGTGGATGGAATCTATCCAGTTATATTAAAGGAGGCAGCAAAAGAAGTAAGCAAACCCTCAGCCATAATTATGAGAGCTTCCTTGGACTCAGGGGAGGTACCCATGGACTGGAGATGTGCAAATGTGACCCTAATCCACAAAGGAGGATCAAAGGGAGACAGATAATAACAGACCTGTTAGTTTAACTTCTGTTCCAGGGAAATTAATAGAGGCACTGGTTAAAGAAGCATTGCACGATCATCTAGACATGACTTCAGTTATAGCTCGGACACAGCATGGGTTTGTTAAGGGGAAGTCTTGTCTGACCAATTTGACTGGATACTATGATGTAGTCACAAAGAAACTGGATGCAAAGAATAATTTTGATATCATATATTTGTATCTTAGAAAGGCTTTTGATACTGTTGAACATGGAAGACTGCTGCACAAATTGGAGCAGTGTGGCACTGGAGGCAAATTGCTGCTATGGATAAAGGGATGGTTGAGTGGGAGAAGACAGAGAATGGTAATCAATGGACACTGCTCTTCTTGGACAAATGTTATTAGTGGAGTCCCCCAGGTTTCAGTGTTGGGCCCATTGTTGTTTTTTGTATTTATTAATGATATTGATGATGGGATATCAGGCATAATATCCAAGTTTGCAGATGATACGAAGGTTGGCATGGTTATTAATGACACTAATGACAGTATGCTGCTGCTGCAACAGGATCTAGAAAAGTTGAACAGGTGGGCTGAGAGGTGACAACTGAAGTTTAATATTGACAAATGTAAAGTACTGCATATGGGGACAAATAACCCTAGAGTAACATATTAACTGTGTGGTACTGCACTGACAGTGGTAGAGAGTGAAAAGGACCTGGGGGTAATTGTGCAGGCAGATATGAAGTTCTCTGAGCAGTGCAGATGGGCTTCAAGAGTAGCTCATGGTGTCTTTCAATGATCTACAGGAAATTTTCTAGCAGGGATAAGGTGATTATCCCCTTGTATAAGGCGATGGTCAGGCCACACCTTGCGTACTGTATACAGGTATGGAGGCCTAATTTCAGAAGTATGTAGAGCTGTTGGAATGAGCACAGAGAAGGGAAACAAGATTAGTGAATGGAACAAAGGGTTGCTCTTACGAAGAAATGCTTAAGTTTTGCAAATTACAGTGTCTGGAGACTAGGCACCTGCAAGGTTATCTGATTGAGGTGTATAACGCCTTGAATGGTTTGAGCATGTTCAATGCTGATGGGATCCTTCCTCTTGCTCAGAATAATCGCCTGAGAGGGTATAAATTCAAATTGAAGAAAAACAGTTGTAGGATAGATGTGCGGAAGCTTGCCTTTAGCCAGCAGGTGGTTGATTGCTGGAAAAAACTTCCATCTGTCGTTGCAGAAGTTGATAGCTTAAATAGAACCAAGGCAGAACTAGACAAATATTTGGAGCAAGAAGAGTATGTGTGTGTGTGTGGGGGGGGGGGGGGGGGGGGGGGGCTGATGCTATATAAGCTTGCTTTCTTGCATCATGTGCCTTTGCTAATACTAATATTATTGTATTTTCCGTAATTATTTGAGTTATTTTCAGTTTATAACAAGTTTGTATTGTTTAATTAACCCTGTTAACCATTTATGCTAATTTGTAAAGCTTAATTTGAGCTAAAGGCAACGAACTGTAAAAATTTTTGGCAAGTTTGCAGTGATATTGAAACATGCTGGCTGCCATGGCAGCAGCAATATTGAAGTGTTGAGTAACTGTTGAAGTAATGAAGGGATAGGGGATAGTAATAAATACACCAGGTGCCGTTGCAGATGAACTCAACAGTTATTTTGCATCGATATTTACAAATGAAAAGCCTTTTGTGGCAATGGGAAATTGTGGGAGCAAAGTTAAAAAATATGTAATTAATGATATTGAAATTTCGCAAGATTATTTAATGAAAAAACTTTCGAGCCTACAGACCAGTAAGGCTCCTGGAGTTGATGGAATATACCCTATAATCTTAAGAGAGGCTGCAAGCGAGTGCATTGAACCATTGAGGCTAATTATGCGAGCATCACTAGACTCTGGGGAGATTCCCTTGGATTGGAAAATTGCAAATGTATCTCCCATACATAAGGGTGGCTCTAAAAGTGAAGTTGGAAATTATCGACCTGTCAGTCTGACTTCAGTAGTAGAGAAAATCATGGAGGCAATGATCAAGGGTGGAATTCAAGATCATTTGGATCGAATTGAAATTCTCAAGGATACTCAGCATGGTTTTGTAAAGGGAAAATCATGTTTAACAAATCTGGTTCGCTATTTCGAAAGGGTCACTCACGAGCTGGATTTAGGGAATAATTTTGACATTGTTTATTTAGATTTCAGCAAAGTTTTTGACTCAGTCCCACATGAGCGGTTGCTTTATAAGCTGGAACAGGTTGGAATCACTGGAAAAATCCTTAGATGGATAGAAGGATGGCTTCAGGGCAGGAGGCAGAGGGTTGTGATAAATGGCTATTCCTCAGATTGGGTTGATGTAAGAAGTGGGGTTCCCCAAGGATCAGTATTAGGACCACTGTTGTTTTTAATTTTCATAAACGACATTGACGAAGGGATAGAGGGCGTGATGTCTAAATTTGCAGATGATGTTAAAATTGGTAGAGTAGTTAATGATCACTGTCAAGCTGAGCTTCTTCAGAGAGACCTAGATAGACTTCAAGAATGGTCAGAAAAATGGCAGCTGTGCTTTAATCCAACAAAGTGTAAGGTATTACACCTGGGAAACAGTAATCCCAAAATAACTTATTCACTTGGTGGAGTTCAACTAAACCCAGTACTGGAGGAAAGGGACTTGGGTGTTACGATACGGTCAGACATGAAATTCTCTGAGCATTGTAAACAGGTTGCAAGGAAGGCCCATGGTGTCCTATCGATGATCTATCGAACTTTTGCAAGTAGAGATAGGGACGTGATAATCCCATTGTATAAGGCTTATGTTAGACCACACTTGGAATACTGTGTTCAAGTATGGAGACCACACCTAAAGAAAGACATCGAGCTTTTTGAAAGGGTGCAAAGAAGGGTAACTCGCCTGGTGAGATCGGCAAAAGGGCGTCCTTATGAAGAAAGACTTTGAATATGTGGGTTGTAGAGTTTGGAAACTAGATACCTTAGAGGAGATTTGATTGAGGTGTTTAAGGCGCTGAGAGGCATCAGTAAAATGAATGAGGACAAAATTTTCAAGATTATAAATGATGCTAAAACTAGGGGACATAAATTCAAGTTATGGGGGGAAATGTTTAGATTGGACTGCAGGAAGTTCTATTTTAGCCAGCGAGTTATAAATTACTGGAATAAGTTGCTTTCATGGGTGGTAGAGGCCGACAGTTTGGGGACATTCAAAGGTCATCTGGATAGTACTTTCGGGTAAGGGAAGCGCATAGGATGATAGGTTTAATTTCCTTTTTATTTTATTTATTTTTTATTTATTAATTATTATTATTTAGTTATTTATTTATTTTTTGTTTTTATCATTGTTTTGTTCGGATTTTTTTTTTTTTTTTTTTGGCTGGTGCAGCATAAGCCATAGGCTTTCTTGCACCATGCGGCCGTTACTAATACTAATTGTAAGTACATTTTGTGCTTATTGATGAGGAGGAGTTGTAGTCTTATTCCTATTATTGTAGGATTATTAAGTTTTGGAGCAAAGGTGATCACAGGACTATTTTTTTTTACAAATATAAGTTAGAAGAATATACTAATTGGTGAGATAGCAATTGGTGATATAATTACCTCTGGAGATTGGAAAGCAGCCTTGTTGATTTAAATGATTTGGTTTTAATTGCTATTGGGCTCATCTGCTTTCATATAGAAGCAAGAAGAATAAACATAGCACCAGGAAAAATGTTAGAAGTGTAGGTGAGGGGGAGAGGAGTGGGAAGCTTTCCCCCTTCCATCTAGAGTTCCAAGATTACAGGGTGACTCAGTGAAAAAGATATTAGTTTAAATTCCTATTGGGTTCATATTATTATTAGCCATATGGTGCAAGGAAGCCTGAGGCTTATGCTGCACCAGCCAAAAAAAAAAAAAATTCCCACGTTACCCTGAGAGAGAGAGAGAGAGAGAGAGAGAGAGAGAGAGAGAGAGAGAGAGAGAGAAAGTAGAAGGGAATCACCAAGAAAGAGAAGAATGATGATATTCAGCTCAGGACCCTGGATTTGTCAAGCCCATACTCATCAGATGTGAGCCCCCTTGGATAAATATAGAAGCATGGAGAGTCTCCTTTCATCTAGAGTTCCAAGGTTACAGGGTGACTCAGTGAAAAAGATATTAGATAGAAAATACCTGAAAGGAAAATCAACTAAAGGTAGTATAATACCTGCTGCTAAAGTGGTTACTGAAGGAGCTGGTGCAAGTGTTTCTATAAGTGCCTAATGTTAAAAGTAATGTTTGCAGGATGTACTTGAAGTCAGAGATATTAATTTTAGTGAACAAGGAGCTCAGGTTATTGAGGGTGATATAGATGATTTAGAAATTGATCGTGGAGCTAAGCTTTGTGATTTTTCAGATTTTCAGGCTGATAATTTCAACGTGGAAATGGACAGTTTTTATAGTGACTCTGGAAGTGTGTGGAAGAAAGTGTGTGGGTATAAATATCAGAGTGTGTGACATTGTGGTTAGCAATATCTATGAACAAAGAAGTAAATATTATAATGTATCAAGCATATATGAGTTAATGACCAGACTTAAGAAGCAAATTGTAGATTGCATGACTAGTGAATCCAACAAGATTACCAAGGATACTTCGATTTGTCCTAAATAAGTTGATTGATAAGGAGACCATATCTACTGCTCTTGTTATAGATAATGAAAGATTTAAAACTAGAGCCGAGGAGTTAGAATTACGTGCTGGATTGTTCGACGATATAGTAAGAACTCAATCTTATCCCGTTGTGCAAGTTGATCAACCTACCTACTTATGCAGACAAAGTGAAATTAAATACTTCGCAAGAAGTGCTGGAAGACCAGTCTAAAAAGGAAAAAGTTTATGGAAGTGATTTTGGAAGGGAGGGGAAATTATTCAAAGCAAGGCAGAATACAACAATTATTTTAAGGGCTGGGGAAGGTGATCAATACGGCTCAAGTCAGGATGTCAGAGATGCTGTAGTAAGTACCTTAAAACAGGATTTTAAAGAAATTAAAATAAGGAATTTCAGAATGGTGAGAAATAAAGGAGTTCTGATTGAATCTCAAACAACTAGTGACTTGAATAAATTAATTGGATCTGAGTCTTTATTTTCAAAAGAGATAAGCATGACAAAATAAAGACTACAAATCCAACTATTATAATTTATTACATTCACAGTATTGTCCGACTTATGTTCTTGGAGGATATATTATCTAAGAACCCAAAAGAGCATGGCTTTAGTGAACAAAAATTAAAGAAGGAATGAGTTTCTGCTTCAACACTGGTTCTAAGTTAAAAATGTCAAATTGGGTTGTAGGACTTTTACCTAAATTTTTGAAGTGTATATTGGAAAATGACAGACTTTTTTGGGTACTCTTCCCATAGGTAGAGCCATTTTACTGTTGTGAATAAATGTTTCAAGTGCTGAGGTTCTGTATTCATCACAAGAGTATTGACGGCACAAATGTAGGAAACCACAGGTGGCACCTTACCCAAACACCATGCCACTATGCTGTTTTTTAATAATATTTTTTAAGTAATGAAGGTCAAAGAGGAACATAAGTAATTACTTGTTAACAGGAGAGACTGCTTCTACAGCGATGGGATACACTTAAATAGAAATGGTGCAAGATGATGCTATCGAGGCAGTGTTAGGTGGGTTGGAAAACTGCTAGATTGGGGGGGGGATACAAGGACTAATAGATTAATAGTAGCCACTGGCAGAGGTGAAAGTGATTCTTGCACTGCTTCTATTGGAATGAGCTGCAGCCTGGAAAATAAGATGCAGGATATTTCAGAGACTGCTGGGAATCATTGGGGTAAAAGTAAACACATGGATTGTGTTAGGGTAGCTAAGAAAAAGAACAGGTGCATGTATACTTGCATGTACACCAATGCTAGGTGTTCAGTAAATAAATTTGATGAATTTGAGGTATTGCTCAAAACATCAAAGGCAGATATTGTGGGGATTTCAGAGAAGTGGTGTCACACAGATATAAGGAATGCAGAACTGGAATTTGGGGAGTACAATTTCTACAGAAGGGATAGACAGGACAGGAAGGGAGGAGGGGTTATGCTATTAGTTAAGAAATACATAAAATCCAAGGAAGCGAAGCCAGTCGACATTGCTAGACAGAGCAGTGTCGAGTCAGTTTGGTGTGACATAAGCATTGGGAGATCAAAATTGAGAGTAGGAGTGGGCTATAGGCCTAATGACTCTGATGAGTATAATAAGAAATTGTACAGGGAAATAGAGTGGGCCAGTAAATCAGAGAGTCTTATAATGAGGGATTTTAATTTCCCAGATATTGACTGGAATTTGGGGGCTGATCACTCACACACTAACAAGGCTTTTGTGGATTTATTGGATGATTGTTTTCTGCATCAGCATGTTCGGGAGGCAACTAGAGGGAGTAATACTCTTGATTTGATTTTTTTTTTTTTTTTATGTGAACCCCAAACACGAGAGGTATTAGAACCTATAGTACTTAGTACCGTGCTTGGGTTGGAGGTTGAGAAGACGAAAAAAGATATTTGTTGACATTGGACTTGAACTTCTGTAGATTGCAATTTTCAGGAAATACGTATGAAGGAAGGTTGTTCCAGAAAACGGCAGTTGAATGAATAAATGAGGAAGATGAAAAGGTGGTTCTGTGGGTTTGAAGTTGGACAGTAAATGGATGTTGGCTGGTGGCGGCACGTGTTCGGACTGTTTTGAAAGAGAGAGCGGAAATTATAGAAGCCAATTCAGAAGAACAGCGCCCATGGAAATATCTGTAGGAGAGGCATGCAGCAGAAACAGTACGTCTATGAGAAAGCGAGTGGAGAGACTCTGTTAGAGATGAATCATTAATTAACCTAACTGCCCTCTTCTGAATGGAATCAAGAAGCCTGAGAGAGGTTTTGGGGGCACCACCCCAAATGTGGGAACAATATTCCATGGCAGGGCGGATTTGCGATTTATACAGAGTGAGCAGCTGTTTGGAAGAAAAGTAACGTCAAGAGCGAAAGAGAAAACCAAGTTTTTTAGATGCAGAGGAAGCAATATTTGTAATGTGCTTGTGCCAAGAGAGATTAGAAGTCAGGGTAATCCCCAAAAGAGATATATCCTTTTGCCTAGAAATTGGGGTGTCACTAAAGATAAGCATAGGAGCAGAAGAATCCTTTTTGCGAGATATAAGACAAGACTGAGTTTTAGAAGGGTTGAAATCAACTAAGTTGTCTTTGCCCCACTGGAGAATTACCTGAAGATCGGCATTTAAGGAATTGGTAGCAGATTTTCGAGAAGTTGAAGCTGATTGAGCAGGACAAGATTTCTCAAAACGGAAAGTTGATTATCAGTAGGGATTCTTCATGCACTAAGAATCTTGAGGAATCACTAGGTGGCAGTGATAACAGTGTGCTGAAGTGGGATTTACTCAAGGAGGTAACTACCATCAGGGGTAAAGGGAAGGGTTATTGCTTTCGTAAAGGCGACTACGATGGTCTGAGACAGTATTTAAATTCTATACAGAGGGACCAACTGATGATGTTACCAACAGCAAATTCAAAATGGGAAGCATTCAAAGAAATTATCTTGGAAGCTACTAGGCTTTACATACCAACTAAAAAATATTGTTCAAGGTTCAGGCCTAAATGGATGTCAGATGAACTAATGAGACATATGGCAGAGAAGAAAAATGCACGGGATACATACAAATTAACACGTGACACAGAAGCCTATGATAGATACAAGTTGATATGTAACCAAGTTACAAAGGAGGTTAGGCAGGTGAAGGCAGATTACGAGAAATCTTTGGCAAGGGATGCAAAGAAAAACAGCAAAGAGTTCTTTACTTATGTAAACTCTAGAAGGAAGGGGATGAATCAGATTGGTCCACTTGATATCGATGGGTCAACTGTTGATGATCCTGCTCAGGTAGCTAACAAACTAAATGAATATTTTGCATCGACATTCACACATGAGGAGTTATTCAGCGAGGGGAATGCCAGAGGCGTATTCAACTCTGGCAGTAAGCTAGAGAATCTTGTAATAACTGAGAGTAAAGTGGAGGAGAAATTGTTGAAGATAAATACAAGAAAGGCACCTGGGGTGGATGGGATCTATCCAGTTATATTAAAGGAGGCAGCAAAGGAAGTAAGCAAACCCCTAGCCATAATTATGAGAGCTTCCTTGGACTCAGGGGAAGTACCCATGGACTGGGTGCAAATGTGACCCCAATTCACAAGGGAGGATCAAAGGCCAACACAAGTAATTATAGACTTGTTAGTTTAACTTCTGTTTCCGGAAAATTAATGGAGGCACTGGTTAAAGAAGCACTGCAGGGTCATCTAGACAAGACTTCAATTATAGCTCAGACACAGCATGGTTTTGTTAAGGGGAAGTCTTGCCTGACCAATTTGATTGGATACTATTATGCAGTCACAAAAGAACTGGATGCAGGGAATAACTTTGATATTATATACTTGGTTCTTAGAAAGGCTTTTGATACTGATGCACATGGAAGACTGCTGCACAAATTGGAGCAGTGTGGCATTGGAGGCTTGTTATTTGGATTTTAGGAGCATTAGCAACTAAGGCCATATTGCTCCGGGATATGCGGTGGTCATTCTCTGACCTTTCCGCATCCTCCGTATTTGGTGGTGACGGGCTTGAACCCCGGTCTAATCAAGAAGCATGTGCTACCCACTGCTGCTCCTCTCCACCTGGCTACGGAGGTGCCGGCATTGGAGGCAAATTGCTGCTATGGATAAAGGGGTGGTTGAGGGGGAGAAGACAGAGTGGTAATCAATGGACACTGCTCATCGTGGACTAATGTTATTAGTGGAGTCCCTCAGGGTTCACTATTGGGTCCATTATTGTTTTCTGTATTTATAAATGATATTGATGATGGTATATCAAGCTTAATGTCCAAGTTTGCAGACGATACGAAGGTTGGCAGGGTTGTCAAGGACACTACTGACACTATGCTACTGCAACAGGATCTGGAAAGGTTGAGCAGATGGGCTGAGAGGTGGCAAATGAAGTTTAACATTGACAAATGTAAAGTACTACACATGGGAAACAGCAACCCCAGAGCAATGTATCAACTCTGTGGTACTGCACTGACAGTGGTAAAGAATGAAAGGGGCCTGGGGGTGGTTGTGCAGGCAGATATGAAATTTTCTGAGCATTGCAGACAGGCTGCAAGAGTAGCTCATGGTGTATTGTCGATGATATATAGGAATTTTTCTAACAGGGATAAGGAGGTGATTATTCCCTTGTATAAGGCAATGGTCAGGCCACACCTAGAGTACTATATACAAGTCTGGAGGCCTCATTTCAAGAAATATATAGAGCTGCTGGAACGAGTACAGAGAAGGGCAGCAAGATTAATGAATGGAACAAAGGGTTGCTCTTACGAAGAAAGGCTTAAGTTTTGCAAATTACAGTGTCTGGAAACTAGGCATCTGCGAGGTGATCTGATTGATGTGTATATAAAGCCTTGAATGGTTTGAGCATGCTCAATGCTGATGGGATTCTTCCTCTTGCTCAGAATAATCACCTGAGAGGGCATAAATTCAAATTGAGGAAAGACAGATGTAGGATAGACGTGAGGAAATTTGCCTTTAGCCAGCGGGTGGTTGGTTGGTGGAACAGACTTCCATCCCTTGTCATTGAGGTTGATAGCCTGAATAAGTTTAAGGCTTAGCTGGACCGGTATTTCGAACGAACAGAGGGGTGAAGTGAAGTGGTTATTTTTTATTTATTTATTTTTTTTTTTTTTGGCTGATGCTGCATAAGCTTGCTTTCTTGCATCAAATGCCTCTACTAATGCTAATGCTAATTACAGATCTGTTAATTTCTGTTCCAGGGAATCTAATGGATTCACTGGTTAAAGAGTAATGCAGTACCGGGTAGACAGGAGTGCAGTTATACTTCAGTCACAGCAGGGGTTCATTGAGAGATATTGTCTGACCAATTTCAAGTATGCACAAGTAAAGTAAAAATTTATCTTGTGGACATTGTGCTGAGACTGGACATTTATTTGTTGACTGCCCACATAAAGAGCAGCAACCTAGATGTGACAACTGTAAGAGAAGAGGGAAGGAGGCTAATCATTCCTTGTGTGATTCTCATTCCCCTGAATATACACGAGCTTTAGAAATTGCAAGGTTAAGGGAAAATATGGCTAATCTTGGTCCAACAACTGTAGCTAGAGTATTACATTCCAATGCTATTGATGTAATTGATGGAACTATTAGCATATTGCAGTTGAATTTTCAAAGGTCACGTAGTGTTATGGATGAAATTAGGATTGTGTCTAGTGAAATAAAAACTGATATTCTTTGTTTACAAGAACCATATTATTGTGTGCAGGAGGGGAAACATAGAGTTGTAGGATTTCCAGTAAAAGCTAATGTGGTGCAAGTTGATAATGGTAAACCTAAGATTGCTGTTGTTGTGCTTAACAGTAATTTAAATGTAACAGTTCTGTCTAGCTTAAGTTTAGCTGAAGGAGTTTGTATTTATGTTTCCACACCACTGCTTTCATTCTATTTAGTCTCACAGTATTGTCCTCCAAATAGTGAGATACACCAATCAATAATTTACATGGAAAATGTATTAAATGTTGTTCGATGTAACAATATCATTTTTTGTATGGATGCTAATGCTAAATCTCACTTGTGGTACAGTAATATTTTGGATACTAGAGGTACTTTTGTAGAAGATTTTATTATATCCAATGATTTCTGTGTAGTTCATATGGGGGGGGGGGGGGTAAACCTACCACTTTTGATAACTTGAGGGGTTCCTCAAACATTGATGTCACAATTGCAACACTTGGTATAGTTAAGAGAATTTTAAATTAGTATGTGGATGATACTTGTACTAATAGTGATCACAGAGCTCTTTCTTTTATTATTAATTTACAGGATAATATTGGCATTTCTAATGGTTATTATAGAAGAGTTTAAAAGATTTTCCTATAAGATTAATTGGGTTAAAGTTAGTCTTTAGAGAATGACTTTAGTAGTGATAAAATACAAACATTAAATTTGTTATATGCAGTGGAATATTCAATGTATGTACAAAATTCTTTATTTAGAGCACCATGTTATGCTTCCAAAAAGGAAAAAAAAAAAAAAAAAAGGGGGTAGTTAATAAGCAAGTCCCATGGTGGACTGCTGAATTATCAGTATTACAGAGGGAAGTATTTGGATCTACGAAAACTGACCAGAGGTATAAGAGGTGAGGGATGCATGAGGCTGATCATTTCAATGAAGTATATATATATATATATATATATATATATATATAAAAAGGGGTGATATATAGTAAAAAAAAATTATGACAGTAAAATTAAGGTTTGGAGGGATTTAGTTTTAACTGCAGGTAATAATGACCAATGGGGTCTTATTTATAAGATCCTGACAAATAAGTTAGCTAGTAATAATATTTTTAATACTATTATTGTTGAAAATGTGGAGACAGTTTATTGGGATACCACTATTACTGTGGTTACTGGCAAGCTGTTTCCTAATGATGACATTGAAAATGATACTCAGGAACAGGTTAAGACTAGACTGGATAACTTGTCTTATACTGGACCTGAAGATGATTCTTTATTTACTTATGATGATTTGAAAATTGTGGCTATACAACTTAATGTTAATAAATGCCCTGGTCCTGACTTGGTTGAAAACAGTGTAATACTAAAATGTTTTGATTTATACTCTGATAATGCTAAATATGTATTTATTTTGTTGATAATGCTAAATATGTATAACAAGTGATATTTAGAAGGTGTCTTTCCTGGATTTTAGAAGTTAGCATTGTTAAAGTTATTAAAGAAAGCTGGGAAAAGATTACATGACCTTCGGGGATATAGGCCAATTTCTTTTTTGGCCAATTTGGGCAAGTTCTATGAAAGATTATTGTTTTAAAAATTAAGCTCATTGCTGTATGAAAGGAATTTTAAGTTTGTAAACCAATGTGGTTTCTTCAAAGGTTTTTCTGCAGTAGATGCTATAAGAGATTTGATAACACATATTGAACAGTCTTCACATAAATATGAATTAGTCATATTTATTGACTTTGAAGGGGCCTTTGAAAGTGTCTGGTTTCCAAGTATTTTGTATGCATTAAGATGCACTTTACAATGCACAAATTTGTTGTATAGAGTAATTTATAATTACTTGCAAGATAGACAGATAATGTTGAAGGCTTGAATTAGAAAAGCCGACCGGGCTAGCCGAGTGGGTAAAGTACCTGCCCGGCAACCCAAGGTCGCGGGTTCGATTCCCGCCTCGGGCTTGGATCAAAGTACTGCAAAAAACCTTGGGAGGTGCAATATGGCCATAGAAGCCGATGCGCCAACAACTACCAAATCAAAAAAAAAAAAAAAAAAATTAGAAAATTTTTGCAAAGGTGGCATCATTTAAGTTATATCTCATAATTCGAAAATTGTAGATCTCTTAAAGTACCATTTATAACTGACACAATATAATAGCTTAGCTTAATTTAATTTATTATAATACTCACCTTTTTATAATCTGCATTGATCTTGGAATAAATTGGATGATAATTTTAAATTAGCATTAATGAGTTAGGATTTAAAAAACAGAATAAAAATGTGCGCAAGGAAGTAGAAGTGCACGTCTTCGTCCTTGGTTGTCAGTGTTGAAATTTGAAACGATTTAAGTTATACAGTTGGAAACAGAAGGCCAATAGCCATAACAAGTGGCTTTCGTTTTACACGTCTTCAGTTGGCAATGGTAGAATGAGAGTAAACGCGTGTATATAAGAAGACTATGTTCCCGTGATGCTCCTGGATACACGTGGGAATCTAAGGTGCATGAGATTCCAGACCGGTGCTATGTTATAGGGTAGTTTGGAATTTAATACTTGAAGAGTGGAATGGCGGCAAAACCATTCTATAACTAGGGCTTCATATTGGAAAATTTTAAAGCTGGATTTTAATTTGATAATAGGAATGGCTGAATCTACTAAGGGGGTGTGGTTGTGGGATTGAACATGTGTTGCTAATTCAGTATTGGACTGTCCCATCCTAAAGCTATTGTAGTGGTAGTACGCACGTGTGTTTGATGTTTTGGTAGAACTGTATTTTGTGGTGGTGCTACCAATGTAGCAAGCGTTACAGTTATCTTGACATTTTATTAAGTAGATGATATATTATTCATGTCACTAATGTGGTAATTTTGTGTATCTTTATATGAGTTGAATAATGAACCTAGTTTATTGTAAGATGAGAATGTAAGGGTGATATCAGTACGTTTGAATAAACGGGGAATTGGTTGGCAAAATTACTATGGTAAGGGAGGATAATACGTGGATTATTATAGGACATGCGTTTGGGTGAGTTGTTGATATTATTTTGGACTGATAATAGTTTGTTTGATTAATTGAATAGGATATTTCCTAGATATGAATTTACTTGTAAGATATTGTAGTTCATTATTAAGGTCATAATGTGTGGAACTGTATTTTATAGCATTGTAAATTTGATTATAAAGGACTGCTTTTTTTGTGTTGAGGGGATGATGTGATTCAAAGTGTAAGTATTTGCCCGTGTGAATATTTTTTCTGAAAATTCTTGTTCCTAGTTTTGTGTCGCTTCTGTATATAGTGAGGTTTAGGAAATTAATTTGTCCCTTTTCTTCCAATTCCATGGTATATTTTAATCTATTATGCATGGAATTAAATTTAATGAAAAGATCATTTATTGTGGATTTGTGCCCTATTAAGAGGATATCGTCAGCGTATCGTATAAATAATTTAATATCTGGGGGGTATGGTTGTAATATATGATTTTCTACGGAGGCTAGGTAAATTTCAGATGGGGGGGGGGCTGAGATCCCTAATCCCATAGGTTTGCTGGTAAATCTGATTAAGAAATCGGAGGTATCTGGCATCTAATAGAAAGGTTGTGAGCTCTAATATGCTATTAATTGAAAGGGAAGTGCGATTGGATAAGGTTTTGTCGTCTGTAAAGAAATTACGTAAGTTTTGTAATGTTGATGGCAAATGTACATCAGTGTACAATGAGACTACATCAAAAGATGCTAGGATGTCATCACTGGTTATTGTGATAGAATTTATTTTAGAACATGATAAATTGTGACAGAAATTATAAACAAAAGCACATATATAGAAAAAATGGAATCTATACTTCTGATTCAGATACATACAAACTGGATAACACATATACTATTTCCAAACATAAAAATAAGCTTGACATTATTTTAAGGAAATTAAGATCCAACAATGAAATTAATTTATACACCCTTAAGACCCATAATATCCGAAACAATATTCTACCGCATATGTTTGGTATTACGAAACTCCATAAACCCACTCACCTACTAAGACCCATAATATCCTTCAGCAAATCAGCTTTCACTAATTTATCTTCCTTCCTGGTTAAAATTATCTCCCCCCACCCCACCCAATTTTCGAAATTTAAAGTAAACAATACCTCCCAAACCTTTGAAAAAATAAATTCTGTCACAATAACCAATGATGACATCCTAGAATCTTTTGATGTAGTCTCATTGTACATTAATGTACATTTGCCATCAACATTACAAAACTTACGTAATTTCTTGACAGACGACAAAATCCTATCCAATCGCACTTCCCTTTCAATTAATAGCATATTAGAGCTCACAACCTTACTATTAGATGCCAGATACTTCCTATTTCTTAATCAGATTTACCAGCAAACCTATGGCCCACCTATGGGATTAGGGATCTCTGCCCCCCCCCCATCTGAAATTTACCTAGCCTCCGTAGAAAATCATATATTACAACCATACCCCCCAGATATTAAATTATTTATACGATACGCTGACGATATCCTCTTAATAGGGCACAAATCCACAATAAATGATCTTTTCATTAAATTTAATTCCATGCATAATAGATTAAAATATACCATGGAATTGGAAGAAAAGGGACAAATTAATTTCCTAAACCTCACTATATACAGAAGCGACACAAAACTAGGAACAAGAATTTTCAGAAAAAATATTCACACGGGCAAATACTTACACTTTGAATCACATCATCCCCTCAACACAAAAAAAGCAGTCCTTTATAATCAAATTTACAATGCTATAAAATACAGTTCCACACATTATGACCTTAATAATGAACTACAATATCTTACAAGTAAATTCATATCTAGGAAATATCCTATTGAATTAATCAAACAAACTATTATCACAGTCCAAAATAATATCAACAACTCACCCAAACGCATGTCCTATAATAATCCACGTATTATCCTCCCTTACCATAGTAATTTTGCCAACCAATTCCGCCGTTTATTCAAAAGTATTGATATCACCCTTACATTCTCATCTTACAATAAACTAGGTTCATTATTAAACTCACATAAAGATACACAAAATTACCACATTAGTGACATGAATAATATCATCTACTTAATAAAATGTCAAGATAACTGTAACGCTTGCTACATTGGTAGCACCACCACAAAATACGGTTCTACCAAAACATCAAACACACGTGTGTACTACCACTACAATAGCTTTAGGACAGGACAGTCCAATACCGAATTTGCAACACATGTTCAATCCCACAACCACACCCCCTTAGTAGATTCAGCCATTCCTATTATCAAATTAAAATCCAGCTTTAAAATTTTCCAATATGAAGCCCTAGTTATAGAATGGTTTTGCCGCCATTCCACTCTTCAAGTATTAAATTCCAAACTACCCTATAACATAGCACCGGTCTGGAATCTCATGCACCTTAGATTCCCACGTGTATCCAGGAGCATCACGGGAACATAGTCTTCTTATATACACGCCTTTACTCTCATTCTACCATTGCCAACTGAAGACATGTAAAACGAAAGCCACTTGTTATGGCTATTGGCCTTCTGTTTCCAACCGTATAACTTAAATCGTTTCAAATTTCAACACTGACAACCAAGGACGAAGACGTGCACTTCTACTTCCTTGCGCACATTTTTATTCTGTTTTTTAAATCCTAACTCATTCATGCTAATTTAAAATTATCATCCAATTTATTCCGACATCAATGCAGATTATAAAAAGGTGAGTATCATAATAAATTAAATTAAGCTAAGCTATTATATTCTATCAGTTATATCTCATATTGTGAATACCTTCACAACAAGTTGCCATGATATTGCACTACTTCTAATAAGTAATGCTTCACCAAAGGAGAAGACACTTGTTACTTATTCTCAGCAGATACCACCACCCAGATGGCACCATTTCAGGCTATTTGGCCTTCTTCGGTGGGTGAGTAGGTACCCTAGTGATGTACTAATGGCAAAACGGTTATGAAGTATAACTCCAATATGAGAGATGCTTGACGGTGTATAAGATGAATTAAGACTAAGATGCATTAAGGGCTTATGCCTCAGGCTGCAAGAGAATTAGACTACGCACAAGTTAGTCTTCTCCTTTGGTGAAGCGTTACTTATTCGAATTAGTGCAATATCATGGCAACTCGTTGAAGGTATTCATAATATGATATAACTTAAATGATGCCACCTTTGCAAAAATTTGCTAATTCAGAGTTTAGCTGTGTACTAATATAATGCATTTGCACTAATTTGTACGGAGTCTATTTATTTTATTATAATTATTTTATTTACTTATTTATTATTATTACTATTTTTTGTGTTTTTTTTATTATTGTGTGTGCGTACGTTTTGCTGGCTTCCAGGCCTGGGCAATCTGGGAGCGGGATTGCTGGCACCCTCTGGTCTATCACTATTACCAGAGGGTGTGGTATTTTGTGCAGTTGGCACATTCAAATTAGTAGACCCCCCCCCCCCTCTGTGTAACATTTTTTTTTTTTTTTGGCTCATTTCATGCACTACGTTCTATAAAGAACAGTGATACTAGGTGGAGTTGGACAACAGTCTAGGGGGGCCACCAAAGACACTACATACATACAATACATGTAAATCATCATGGAACAGGCAAATACATGGTACTGTGTAAGGGTAACTAAGAGTTAGAACAGGTGATGCATGTATACTTGCATGTAAAACAATGCTAGGAACATAGTAAATAAATTTGATTAATAAGGAGTGCTAGTCAAGTCATCAAATGCAGCATTGTGGTGATATCAGAGTGGTGGTGTCACTCAGATATAAGGTATACAGAATTTGAATACAAAGGGTACAATGTGTACAGAAAGGACTTGTGGATTAGTCACTCACATACTAGCAAGGCTTTTGTGGATTTATTGGATGACTGTTTTCAACAGCAGCATGTTCGGGAGACAACAAGAGAGTAATACTCTTGAACTGATTATTTGCTATAACAGTGATTATTCATGTACTAAGAATTTGCAGATAGAAGAACCACTAGGTGGCAGTGACCACAGTGTACTGATGTGGGATTTACTTAAAGAATTTGCTGACATAATTACCATCAACAAATTCTAAATGGGAAGCTTTCAAGGAAATAATCATAGAAGTTACTAGGCTTTTCATACCAACTAAGAAATACCATTCAAGAGGTGATAAAGAAGCCTATGGTAGATATAATCTAGTCTGCAATCAAGTCACAAAGGATGTTATGCAAGCTATGGCAGATTATGAGAAAACTTTGGAAAAGGATACAAAGAAAAATAGCAAAGAATTTTTATAATGTAAACACAAAAAGGAAGGAAATGAATCACATACGAGGGGGATATCAAAAAGTTTGTACCCTGACCTAGATAAAACATCAGTAGGAAGAGGCCATTTTTAATATCAGTTGTCCACATATTCAATAACTAACATGTGAAATTTCATTCCCATAGGTGATCATACACCAGAGGTGGGGCCCGAAATCTGAGGAAAGACACTATGGTTGACAAAGTGGAGTATCGAGCAGTGATCAAGTTCCTGCACTTGCAGGGCAAGAAAGCTCAGGAAATTGACGAAGAAATGAAAGTTGTGTATGGACAGAATTGTCCATCCTATGATACTGTAAAAAAGTGGAAATGGGAGCTCCAGTGTGGTCATACAAGTGTCTTTGTAGAGCCAAGAGAAGGGAGGCCATCAACATACACAGACAGTGAGACAGTTGCAAAGGTTGAGAGTGTGACAATTCAGTGTGCTCAATCCTTGAATGGATTGAGCACGCTGAATTCTGATGGGATCCTTCCACTTGTTCAGATTACGAATCTAAGGGGCATAAATTCAAATTAAGAAAAGACAGAGGTAGAATAGATGTGCGGAAATTTGTCTTTAGCCAGCAGGTGGTTAATTGCTGGAACAAACTTCCATCTGTCGTTGTGGAAGTTGATAGGTTAAATAAATTTAAAGAGAAACTGGACAGGCATTAGGAGGGAAGGGTGTGATTTTTTTTTTTTTGGCTGATGCTGCATAAGCTCATAACACTTGCTTTCTTGCATCACATGCCACTACTACTACTACTCTTACATTGCAAATGCAGTGGGAATTAGTTATGGGTCTGCCCACAGCATTTTACATGACCATCTGCACTTGACTAAGGTCTCCGCACAATGGGTTCCAAGATTGCTGATGCCTTCGCAGAAGCATTGTCGAATGCAATGTTCTAGTCCAGTGGTTTTCAACTGGGGTGCTGCAACAACATTCCAAGGGTGCCACGAAATTTGGGTTTAAGTTACTTAAACTTATTTTTTAAAAATTCAAGTATTCATCTCATTATAAAAGGTACATCCTTATAATTATATTATTGTAATAACTAACATATAACAATTTTTTTAAATATTATATATACAGAGAGAGAGAGAGAGAGAGAGAGAGAGAATCGGATCTAACAGGCAGGAAATTGAGTAGGGTGCCACAAAATAAAATAAATTAAGGGTGCCATTATTAAAAAAAAAGGTTGAAAACCACTGTTCTAGCCAATTGTTGGATTTGTGTAATGCAGATGTTTGCAACTATTTTGATCGGTTGGTGACAAATGCTGGGTGTACCAGTATGATCCAGAGACTAAAGACATGTCAAAGCAATGTCTTTAGTTTCTGGATCATACAAGATCATACTTTAGTCTCTGTGCTTCCACATACCAAAGCAGTGGAAGCACACCCTCTTCCCACTTCCCAAAAAAGGCAAAGACCACTCCATCTACAAAGAAGATGATGTTGTCTGTGTTTTGGGACAGATTAACTACTTCGTGGTTTCACACTTACTGGAGAATATTATAGAAATCTTTTGAAAAAGTTACATGATGCTTTGTAGGTGAAAAGGCGTGGAATGTTAACCAAAGGTGACTGTCTTCTGTTAAGACAATGCACCAGCACACACAGCCACTGCCACCACCAACTTTGTTGCCCAGTGTGGCTTCAAACTACTGCAGCACCAATCCTCTTCTCCTGGCCTAGCACCATCAGACTTCTTATTTCAAGAAATGAAGAAACCATTGCATGGACACCGTTTTGATTTGCCTCGGGCAAAAAGGAAAGATTTCTATGATCAAGGCATTAAACAACTGATCCATAGATGGGAGAATTGTGTTACTATATATGGAGAGTGCATAGAAGAGGATTAATGTTCCTGCGAAGTTTCATCCTTTAAAGGGCAATTATTTCTAGGTAAGGGTATGAACTTTTTGATATCCACTTGTAGGTTCACTTGATGTTAATGGTTCAATTTTGATGATCCTGCTGACAATCTGAATAAGAATTTTGCATCTACATTTACACGAGGAATTCTTTAGTAAAATCGGTTCCAGAAGTTCATGAAACTCTACTAGAGAGATAAGTTATTTTGTAATTGTTTGTTATTTGGTTTTTAGGAGCAGTAGCAACTAAGGCCATATTCCTCCGGGATATGCGGTGGTCATTCCCTGACCTTTCCGCATCCTCCGTATTTGGTGGTGTCAATGATATAGAGGAATTTTGCTAGCAGGGATAAGGAGGATTATTCCACTTATAAGGCAATGGTCAGGCTGCATCTTCGAGTATTGCATACATTTTAGGAAGGATGTAGGATGTAGCTAGAGCAAGTACAGAGAAGGGCAATGAGATTGGTGAGGGGAACAAAGGCTAAAGTTCTGCAAATTGCAGCATCTCGAGGATAGGCACCTGTGAGGCAATCTTACTGAGGAGTCTAAGGCTTTGTACAAATGGAGCAAGCTGATGGGATTCTTCATTTTTCCCAGAATTGAGGAAGGATGGTTGCAGAATGATGTGGAAGTGGATAGCTTGAACAAACTAAAGGACTAGATAAACTTTTGGAGGAGATAGATAGCTAAAATGGAAAGGTTTTTTTTTTTTTTTTTTTTTTTTTTGTTTGGCTGAAGCTGTACATAAGCTTGTTTTTTGCATCATTTGCCATTACTAATATGCACTAGTATTACTGATATTTCTGTTTTCTAGTGCATGAAGCATACCATTCACTTAGTTGTGAATAACCAGCATGGCACAGCATACTAGCAATGTCAACATGTCTGTTATTTGAGTTTTATATTCCATGGTAACTGCTTCCGTATACAATACGGCATTTATTTGTTAAATTGATATGAATAGCACAAATTTGCCAAGGTTAATTAATGATTTTAATTTATGTTGAGGTTCATAAGAATTCTGCAGCTACTATTTTGCAGATACAGCGAAAATTTTCCAACTCAATGAGTAACAGATCGTAAAATATTTGCTGTTGTGCAGAGGCAACTTAGGAGAAATAAGTTTATTGAACTATTACAAGTGAACAAAGGGGGGGGGGGATTTCAACAAGCTGAAAATGTTAAACAGATAATACTTGTTGTTCAAGTATTTCCTACAACAAGGACCAGAAGGTTAGTAGATGCATGTGATGCAAGAAAACAAGTGTATGAGCTTATGCAGCATCAACCATAAAAAAAAAAAAAAAAAAAAAATCACACCATTCCCTCCAAATGCCTGTCCAGTTCCTCCTTAAATTTATTTAACCTATCAACTTCCACAACGACAGATGGAAGTTTGTTCCAGTAATTAACCACCCGCTGGCTAAAGACAAATTTCCGCACATCTATTCTACACCTGTTTTTTCTTAATTTGAATTTATGCCCCCTTAGGTTCATAATCTGAACAAGTGGAAGGATCCCATCAGAATTCAGCGTGCTCAACCCATTCAAGGCCTTATACACCTCAATCAGATCACCGCACAGATGCCTAGTCTCCAGCCAATGCAATTTGCAGAACTTAAGCCACTCTTGGTAAGAGGATCCCTTCATTCCCCTCACCAATCTTGTTGCCCTACTCGGTACACGCTCAAGCAAATCTACATCCTTCCTAAAATGAGGCCTCCAGACCTGTACGCAGTACTCAATGCGTGGCCTGACCATTGCCTTATACAGAGGGACAATCACTTCCTTCTCCCTGCTAGCAAAATTCCTATATAACATTGACAAAACCCCATGAACCGCCCTGGCAGCCTGTCTGCATTTCTCAGAAAACTTCATATCTGACTGCACAATTACTCCCAGGTCTTTTTCATTTTCTACCACCTTAAGTGTAGTACCATACAGTTGGTACGTTTCTCTGGCGTTACTTCTACCCATATGCAGTACTTTGCATTTGTCAAGGTTAAACTTCAGTTGCCACTTCTTAGCCCATCTGCCCAAATTATCTAGATCCTGTTGCAGTAGCACACTGCCATTACTGTCATTAACAACCCTGCCAACCTTTGTATCATCCGCAAACTCCGACACTAAGCCTGATATACCTTCATCAATATCATTGATAAATATACAAAACAACAGTGGACCTAACACTGAACCCTGTGGGACTCCACTAATAACATTAGTCCACGAAGAGCAGCACCCATTAATTTGTAAGGTCACAAATGTTTCATATAAGGCTTATACCCTTTACATAATTCTGTATTTTCCAAGACTCTTACTCCCTTGGAGTTTCACATTCCTTATTTTTTAGCCTCGCTTCTCATAGAGTAATTTTAATATAACTCTAAACACAGACTGCCACATTCTTTGGAGGTCCAAAAAGACAGGGTGTAATACTGAATATTCTCTAATCACTCAGAGGATGAGATTATACAATTATTTTGAAAATCATCAGTGACAATAAATTATTGCTTACTCCACATGGTATAGTTTATGTTCTTTCTTCTTAAACTAGTCTGGTATCTTACATATTCTGAAATATTTATTAAGATTTACTGTCACACCACTGAAGGTGGTGCTGCTGCTGCTATTACAGCAATATAGTACATACTTCAGGTTTCATTATGGCATGTATGTGATGAAGTTTTGATATATATATATATATATATATACAGGGTTGTTAAAATTAAAATATCCCTATGTAGAGGGCTCTGGAGTGAGTTCTAAGGCTCATACTGAAGAGAAATTTGGACAACAGGTACAATAAAGAATACACTCACCATTTATTGGGGGGGGGGGGGGGAAATAGTTACAAAATTTGTCACTATATGGTGCTGTGGCAATACAAATCTCTTGAACAGCACTACAATTGTTTAATGTGTCCTCCATTTTGGTCAACAACAGTTTCCATTTGAAGAAAAGCATTTTTTACAGCAGAATGTAACATGTCAACTGGAATAGCCAGCACATGACATCTAATGCTGTCCTTCAGAACTGGCAGATTTTAACATCCTTCCCAATAAACCTGGTTCTTCAAAAAATCCCACAACCAGAAGTCGCATGGGGCGAGGTCCAGTGATTGGAGTGGCCAAGATGTCTAGAAACAATGGCTGATGACCTGTTTGTCTGTAAAGTGTTGTTAGACACAATGGTGGATGTGGGATGGTGCACCATCTTGCATGAATATGGTATCCTGAAGGCACCCACATTGTTGCAGCTCTGGTATTGCGAAATCTGTCAACATTTCATAATATCGCTGTCCAGTGACGGAACAGGTGCAGAGGTCCAGTCGGTGTTACCTGTTCAAAAAAATATGGCCCAATCATGAATGTGGCCATAAATCCACACCACACTGTCACTTTTGGAGAATGCAATGGGATATCTTGGATAATTGGAGGGTTTTCTGTTGCCCAAATGCAACAGTTGTGTGTATTCACTTGTCCATTTAAGCAGAAGTGGGCTTCATCACTCCAAAGGATATTCTATGGCCAAGTGGTATACACTGTCATTCACACCAGAAATTGAAGTGCATATGTGAAACAAATATCTGCATCACCATGCTTTAGCATGTGCATCTTGTAAGGATAGTACTACAACACCTGATGCATTACTAGCCTTAGAGTGGAATACAGCATGTCCACTTCACAAGAAACAGCTGGCACACTTATGCTACCACATGGAGATTGACTTGATAAATCCACGACAGCCATAGCCACATCTTCAACATGAGAGGAGTCCACTCGTTTTCAACCTCTACCTGGTTGAACATCAAGATGTCCTGTCACTTCAAATTTTGCAATCTTTTTGCGGACAGCACAAACAGTCATAGGTCCACGCCTTATGCACTTCTAATGCCGGAATTCTCTGATAGCCACAGCTGCATCGTTGCTGTTCTGATAGTACACCTTCACTAATAGCACCTTTTCCTGCAAGGTTGTTTGCATTGCTGCTGTAGTGCAGGCAAACATCTACTGTATGATTTTGAAAAGACTGCTTTGCTTTTATACAGTACAGTAGAACTGAGTATTGGCGCTGTGGCAATAACTTACGATTATGCAAATAACGTAAGTTATTTGCATAATTGTAACTAAGATAGTTATGCACCATACAGTGACATATTTGTAACTTCCCCCCCCCTCCAATAAATAGCAAGTGCATTCTTTATTGTACCTGTTGTCCAAATTTCTCTTCAGTATGAGCCTTAGAACTCACTCCAAAGCCCTCTACATAGGGATACTTTAAATTTAACAACCCTATATATATATATATATATATATATATATATTGGTATTGAATAAGTGCCTTTAATATAAAGTGTTTAGTTTTAGATAGGTACTTAGCTGTAACCCAGTAATAGCTATAACTGGTCAACACGGCCAAACCTAATAAAGGATATTAATAAGTAAAATACAGTGAAACTTCCCTTTAACGGACAGCCACGGGGAACGAAAATGTGTCCGTTAGAGAGAAGTGTCCACTAACAAGAAGTCTGAGGGAGGAAAAAAAAAAAAGAAAGAAAGAAAAATCGTTAAACGTTTAAGGTAAAATTAAATTAAATTATATACAGATTTTGCACAATATTTTTGTAAATAATATACATACAATTGTGCTATGCATATTATGACTTTATCTTAAGAAAAATACATACAGTAATCACTTATTTTCTTCTGCACCTTCTTCCGGCTGATAATTTTGTTTTCAACATTTGTTTGGAGTGAAGAAATCATCGAAAGTCCTTCACTATCTTCTTCAGCTGCGAAAAACATTTTTAAACGATTGATTTGTATGAGTGCTTCTTCTATTTTCATCGGTGGTTCGTCGTTAATATGTTCTTCGACAGAATGACTTCCTTCCATTTCTTCATCCTCATGAGGAACTTCTTGAAAAATATCGATGATAATGTTATTGATATTTAGAGCACCATCTTCTGTACTGAGGTTTGAGTCTATATCTTTGTAGCCAGGGTCACTTGTAGCTGAAGTATCGTACATTATCAATAGATGTTGAAGTACTTGTTCTTCTTGGTGCTCCACATTGCTGTTCACAACTACAATTTTGCGTTTGAGAAGCCAGACTTTACAAAACAGTTCACGACAGTTTGTTTTCTAATTGCGTTTACTGAAGAGGAAATCCATTGAATCGCATCTAGGATGCTGATTTTCTTTGCAAGGTCACTTGCACATGTTACATCGTTCATGTTTGCAATGAGATGTCTTAAAACACGTTTTCTGTAGTAAGTTTAAAATTTTTTATTATCCCTTAATCCAAGGGCTGACACTCTGCAGATGTGTTTGGTGGCAGAAAAATGATTTGAATGTTGGAAAATTCAATGTGCGGGTGAGATGCAGCATTATCCATGAAAAGAATAATTTTTCTGTTTTGACGAATCATGTTTTGGTTAAAGTGACTTATCCATTCGCTCATGATATCTCGTGTCATCCACGCTTTTTTATTAGACTTCCAGTCAACATCCAAAAGATTCAACTTTATGCCCTTGAAACAATGAGGATTTTGTGGGTTTCCTATAACAAGAGGTTGTTCAAAGTCTCCCAGCATATTTGTACACAATAGTACAGTCAAGCGTTCCTTAGAAATTTTTCCGCCCTGGCATTTTCGTTTTTTAGACTCATTGTGTTTTCAGGAAAAGCTTTAAAAAAACAACCCTGTTTCGTCACAGTTGTAAATATCCTTAGCTTCAAAATCACGACATAACTCTTCCAATTTGACGGTCCACTCTGTTACAACCCCAGTATCAACAGATCCACCATCACCACTTACGGTTTTCCAAGAAATTTTATGCCGAGTTTTGAACTTGTCTAGCCATCCCACAGAACTCATTTACTCCCATAGATTTCGCAACCTCCAAAGCCTTTTCCCTAATAATAGGCCCATTAATGGGAATTTTTTTAGCACGTGCACGACAAATTTGAAGTCCAAAAGTTTTCGGGAATGATTTTTGAACCTGATCATTTACGTGTTGCCAAAATTGTTTGAGCAGTTTATTTTTTTTCTTTAGGATGTCGCTTACCTGCGTCTTCCCGATTTTGAATTTTACAGCGAGATTGCAAACACTATTTTATTGCCGATCATACGCATTAATGAGTTCGACTATCTTTTAAAGTTAAATGTTTACGAGAAGACATTGTGCACTTCACACGACACTGAACAAAACTGAAACTGAAAAGACGAAAGGCCGACCATATTCCCCCCTCCCCGCACACACCGAATTGATCAGAAGTTTTACATGTGCCTTAAAATTCTTGAAAAAGGGTTTAGAACCGCGATGTAAACCTTGATAAAATTCAGAGAATCGGAAATAGAAAATAAACACACGATTGAGGCAATACGTGGAAGAAACGTTCCTAGAAAAAGGGCCGTGAGCTCGCCCACTGTCCGTTATGGGGAGATCAAAATATGTGCAAATCTAAACGAAACAGTGCAGATTGCCTGTCCGCGTCCGTTACAGAGAATGTCCGCTAGACAGAAGCTGCAAACACTTAACGTGTTTGCAGCTTCTGTCTAGGTTAAAACCAATGGAGGTGAGTTGGGGAATTTGAAAATGTCTGTTGTAGAGAGATGTCCGTTAACAAGGTGTCCGTTAGGAGAAGTTTCACTGTACAACAATAAAAAACATAAAATATTTATATATATATACCAGTCAATTATAGGCAATGGATACATTGAAAGGGACGTTGACGAGGGCTAACCCTTTCAATATGTCCACCCATAATTAACCGAGCTATCAGTTTCTGATATCATCTGCCTGTTTAACAGACTAGGGAGCAAACGCTAAAAGTAAGGAGAAAGGCTACAAGATTTAAGGAAAGCAATAGTACCTCAATCCCCCTCGAATTGCTCTAATAGATCATGAGGTAAGAAAGTGAGAATATGATAGAAAATAGTTATAGGTGAAGGAAAAGCTATATTGCAAGTATACGTCGGATAATACCGGGAGCGTAACTTCCCGTCCCTTTTAGTAAGGGATCCTGGTATGTCATAAGTAAAATGCAGCGAAATAGTATAATAGAATGGATAAAATATTACCAAATAGAAGCGGACAATGGAAAGGCTAGTTCCTAATAGCTGGCATGGTGCTACAGCGGTTGGTCATAGAATAACCTTACCTCTCCAGGACGATGCAAGAAAAAACGTTGCAGAGCACGTGTAGCTTTATATCCAAAGATAGATGTCAGCGCCCTCGCAGATCTGACATGTAAAGTGTAGAGGAATAATTAATTCCAGTAAATCGTACAGTCGAAGCGCCCTCTGGCGTAAATATTCGTGCGACACTAAGAATTTTATTATAATTTTTAAGAGGCGATAGAAAAGATGCAGTTATATTAAAGGTTCCCATGTATAAATAAGACCAATATATAAATAAGACTGATGTAATGTTTTATCTAGTCATTTATAGATGGCATTAACCAGTTCTTGCTATAATTAATTTGATAGAAATAGTTTGGTTATTTTACTTTGCAAGGATATCTATTAATATTGATTTGATATATATATATATATATATATATATATATATATATATACGGTGTATATGATCATCCTATGCCTCCTTTATCATGTGAATTGCATCCTCAGCATATGACACTCAGGACATGGAGTAACATCACCCAGGGCATCTTTCAGATTCTCAATGAATTTCAGCTGTCTAAAGCAGAAGGGAGGGTACTGAGTTTACAAATACATGTGGATATAGCATTTTGAATATTTTGCTGGCCACTAAGTATATTATAAGGTGGTTAAACAATAACAAATTAATATGTCAAGGATAACATCTTCAGTAAACTGAATTTTAAATAAAATTAAAGCACAATTTTTCATATTACAGTACATAAAATTATACATACTCTGATATGGAAAATAAAAATTGAGCAGATGCCTTACCTGATCTTTTATAAATAAATTTGGTGCATCACTATTCAAAGATTTACTATTTGTATCACTGATAAATATTTTATTATGCTGTGTGTCAGGATTGCTATTTGAGGGTTTTAAAGTTTCCTCGATCTTTTTTTCTGTTTCTTCTTGTTCTGAATAAGAACTTTTGGCACATGGTTGAACAATCTCTTCATGTTTTGGAATGTCCTCATTCGGAATATGAGCCTCAACAGGTGTTCCCTGATTAGATACAAATAATGATAATCAGCATCTCTAGTCAACATTAATTAAAAATGCAACAAATAACAAGAATATTACAGAATTAGCCATTTGTGTTATATGTTATTCACAGTGAATGAAAATAAACTAAATGAAATAAAGTATGGTAAGTTACAGGAAATTACTTTATAAGCAAGTTAAAAATGAACTTGCCCTTTAAAGCAGTTTACTTGGTCAGCTCTGTATTCTCTTCTGCCACAATCTGAAGCACTTATGAAATGCCTATAGCAATTTTAGTGTCCTATGTTTGAGTCTGGATTTCCATCAGACTCAAAACATGTCCCTTTTGGTGGAGATGGGGTTTTTTTTTTTTTTTTTTTTTTTTTTTAATAGTTGGGAATAGCAAGAAGTCAGGTAGACCTAAATCTTCCTTCAATTTATTCAGGTCATCCACTTCCACAACAACAGATGGAAGCCTGTTCCAATAATCAACCACCTGCTGGCTAAAGGCAAACTTCAGCATATCTATCCTTCATCAACTTGAATTTATGCCCCCTTATATGTGTAATCTCAACAAGTGGAAAGATGCCATTAACATTCAGCTTACTAAATCCAGTCAAGGCTCTAAACGCCTCAATCAGAACTCCCAAAAGGTGTCTAGTTTCAAGATGCTGCAATTTTCAGACTTGAAGCCTTTCTACGTAAGAGCACCCTTTTGTTCCCTTCATAAGCTAGTTGCCCTTCCCTGCACTTGTTCCAACAGATCTACATCCTTCCTAAAAGTGATGCCGCCAGACTTAACCATAGCCTTATACAAAGGGATAATGACCTCTTTTTTCCTTACTAGCAAAGTTTCTGTACATCATTAACAAGACCCCCATGAGCTATCCTAACAGCATGTCTGCACTGTTCAGAGAATTTCATGTCTGACTGCACAATTACCACCAGATTTTTATCATTCTCCACTACGCTGAGTGGAGTACCACACAGATGATAAGTTACTCTGGGGTTACTGCTACCCATATGCAGTACTTTGCATTTATCAATGTTAAACTTCAACTACCATTTCTCAGCCCATTGACCTAATTTTCCCAGATCTTGTTGTAGAAGCTCACCTTGATGACTGTCTTTGACCATCTTGCTAACATTTGTATCATTTGCAAAGTTAGACATTAAGTCTGATATACCCTCATCGATATGCAAAACAACAATGGGCCCAGCACTGAACCCTGGGGGCATTCCACTAATAACATTAGTTCACAAAGAGCAGTGTCCAATGATAACTACTCTGTCTTCTTCCATATAACTGACCCTTTATCCACAGCAGTAACTTGCCCTTAATGTCACATTACTCCAGTTCATACAGCAATCTTATGTGTGACAGTATCAAAGAAGCTCCTGAAATCCAAGTATATAATGCCAAAATTATTTTTTGCATCCATTTCCTTGGTCATTGCATCACAGTAACCTATCAAACTGGTTAGATAAGATTTTCTCTTAACAAATCCATGCTGTGATTGCAGTAGAATTGCATGACTGTACATTAGTTCTTTTACCAGTGATTACATTATTTTCCCTGGAAAAAACATCAAGCTAACATGTCTGTAATTATTCACGTTGCCTTTTGATCCCCTTTTCGAATTGCAGATACATTTGCACATCTCCAGTCCATAGGAACCTCCCCTGAATCCAAGAATGCATTCATAATTATGGCATACCTCTTATGGCATAATTATATTCATAATTATGTCATAACTGGAAATGAATTCATCGGACCAAGAGAGCCATCTCCAATCATCCAAGGTCCAGTGCCAATGTCCTTTCACCCAGTTGAGGCGCAGTCCTGTGTCGTGGTGTTAGCAATGGGACTCAGTGTGTTGGCGGCTCCCATTACCTACTGCGGCTAATGATCGCCAGATGGCCTTGGTGAAGACATTTCTGGCACCTCCCTCATTGAAGTCAGCTGTGATTTGTGCCACTATCACTCTCCAGTTGGCTGATACAATGTGAGACTGATGGCGACGTTTATACACCACCTTTCTCCACCCACGGCACTATCCACAATGAGATGTTACTCCAGAAATGTTACACCAGAAACTATAGAAAATACATTGCAAAGGAGCCCAGAATGTCAGATGACACATGTCGACGATGCCATCTGGCCTCAGAAACTATCCAACACATCACCGCGGGGTGCAAGGTGATCACTCAGACTGAGTACACTCATAGATACGACCAGGTAGCCAGGATAATACATCAGAAGCTAGAGAGGAAATATCAGTTGACCAAAGAAAGTGTACCATACTACAAGTACGAACCACAGGCAGTACTAGAGACCCGAAACCACAAGCTGTACTAGAACCGCATCATAATAACGGATAAGACCATCCCGCATAACATACCGGACATAATCCTTGTGGACAAGATGAAAAACATGGGCATGCACACAGGTTATCTACTCTGTAGCGAGGCCTGACGTAGCCGCGTGGTCGGGAGCAAAAGTGCAATCGCTCATTGAGTGGACCAGGGTTCAAGCCTGTGACTGCTAAATAAGATGTTTGTATTAATGATTTATTGTAAATTCCACTGACTTGGTGGTTGCACTGGAGTATAAACAAGAACATTTTTTTTTTTATCTGCAAGAACATTTTTTTTTTTTATCTGCAAGAACAATTCCTTGATGGTGTGCTCTGAAACATTAGTCCATACACCCTGGTTGTAGTCTCCCCATCCTGGCATTGGGTGGTTTCTCCCTCTTCAGACCATTATTGCCACCCTTCATTACACTCTTAAACAGCTGATACCTGAGGCTGTTGAGATGCTGGCCCCTACCAAATCCTTCTAACTCAGCCAAGTCCATCCTTTTCCCAACTGTACAGGCTTTGTACTAACAAACTAACAGGCACTGTGGGATGCATGCACTCATGGAGGCAGGGATGGTAATAACGTTTTGGCTCATCAGTTTATATATATATATATATAAAGATTTGTCAGCAATTTTGTTCTAAAGGTCAGGATGATCAGACACTAATTAAAATGTAAATAATTTAGGAATAACGCATTCCTAGAACTCCTGACATGTAATTTCCACAGCATATGCAGTTGTACACCATTGTGAAGACTTCAAACAACATAATATGCATTATTTCTCAAGAAATGACAAGGAATATCAGATATCACATGCAAAAAAAAAAAACAAAAACATGCATGCAAAAGTAACTTCTAGTATATGTTTTATTTTGTTATATTGGATATGCCATGCAATTTCTCAAGAAATAATGTGCATTATAGCGAGTAGAGACTATTGACAATGGTGTATAACTAACTTCTGTATGATGTAGAAATTAAATGCCAGGGTTTCTTGTCAAGTTTATCTTGGAATAAATTACCGGTAAATCTTTATTCTTACAAATACGAGCCTTGGCTCGTGTTTGTAAGAATAAAGATATTATAAAGAACGAATTTTCTTCTGTTTTTGGTAGATATGCATTATATAATAATATAATGTAATAATATAATATGAGAGAGAGAGAGAGAGAGAGAGAGAGAGAGAGAGAGAGAGAGAGAGAGAGAGAGAGAGAGAGAGTGTGTGACTTGCCTCGTAACTTTCATCTAAAAGTGCATCTTCATTCTTCTGCACACCACGGAACACAACAAGTGTTATACTATCACCAGCAGCCTTGAGTACATCCACTGCTTCATAATGGTCTACCTCAACAACCATCATTCCATTTACCTAAGAAAAAATTACATAAATTAATCACAAATCGTGGATTTTTTTAAAATTTATTTATATAAATTATAATGGCCTAATTCCAGTACCACAATTTATATAGTACATTACTTAAAGTTATATTCAGTTATTAATAAAATAATATTCAATTATTAATAAATTGTATTCAGTTATTTTTTCAGCAGTTCACAAGAAAAATTTGCTGGATACTAGATCCAAGGGATATAGTAACTTATATATACAGGCAGTTCTCGCTTTACGAGTTCCTGGGTTTATGAGTTTTTTTTTTTTTTTTTTTCCCCAAAGTATCAAGTATCAACAAAATCGAAAATATGAACATTAATTGCAAAAAATGAATGTTAAACATTCATAAATACCGCATTTCAAACCATGCGCATAGCTATACAATACAGTGTACCCAGCTTTATGATATCCGTTCCAGAGACACCATCGTGTCGTGAAAATATCGTAATGTGAACCCAATAACACATTGTTTGATAATTCATTCCACAACCTCAAAAGTTGAAATTTTTGCAATATAACTCTCTAAAAGGTCGTTTTTATAGTGCAAATTGTATTAGTTACCAATTTAAATCATTAAACTACACTTTCATTGTTATCATATGTTCTGTTATAAGAACTAATTTTGAACGCCTTTGTGATATTTTTCTAAAGCACATTTCTGGAGGTCACAACCATAAAACAATAAAAACAATTTGCACTTTCCGGTTTATTGGGCTTTTCTGCTACTGCAAGCAATTATAAACAGGTAGTAAACTCAATGTTACTGCATTTGCCAAAATACCAATAGCTGGAATAGTGTGGTTTTTTATGTTATTAGGGTGAAATGTGTTTCCCCTTTACTGAAATATTCAAGCATATAAAAAACAAATAAATTTTCAGAATCTTCTATTCATTCCTTTTTTAAGCTTCGTAAACTTGTTACTCCGTGCAAATCATGTTAGTTAGCCAGTGGGTAGTTGATTGGTGGAACAGACTTCCATCTTTTGTTATGGAAGTTGATAGCCTAAATAAATTTAAGGCTGAGCTGGACAGGCATCTGGAAAAAATGGAGAGGGTGTATTGGGAGCATTTTTTTTTTTTTTTTTTTGGCTGATGCTGCATAAGCTTGCTTTCTTGCATCCTATGCCTCTACTAATGTTAATGCTACTTGCAATTTGTGCATTCCATTAAAAAATGCTTATGCATGCTATTGAAATTTATAAAGAAAAGAGAAAATTATCTTGGAAATAAACGCCTCTTGAAACATTTCTGAAGATGACGACTCCTTGTGCAACAAACTAACGAATGCTGAGCCAATAATGAGTGATCAACGAGTGTGCATTTATCAATCATGAAGAATAACCATTCTTTAATATTCGTAAGTCATAAATAATTTCTTTATTATTATAATTTGCTTGATTTTACAGACTACGTTTTTAATTTCTTTGGATAAATCAATCATTGTTTAAACATAAACTAATTAGCTAACTAATTTCACTGTTGAGAACGTAACCCCTATTTTAACATTTTGTCTATGGGATTTAATTCCCACTTTACAAGTTTTCGCTTTACAAGTGCGTGCTAGGAACGAATTAACTCAAAGTCAAGAACTACCTGTATAGAGGGTATTTCAAAATTGCATGGAAAAAATGTAGAGGCATCTATGGCAAAAAAAAAAAAAAAAACTTATGTTTCAAAAGTAATTTCTGACGTATTAAACACTAATCATAAATTATAAAACACCGTGAAAAATGAAACATTTTTATGTTAAAATATGATTGGGTAAAATAGGTTAAAAGAATTACAAAACATATATATATCAACACCGACAATGAATAGTGTTTTATTAGATGAATCATACCATTATTCAGTTGTGATTAACCAGTGTGTCACAGTACATACTAGCAGCATCAACGTGTCTATTACTTGAATTTTGGGTTCCGTGATGACTGCATCATTGTTTACAGTATGGCATTCATAAAACTGATGTGAGAGACATTAAAATCTGTTTACTTTTGCCGAGTTAACCAACAATTTTAATTTATGAAAAGCTTCATAAGAATTCGATAGCAGCTGTTCTCACAAATGTCAAAAATTTTCCAACACCATGGGTACGAAATTGTTTTTCTAAGTGGTTCTCTGTGGAGAGATCACTCAGAGAAACAGGCATGCTTTAACCATTACAAGTAATACTAATGAAGGAAAGTATAATAAGAGCAAATGCTTTTTGCTGCAAGTATTTCCCAGTGTAAGTATCTGAAGGTTGTGTAAATGTTTTCTCCCTCTTCATGCATATGGAGGCTATTAAATGAACAGAAATTGTATTCACTTCACAGCATGCTTGTTTGGTTAAAGATTTTTGGTGCAAGAGCTGCTTTGGATAAAACGTACCTAATACAATGGTTATGATAAAATCATAAATGTGATTCAGTTGGACCAGTTTCAGTGTTCAGTAATTTTGAATAAAAGCAGGTAATCCTTACATAGTTAATTTCAATTTACTCTACTTAACTGTATTCAATTCTTCTATTTAGCAAGAAAAATCTATCAGATTTAGATAGCAGAAGTACCATCCACACAGTTCTAGAAAATCCTAGAATTGTGTAGATGGTTAATCATTACGATTTCCTAGAACTGTGTGGATGGTAAGGCAGTTATATACTGAAAGTAAATTTCTGACGCTATTTAACGTTCTCTTTTAAACCTTAGACAAAAAAAGCATAAAAGGTATAACCATTTGTGTAGTACAACACATGTAACATTCAGGGTATGTTCGATTTGCAAGCTAGTTAAGATAACTTCCTCTAGTCTTTTAGACCTTAGACTACTGTTCCATGGTTGTAGTTTTTGGTTGATTTGTCGTAACTTATGACGTTCCTGATTCTGCCATTGTTGCAAACTACCATTTCGAATAACTAGTTTGTAGTGTGAGTACGGTATCAATTAGAATGCATAACTGGTGATGGACATTTGTTTTACCACTTTGTCTGCTTGTTTGTTCCAAAAATTCCCACATCCTGAGATCTAAAAGAAACAAACATTGTGGCTCTGCTAGGTAAGGTCTGCTACCTTGGATTGGATGTTTTGTAACTGGGATGGATGGTAGCATTCTGTAAGACTGTTAAACAACTGAGGGAGAGTCAATGAACATATACAATGTAACAGAAATTTGTGCTTGAACCCATCAGAAATGCATATCATTCTGCCATATAAATACTAAACTCTTTTGGCAGCTGTTGTGTAAGTATACTGTGATCAGGCTGTACCCAATCACAGAAGTATGCCTGTAAACTGTTGTCTTGTGACAACAGTTTACAGGTGTATTCTGGTTAAGGCTGAATCATGCTTTTCAAGAAACAGAATTTTCAAAACACTCATATCAAAGAAAAACTCACATTTCATTGTCACAACTCATTATCGGACATTGTTGTGGTGGTCTTCAGGACAATCTTTTTGATATTTCCTTTTTTTTTTTTTTAATTAGCAAGCCTTAGAGGAATGGTATACTGGCCTACATTTTGGGGGAACAATTTATAGAAGCTACTAGAAAGACATGCCTTGAAAATCGGCAGAGGATATTATGCATCACAGTGCATCAGTCCACTTTTACTGTGATGCTCTTGATGTTCTAAATAAGGAGTACAGTAACTGAGCGATTGGTCAGAATGGCAGCGTAAAATTATCACCATAATCACCTGACCTTAAGATTACTTCGTGTGGGGTAATGCACATGGCCATGCAAATGGAGGGGTGCATTGGACTTTTTTTTTACCATTTTGGTAAAATGGTAAAAATGTTTACCATTTGTTCCAGTGCTGCACCAGGCCTCCAAATTTAGGGGGACCGCAATCAAGGGAGCCATCAAAATCTCAACATAAATAAACGAGGCCCCCTTAACAGCTTTTGTATCTGGACCCCTTGCACGGCCCTGGTAATGCGAACTGAAGTATTGCATTTTTTAACTGCTGAAACTATAGTTCTGAAATGAAATACATGCCAGGGAATGATAGATTCATCACACTGAATGGTGCATGGGACAAAATGGATACTGAACAGTTCAGTATCACTCAGTTACTGTACTCCATATTTTATGATTAATATCTCAGAAATAAAGACTTAGAGAAATATATTAACAGGAACTTTTTTCTTACTTTTAGCTGAATAATGTTTACCATTTGTTCCTAGATTGCAGGAACTCTTCACAAATAATCAGTTTTTGCTATATAATTTTTCTTGAAAACCTAGTTGGACTTTTAGAATTGCAAAAACTAGAACAAAATTTTTATTTAGTCAGGTGTACGTATGCATTTACATATATATAGGGTGTTGTCTCAAAAATATTGGTACAAACGTTAAGGGGAGGTAGGTAACATCTAAAGGAATGTGAATAACATAGGAACCCATAACCTGAAACGTCACGGGAAAGTAGTAGCAGAGGCACAAGAAGCAGAAATTACACAAGAGTAATTAGTAGCAAACATTTATTTGACATAATATTAACAATGGAGTACGAGATGGATGCATTTCATGATGTTACAACAGATGCTCGAAGGTTCCACCATGAGATGCGATGCATGCGTGACACCAACACAGCATGGATTGGCGGACACGGTCGAACACAACTGGAGTTTCTTTGACAGTAGCAGCAGCAGCGCAGACGAGTCTCGCCACGAGATCCATTTCCATCTCCACAGGCAATTCATACACGATAGATTTGAGGGCCCCCACAGAAAGAAATCAAGGCTCGATTAATCAGGTTGGGTGTGGGGGCCAGGCAACGGGTCCACCACGGCCAATCCATCAGCATCCAAAATGCCTGTTCAAATGATCACAAACACTGTGACCATTTGAACGGGCAGGTGCCACGTCATGTTGAAACCAAATGTTGCGTCTCACATTTGCTGGAACATCGTCAAGTAACCCTGGTAGAACTTGTTCGAGAAAAATCCGATATTTAGCGGAGTTCATGCTGGATGGTAACAGGTATAGACTGACTAAGCAGTCACCGAGCATACCTGCCCACACATTTATTGCGAAGTGATGTTGTGCCGCATGGGGGCGCACACCGTGTGGGCCCTCTGCTAATCCATCTAGGTGCATGTCTGCCAGCTCACAGTTCGTATATCGATGCATGCTCTTCGTGCGGCGACTACTGCTTGAATGAGTAAATCAGAAATTTTCCCTCTGGCGAACTGATGAAGAGCGCCGTGTACCAACTTACGGTGACATTTCCGGTTATGGGTTCCTATGCGATTCACATTCCTTTACATGTTACCTACTAATATTTGTACCAATATTTTTGAGACACCCTGTATGTATGCATACAGGGTGATTTAACTAAATTCAGAAATAATGGACAATATCCATTAAATCACTTTTCAATCTGTATGGGACCCATACAATCATAATAATGTTCATCAGAGCACTATAAAAAAAATAACTTTTTTTTTATTGTGCTCTTACAAAGAAAACTAAAAACTAGGGCAAGCTAAGTACAAACAGCTGAAATTCAAGGACTGTATAAAATACCATAACTGTCTGTTTTCTTTTATCATTTAGCAATAATTACTTATATCTTTAATTTGGAAATAACATATTTTTGAAAATTTGAGAACGAGTGCTGGTAAATTTTAGGAGTTAGTACTCTCTAAGAAATCCGTATGCAAATAAGTGCTTTAAACCTTATCCAGGGCAGGCTAGATTAAGTCAACTTGTAATTAGCACTGCGGAACTAACAAAGGGCTTGTTTTAGGTCCTTTGCAAAAAAGAATTTTTGTATAAAAATTGCTGATTCAAGGTTAAGGAATGAAATTTTCTTTAACTTCATAACTATATAGTTTTATTGGAATAGATTTTTTTAAGTGAAATTTTGTGGATTATGCAGAGTAACTCAAACCACCTGTCAAGTGCCACACGAACAGTCTTGAAACTATTTTTCTTAAGTAGTATCATACTACCTCTCTTTTCTTCTTCCAGTCATATAGCTTCCGGAGGAGCTGTTGTGGCCACCAATAAATTTCTCCAATTGCATTGATCATGTGCTCTACGAGTGGCATTGCAAAGTGTCATCCCAGAAGTTCACTGATCCCATCCTTCAACCTAGTTGCAGGTCTTCGTCTGCACCTCTTGCCCTCAATTTTTCCTTCCATTATCTTCTTCAACAGAAAGTTTCCCTTCTTACTATAGGTCCAAAAAACTTGAGTTTTCTTTTGTTGATGCTATGAAGAAGTATTTTAGGCCTGCCAATTTTATTCAATACCCACTCATTTGTTCTTGATCCAAGTAAGAAATATGCAGTATTCTCCTGTAACACCACATTTCAAATGCCTCAATTTTCTTCCTGTCAAATCTTTTCAGATTCCATACTTCACATCCATAAGTGGTAAATGGAAAAATTAACAAAGCAATGATTATCACTTTTGTCTTTGGGGGGAGATCATGATTTCTCCATAATTTTATCAGATCAGCGACCAACGTTTTAGCAAATGCCTGTCGTCTCTCTTTACCTCGTTTGAGCAGTCACTATTTTTATTTATTCTTGATCCTAAATAATCAAATTCATCAACTTGTTCAATATATTGCCCATCAACCTTCACTTTACTGGAACCAAGATTATCACCAATCACCATAATTTTAGTTTTACACACATTCAAACAATCCTTTTTTCTTACTTGTTAAGCATACTCTCCTCAGAGTTTCTTTAAGATGATCTTTGG
The DNA here is from genome assembly GCF_048544385.1 of Mastigoproctus giganteus. Classification (NCBI taxonomy): domain Eukaryota; kingdom Metazoa; phylum Arthropoda; class Arachnida; order Uropygi; family Thelyphonidae; genus Mastigoproctus; species Mastigoproctus giganteus. The sequence goes on along the minus strand of NC_143586.1, from coordinate 83,430,533 downwards.
ATTGCATATTTGCACAGTATCATCTGCATAATGAAGGCTGTTTATCTTCAGTCGTCTAAATTTGATGCCAGTCTCTGAATCTTCAAAAGCTTCATGCATGACATCGTCGGCAAAGATTAAATCATATATTTGGATCTTAGAAAGGCTTTTGATACTGTTGAACATGGAAGACTGCTGCACAAATTGGAACTTTTTTTTTTTTTTTTTTTGGTAGTTGTTGGCGCATAGACTTCTGTGGCCATAATGCACCTCTCAAGGTTTTTTTTTGTTCGATTCCCGAGGCGGGAATCGAACCCGCGACCTTTGGGTTGCCAGGCAGGCACTTTACCCACCCGGCTAGCCCGGTCGGCAACAAACTGGAGCAGTGTGACATTGGAGGCAAATTGTTGCTATGGATAAAGGGATGGTTGAGTGGGAGAAGACAGAGAGTGGTAATCAATGGACACTGCTCTTCGTGGACTAATGGTATTAGTGAAGTCCCCCAGTGTTCAGTGTTGGGTCCATTGTTGTTCTCTGTATTCATGAATGATATTGATGATTGTATATCAGGCTTAGTGTCCAGGCTTGCAGACGATACAAAGATTGGTAGGGTTGTTAATGACACTAATGACAGTACGCTGCTGCAACAGAATCTAGAAAAGTTAAGCAGATGGGCTGAGAGGTGGCAACTGAAGTTTAACATTGACAAATGTAAAGTACTGCATATGGGAACAAATATCAACTTGGGATTTATTGTGCAGGCACATATGAAGTTTTCTGAGCAGTGCAGATGGTCTGCAAGAGTAGCTCATTGTGTCTTGTCAATGATATACAGGAATTTTCTAGCAGGCATAAGGAGGTGATTATCCCCTTGTATAAAGCAATGGTGAGGCAACAGGGTTGAATTTCGGGTTGAATTTGAAAGTGTCTGCAATTCTCCCCAGACACGATAGGAGGGAGTATATGAGAGCCTTGTCGATCAATTCGGCCCTGGAAAGATTGTGCGAGGCTCAAGGGATAGAATTTTTTTCAGCCTGGTCTGTACTTGACAACAGGAGAGACTGCTTCTACAGCGATGGGATACTCTTAAATAGAAAGGGTGCAAGAATGTTTGCTGATACTATTGAGGCAGTGTTAGGTGGGTCGGAAAACTGCTGTATTGGGGGGGGGATACAAGAACTAAAAAATTAACAGTAGCCACTGGCAGAGGTGAAAGTGATTCTTGCACTGCTTCTATTGGAATGAGCAGCAGCTTGGAAAATAAGATGCAGGATATTTCAGAGACTGCTGGGAGTCATTGGGGTACAAGTAAACACATGGGTTGTGTTAGGGCAGATAAGACAAAGAACAGGTGCATGTATACTTGGGTGTACACCAATGCTAGGAGTTTGGTAAATAAATTTGATGAATTTGAGGTATTGCTCAAAACATCAAAGGCAGATATTGTGGAGATTTCAGAGACGTGGTGTCACACAGATATAAGTAATGCAGAACTGGAATTTGGGGAGTACAACGTCTACAGCAAGGATAGACAGGATAGGAAGGGAGGAGGGGTTATGCGATTAGTTAAGAAACACAAAATACAAGGAAGTGAAGTCAGTCGACATCGCTGGGCAGTGCATTGTCAAGTCAGTTTGGTGTGACATAAGCATTGGGAGATCAAAATTGAGAGTAGGATTGTGCTATAGGCCTAATGACTCTAATGAGTATAATAATAAATTGTACAGGGAAATAGTGGGCCAGTAAATCAGAAAGTCTTATAATGGGGGATTTTAATTTCCCAAATATTAACTGAAATTTGTGGGTTGGTCACTCACACACACACTAGCAAGGCTTTTGTGGATTTATTGGATGATTGTTTTCTAAGTCAGCATGTTCGGAAAGCAACTAGAGGGAGTAATACTCTTCATTTGATTATCAGTAGGGATTCTTCATGCACTAAGAATCTTGAGGAATCACTAGGTGGCAGTGATAACAGTGTGCTGAAGTGGGATTTACTCAAGGAGGTAACTACCATCAGGGGTAAAGGGAAGGGTTATTGCTTTCGTAAAGGCGACTACGATGGTCTGAGACAGTATTTAAATTCTATACAGAGGGACCAACTGATGATGTTACCAACAGCAAATTCAAAATGGGAAGCATTCAAAGAAATTATCTTGGAAGCTACTAGGCTTTACATACCAACTAAAAAATATTGTTCAAGGTTCAGGCCTAAATGGATGTCAGATGAACTAATGAGACATATGGCAGAGAAGAAAAATGCATGGGATACATATAAATTAACATGTGACACAGAAGCCTATCATAGATATAAGTTGATCTGTAACAAAGTTACAAAGGAGATTAGGCAGGGGAAGGCAGATTACGAGAAATCTTTGGCAAGGGATGCAAAGAAAAACAGCAAGGGGTTGTTTACTTATGTAAACTCTAGAAGGAAGGGGATGAATCAGATTGGTCCACTTGATATCGATGGTTCAACTGTTCATGATCCTGCTCAGGTAGCTAACAAACTAAATCAATATTTTGCATCTACATTCACACATGAGGAGTTATTCAGGAAGGGGAATGCCATAGATGGAGTAAACACTGGCAGTGAGCTAGATGATCTTTTAATAATTGAGAGTAAAGTGGAGGAGAAATTGTTGAAGATAAATACAAGAAAGGCACCTGGGGTCGATGAGCTCTATCGAGTTATATTAAAGGAGGCAGCAAAGGAAGTAAGCAATCCGTTAGCCATAATTATGAGAGCTTCCTTGGACTCAGGGGAGGTACCCACAGACTTGAGATGTGCAAATGTAACTCCAATTCACAAAGGAGGATCAAAGGCTGACACAAGTAATTATAGACCTGTTAGTTTAACTTCTGTTCCTGGAAAATTAATGGAAGCACTGGTTAAAGAAGCACTGCAATAACATCTTGACAAGAATTCAGTTATAGCTCAGACACAGCATGGTTTTGTTAAGGGAAGGTCTTGCCTGACCAACTTGATTGGATACTATGATGTAGTCACAACAGAATTGGATGCAGGGAATAACTTTGATATTATATATTTGGATCTTAGAAAGACTTTTGATACTGTCGCACATGGAAGACTGCTGCACAAATTGGAGCAGTGTGGCATTGGTGGCAAATTATTGCTATGGATAAAGGGATAGTTGAGTGGTAGAAGACAGAGTGGTAATTAATGGACACTGGTCCACATCTTATTAGTGGAGTCCTTCAGGGTTCAGTGTTGGGTCCATTGTTGTTTTCTGTATTTATAAATAATATTGATGATGGTATATCAAGCTTAATGTCCAAGTTTGCAGACGATACAAAGGTTGGCAGGGTTGTTAAGGATGCTACTGATGCTATGCTACTGCAACAGGATCGGAAAGGTCAAGCAGATGGGCTGAGAGGTGGCAAATGAAGTTTAACATTGACAAATGTAAAGTACTACATATGGGAAACAGCAACCCCAGAGCAATGTATGAACTCTGTGGTACTACACTGACAGTTGTAGAGAATGAAAAAGACCTGGGGGTAATTGTGCAGGCAGATATTAAGTTCTCTGATCAGTGCAGATGGGCTGCAAGAGTAGCTCATGGTGCGTTATCAATGATATACAGGAATTTTTCTAGCAGGGATAGGGAGGTGATTATCCCCTTGTATAAGGCAATGGTCAGGTCGCACCTTGAGTACTGTATACAGGTCTGGAGTCCTCATTTCAAGAAGGATGTAGAGCAGCTGGAACGAGTACAGAGAAGGGCAACAAGGTTAGTGAATGGAACGAAGGGTTGCTCTTACGAAGAAAAGTTTAAGTTTTGCAAATTACAGTGTCTGGAGACCAGGCACCCTGACCTTTCCGCATCCTCCGTATTTGGTGGTGACAGACTCAAACCCCGGTCTAATCAAGAAGCGTGTGATACGCACTGCTGCTCCTTCCAATCTGGCTACGGAGGTGCCTGCCGGCAAGGTGATCTGATAGGGGTGTACAAAGCTTTGAATGGTTTGAGCATGCTCAATGCTGATGGGATACTGCCTCTTGCTCAGAATAATCACCTGAGAGGGCATAAATTCAAATTGAGGAAAGACAGATGTAGGATAGATGTGTGGAAATTTGCCTTTAGCCAGTGGGTAGTTGGTCAGTGGAACAGACTTCCATCCCTTGTTGTGGAAGTTGATAGCCTAAATAAATTTAAGGCTCAGCTGGACAGGTATTTCGAACGAACGGAGGGGTGAAGTGAAAGGGGATTTTTTTTTTTTTTTTTTTTTTTGGCTGATGCTGCATAAGCTTGGTTTCTTGCATCATATGCCTCTACTAATGCTAACACCTTGAGTACTGTATACAGGTCTGGAGGCCTCATTTTAAGAAGTATGTAGAGCTGTTGGAATGAGTACAGAGAAGGGCAACAAGAGTAGTGAATGGAACAAAGGGTTGCTCTTATGAAGAAAGGCTTAAATTTTGAAAATTGCAGTGTCTGGAGACTAGGCACCCGCGAGGTGATCTGATTGATGTGTATATAAAGCCTTGAATGGTTTGAGCATACTCAATGCTGATGTGATTCTTCCTTTTGTTCAGAATAATCAGCTGAGAGGGTATAAATCAAATTGAGGAAAGACAGTTGTAGGATAGATGTGCGGGTGGCTGATGCTGGAACAAACTTCCAACTGTCGCGGTGGAAGTTGATGGCTTAAACAGATTCAAGGCAGAACTGAACAAACTTTTAGAGCGTGTGGATGGGTGAAATGAGAAGGGTCTGTGAGGGTTTTTTTTTTTTTTTTTTTTTGATTGATGCTACATAAGCTTGCTTTCTTGCATCATGTGCCCTTCCTAAGGCAAAAAGGTGAGGTGACAAAACACAGCCCTGCCCGACACTATTATCTATAGTGAAAAAGTCCGTGTTTCCCATGTTGGTTCTTACAGTACCTTCGTGTTCCTGGTACAATAGCTTAATCTGCCGAATTATGTGGATTAGGAAACCCATATTACTCATAGTTTCTCATGTTGAATGCAATCAAAGGCTTTTACATAATCTATAAAATACAAAAAGACTGGTACATTGAATTCTTTGCATTTTTCAATAATCAGTCGTAGACTTAAGAGCTGATCTCTGGTTCCTCTACCCCTTCTGAAACCTGCTTGCTCTTCTGGCATTTCTTATTCAAGTTTTTTTGATATTCTGTTTAATATGATTTTAAGCATCTTCTAGCGTGAGAAATTTTTCTAGCAGGCATCAAATTACAGGACTATTACAGGCTAATTGTCCTGTAATTTGAGCAAATTTTCAGATCTCCTTTTTTTGGTAAGGGAATGAAAATTGATTTTTTCCAATTTGATGGCCACCATTCCCCAAATTTTTACAATCATTTTATGAAAAAATTGGGTGCCCTTCACATCTGTAGCTTTATTCAATTCCGCTGGGATTTCACCAATTCCAGGTGACTTGCCACACGTCAGTTCTCTGATGGCTTTTTCAACTTCTTCCTTCAGTGGAACACATTCATGATCACACTCTTGAAAAGCGGTGGCAGATCATTAGTGTCAGGAGGTGTTCGGAAGAGCTGCTCACAGTATTCTTTCCACCTTCCTTTAATTGTGTTTTCTTCTGTTAAAATTACCCCTTTGGAGTCCTTAATTACATTAGGTTTGGTCCGAACTTTTGTCTTAAGGACTTAATTACATCATACATCTTTTTAGTACTGTTTCGTTTGTTGTGGTATTTGATTTCTTTATACTTTCAGTTGATATAATCCTGTTTGTCCTAGCTTCAGCAGCGTTTGATGACTTTGCTTAGTTCTTGATACTCTTTGTTTCCTTGTCACACAGACCTTTTGCGGTTCTCTTCTGTTCAATAAGATTAAAAGTGGCTTTTGTAATTCATGGCTTCCTGATCTTTGCCCTTTCTCTAATGTATCTATTTGCTTAATCCTTAATAATGTTTTTTATATCTTCCCACATTTTCTCAGGCAGTATACCATCATCTAGTTCTAATAGAGTTTGAAAACGATTGCCTGTTTCAAGTATATAATCATTTGGAATATTTTCTACGTCCAATCGTCTAGGGAAAACCTTATTCATGATCTTTTTCAGCTTCAGCTTCAGAACAACGTGGAGTAGCTGATGATCACTGCCACAATCTGCTCCAGGAAACTTGTTTGTTTGTTATTTGTTTTCTAGGAGCATTAGCAACTAAGGTCATATTGCTCCGGGGATATGCGGTGGTCATTCCTTGACCTTTCCACATCCTCTGTATTTGGTGGTCACGGGCTTGAACCCTGGTCTAATCAAGAAGTGTGTGCTACGCACTGCTGCTCCTGCCCACCTGGCTACGGAGGCGCTGCTCCAGGAAACATTTTTGCTGTGATTACACTGGAACGCCACCTTTGCTGCATAAGGATGAAATCAATCTGATTCCTTGTTTTATGATCAGGAGATTTCCATGTGCAGAGCCTTCTCGGGTGATGCTGAAAACAGGTGTTACATTTGACAAGACTGTTTGGATGACAAAATTCAATTAAACTTACCCAGTTCATTTCTAATGCCAAGACCAAACCTACCACATTCTGGACTAGAAGAAACTGCCTTGCCTACCTTTGCATTAAAATCATCTATGGGTATCAAAACTTCCTTTTTTTGGGACCAAATCAAGAGCTAATTGGAGATTTTCATAATAAACGTCTATATTCTCATCTGTGGATGTTGATGCATATGCAGCTGAAACTGTGAGATTTACTGGCTGGCTCTGGAGTCTAACCGTCATCATTCTACTTTAAGAGGATTGTATCCAAGAAGAGACCTTGAACATTCCTTATTCAAAATGACAGCGAGACCATGTTCTTTTACTTAGTCCCTTCCAGAAAAAACAACCAAAAACCTATTTCCAGTTTTGAAATAACCTTGTCCTATCCACATGACTTTGGTTGCGCCTAAAATGTCAATTTTGTACCTGATCATTTCGTTGATGACCATATCCATCTTGCCTTCTTTTAAATTTTTTACATTCCATGTGGCAACGTTTACCCTCTTCTTTCTTAAATTTAATTTTGCAGGTAACACAGTGGCATACGGGATCTGGATAACAGCAGTTTTTAGAGTTGTTTTTGTTGTGGTCTCTATGCCATCAGATAATGTGGTGGTATGCCATTGCCTACACATGGCTGATTTTGAAAGGGGCTGGCTTTAAGCATAAGAAGTGTCATCATGTATACCACCAGATGCTCGGGAAGAGAAAGGTGACTACAGCAGAGTCCCGCTTATTGCAGATAGTACCTCACGAGGGTTTAATTCCAAAAAAAAAAAATAAAATAAATAAAAAACTATATATCTTTATCTAAATCTGCATATGTATACACGTAATAATAATAATAATAAATAAATATACATTTTTAAAAAATATATATATTATTTAAATACATAATATATAAACATATAAGCAAAAATATGTACAAATTGCATACTTGAGCATGGGAAATTTGAAATACACTCGAAAAAAGAAGTAACTAATAGAAGCTAATGTAAATATATAATTAAATTAAACTAAAGCATTAAATTAAATAAATTAAATTAAACTGGAGCAGAATGGTATTAAGGGTAAGTTACTACAATGGATAAAAGGATGGTTAAGTGGGAGAAGACAGAGGGTGGTAATCAATGGGTGCTGCTCTTCTTGGACTAATGTTATTAGTGGAGTCCCACAGGGTTTGGTGTTAGGTCCACTGTTGTTTTGTATATTTATCAATGATATTGATGAAGGTATATCAGGCTTAATGTCAAAGTTTGCAGATGATACAAAGGTTGGCAGGGTTGTTAATGACAGTAATGGCAGTGTGCTACTGCAACAGGATCTAGATAATTTGGGCAGATGGGCTAAGAAGTGGCAACTGAAGTTTAACCTTGACAAATGCAAAGTACTGCATATGGGTAGAAGAAACCCCAGAAAAACATACCAACTGTGTGGTACTACACTTAAGGTGGTAGAAAATGAAAAAGACCTGGGAGTAATTGTGCAGTCAGATATGAAGTTCTCTGAGCAATGTAGACAGGCTGCCAGGGCAGGTTATGGGGTTTGTCAATGATATATAGGAATTTTGCTAGCAGGGAAAAGGAGGTGATTATCCCTCTGTATAAGGCAATGGTCAGGCCACGGCTTGAGTACTGTGTACAGGTCTGGAGGCCTCATTTTAGGAAGGATGTAGATTTACTTGAGCGTGTACAGAGAAGGGCAACAAGATTGGTGAGGGGAATGAAGGGATCCTCTTACCAAGAGAGGCTTAAGTTCTGCAAATTGCAGTGGCTGGAGACTAGGCACCTGCGCGGTGATCTGATTGAGGTATATAAGGCCTTGAATGGGTTGAGCACGCTGAATTCTGATGGGATCCTTCCATTTGTTCAGATTACGAACCTAAGGGGGCATAAATTCAAATTAAGAAAAGACAGGTGTAGAATAGATGTGCGGAAATTTGCCTTTAGCCAGCGGGTGGTTAATTGTTGGAACAAACTTCCATCTGTCATTCTGGAAGTTGATAGGTTGAATAAATTTAAGGAGGAACTGAACAGGCATTTGGAGGGAATGGTGTGATTTTTTTTTTTTTTTTTGGCTGATGCTGCATAAGCTCATACATTTGCTTTCTTGCATCACATGCCATACAGTCGAAGCTTTACATTTTTCTCTATGTTTTTATCTCTGCAGACGAATGAGAAAAACGGTCATTATATCGGAAGGCGTGATTTTGATTTTTCATAAAATAGCATTAGGTTAATGAGAAATTGGCCTCATAGAACATTAAAAAGAGGGTCGCTATAAAGAACACAGACTGTATGAGAGAATCCTTATGCAAAAATATGAGTTTATAACATAAATTTGTGTAAAGTATCAGAGACTAATACAGCACAATTATGGTAAACAAATACCCCACTCCCCAATTAATGTAAGGGTTGCATTCCGCGGAACTCTACTTAAGTCGGAATTTTCCCAATGCATGCGCAGCACTCTCAACCATGCTCGTTGAATTGATTGAATCAAAAAAGAAATGTTCGACGAATCTGTGAATAGAATTATTTATTCTATTTATTCAATTTTTTATCTCGTGCAGGAAAAATTACAAAAGCGTGCAAAAAAAAAAATTTTTCAAAATTATAAAATTACAAAAAAGAGAGGAGACAGGCATAATGTCAGTAAGTTTTATTTCTCGAGCATTGTTGCTGGAATCAACGTCTTCAGCTGATAAGTACGCCACTGCGGAGGTTGATGGTTGTGGAGATTTAGAAGGGGTCAGCCACACAACCTTACGAAAGAACATATTAATGGATGGCTGGACGGTGGCTTTTTTTTTTCATCGTAGATTTCTTTGTCTTCTCATCTTCTCAAACCTTGTCATTGCCAATGCAATTTCATAAAATGCCATTGCCATCTCTAGGGATTGAAGCATATCGGCTCCTCATTTGGTTGATCTTGAGCTTCACCAGCATTTTCTTCTTTCACTATCGCTGCCTGCAAGTGAACAAGTTCTTCATTAGATAATTCCTTCTCTTCTTCCTCTATTAACTCCTCCATATCTTTGGCATCAACCTCCAACTGAAGTAGCTCTGCAACCCTTACAATCTTATCTGTAACCTCTTCATATGATTCGTCTTTTTAAAATCCTTCAAAGCCTTTTAAAGTGGTGTGGGCATATTTTCTTCCACGAGTCATTTAAACAACCTTTAGTAATTTCTGGCTAGGCCTTATTAACGTTTAAGATGCCGTGGTAAATATTGTAAGATTTCCAAAAGTCTCTTCACATAAAATTTTTCTCACCGTCTACTGCAGACAATGCCTGAGCAAATGTTGTGCGTAAATAGTGTGAATTCGAAATAACACCCTGATACATAGGTTGGATAAGTGAAGTTGTGTTTGGCGGTAGAAATATGACTCTCATGTTCGAATTGAAATCATCTAAATGCGTAGGATATCCAGGAACATATCTAATAGAAGCAAAATCGTGAAAGGAACGTCACTGTCTTTACAAAATTTTTCAACCTCAAGAATGAAGCAGCATTTTAACCAATCCTCAAAGAGAGATATTGTTATCCATGCTCTTTGATTCAATCAGAAATGCACAGATAGGGTGGCTTTATTGATGCCCTTAAATGCACAAAGATTTCCAGAATGGTACACAAGAAGTGGTATTAATCTGTAATCTCCCGCTACATTAGTCCCAAGCAAGAGCGTGGCCCTATCTTTTGAAGTCTTGAAACCTGGCATAGTCTTTTCCTCTTTGGCAATGTATGTTCAATCCAGCATTTTTTCCAATACAGATCAGTCTCGTCAACATTAAAAATTTGCTGCGTTCAATAGCCGTGTTCATCAATAATTTTTTCCAGCACATCACAAAATTTCTCTGCAGTTGCAGAATCAGCACTGGAAACTTCACCACATACTTTAACATTATGGAAACCAGCACAATGCTTGAATGTATTAAACCACACATTGCTTTCCGCGAACTTGGCTTGGAGTTCACCGTACTAATCCTTAACATCTTCATAAATACTTCTTGCTTTTGCTTGAATGACCATTGGACTTAGGGGCACTCGCTTCTGAATCTGATTTTCCATCCATATTATTAACACCTATTCCATCTTTGATATAGCACCTGAACTGTTTTGTGATCACTATTGATCTTAATTGCATTGATCCTTTGAGATGTTCTTTTATATGTGCACTGTCCTTTAAAATAGTATTCACTGTTGAAGCAGAGAGACCTAATTCCCTTGCAATAGATAACAAACTTTGTCCTGCTTCGTATTTCTTAATCATTTTCATCTTCATTTCTAAATCAATTTTGTTTCATTTTCTGGCACTGCCAGCACTTGCACTTTCCATTGGTTCCTTTCCCTTCATCATTGTAATACATAAATAGGAATGAAGAGAAGTTTCTGAAAATTTGTTTTTTCTATGACTGAAGATTTCAGTGAAGGGGAACACATTTCACCATAATACTGTAATGTAAAAACCCACACAATTGCAGTTATCAGTAGTATTGCAAATACAATAAGATTGAGTTTACTACCAGTTTATAACAGATTGCACTAACAGAAAAGCAAAGCCCAATAAACCAGAAAGTGCAAATTGTTTTTATTGTTGTTTTTTGGTCATGACCTCCAGAAACGTGCTTTAGAAAAATATCACAAAGGGGTTCAAAATTGATTCTTATAACGGAAACATATGATAATGATGAAAGTGCAATATCCATTATAAATATGACCTTTTAGAGAGATAAAATAGCTTAGTAATATAGTGAAATTTTCAACTTCCAAGAACTTGGAACAAATTGGGGGGGGGGGGGGGATACCATTGGGTTCACATTATGATATTTTCACAACACCCTCAGTTTGCACCAGCTGGCAAAAGCTTGGCAACGTAAAGTTGAATTTGCATAAGTTGAGTATTACTTATGTCAGGGAGTTCCTGTAACTGCAAAAAGGAAATTATAGAATCCACGAAGCTACTAAAATTTAAAGTAGAATTTACAGGCATATGCCGAAAACAACCAATTAATACCTAAAAAAATTTAATTTAGTAGTTACTGAAGAGAATGACTAAAATTCCAAAACTGTAAAATATCACAAAGAAATCTACATGAGAACACTATGCTATGCAATTCCCAGGAAGCCACCACTACAGAAAGAGACAAGGAAAATGAAACAAAACAAATAGACTGTGGATAAAAATTCTTCAGATTAAAATTAAATTATTTCTAAAAATTGAAAAAAAAAAAAAAAAAAAAAAAGAAAGAAAGAAAGAAATTAGTCAGCTACAACAATGCTGGGATTGAATCAATGTAAAAATGGTCAAATATCACATAACATCCAAAGGTAAAAATGAAAATGAAAGAAAAAATGTCGGCCACAAATCAGTCCTAAGAAATCTTTAAGATCCATAACTGACAAGAAGTATTTCAGATATACAGCCAAGCGCAGAAGACAACTAGTCTGAATGGGAGGGGTTAAATATACTGCAAGAGCACATAAGATAATGTGTCAGCCCTGCCCTCTCCTGTCCTAAGTCCTTTCTTATACATTGTATTTCTCATATTCAAATTGTGCATTCCCCCACATCTGAGTGATACTATGTCTTCAATAAACCCACAATATCTGACCAGTACTTCAAATTTATTTATTATACTCCTAGCACTGGTGTACATGCAACTACACATGCACCAGTTTTTACTCTTAGTAACCTTAACACAGTCTATGTATTTGCTTCGTCCATGAGGATTCCAAGCATGCCTTAAAATCCCAAACACCTTGATTACCAGCTTGCTTCATGATCCAATAGCATTGCAAGAATCACTTTTCCCTCTGCTGTGGCTCTAGTTAATCTATTATTTTGTGTATCCCTGAAAGCTATCAATTTTCCAATCCATCTAATACTGCCTCAATAGCAGCATCAGCAAACATCCTTGCATCTCTTCTATCCTATCCCTGCAAAAAGTTTTTCCTATTAACAAGCACATGTATATATAATTGTGGTTGGGTGTCTCCAAACCACAATTATACATATGTGGTTGGGTGTCTCCTAGACCGTTATCAAGCACAGACCATGCTGAAAAATATTTTACCCCGTGAGGCTTGCACAGTCTCTCCAAGGCTGAATCAATTGACTAGGATCTCATCATGTTCTTCATCATCTCTGGGCTGGTTTCCAGACACTTTCAATTTCAATCCTAACTCTTGACTTTTTCTCAACATTGCTACATACTTGTTAATTAAATCCTCACATTTAATACTCTTAATACCATTAGTACTGACAGTTAGAACAATATCAGCTTTTGTGCCCTTAAAAGATGATAGCTGCTCTACAATATTATCAACTTTTTCCCCTAGCAGACATATCTTTATCCTATTCCTCCTGTTCTTTCTGCTCAATATATTTTCCGCTTCTTTGACAACTGAGTTAACCATAGCCACATCCTATGGGACCAAGAATTTCTGCTGAAGAGGATGTCATTATGTTTTATGCTGATGGAAAATGGGCTCAAGTATTGGGACAGCTAAGTACTTGATGGGTTTCTCTCTTGTAATCCTTTGAGGGCATCAACCCATCTTCTAGCCCTCATAAAAGCCCATCAGAATGCCGAATTTGAACTTAACCTCCTAATTCTCTATGCATCGAAAACATATAAAGGCATCCCCATGTGGCTTTATTATATCCTGCTGAATGGAGCTACACAAAAAAAAAAAAAAAAAAGTAATAGATAAAATATAGTCCTGCTTCACAGGAGAACTGACCTAGTAAGTAAGTAAGTAGTAGTAGAGGCATGTGATGCAAGAAAGCAAGCTTATGTAGCATCAGTCAAAAAAAAAAACTAAGTTCTCTTCTGAACCAGAGCATTCTGGCTACTTTGAGCACATTGCTTTGTTGCTGTAGTTTGAAGTATGACTTCACTCAAAATTTTTAAAAACAACAGAAAAAACTAAGAGATATGAAAATAACAATGCTACACTAATCCCTCTTTATTTGCCAGCAGATTACATACATTATGTACATTATGTTATTCTTACACAAGATGTGATAATGCTATTACATTTTAAATAATACTACTGCCCTTTTAATTTCTTAGCTAAAAACAGCAAAACGTGATCATAATCTTTGAATCATTTATTTACCACAACTAGAACTTTGCTTTGATGTAGTTAGAACACAAACACAATTCCCATTACGATGCACTACACTACAAGTTACTAATTACAGCTGAAATCAGTGATACAAAAGCTCTATGAATATTAAGTCTTAATTTACTAAATCCCTAGCTAAATTTAAAAGTAAGCTAATGAAGTGATTATGACTATCAAAACTATTTACTGAATACAATTCAGTATGTTAATTAATTAAAAAGAAGGAATTTTTTTCCCTTCAAACCTCTTATGCTTCTAGGGGTACAAATTCTTTGACTACACAGTTTTAAACCTCAAACCCAAATACATGTTTAGATTTATTTTATTTATTTTTCTATTTATTTTTGAATAAATTATTAGAAATAGGTGTACATGCATAGTGTTTAAATTTAATATGCTTAAGGCATGGCAATTTGAAATAAATTTGGAAACAATCAAATAATGGTATGTAATATATACATGCCACTTCTCGCCTATCTTGACAAATAGGCTGAGAAGTAGTAATTGAAGTTTAACATACTAAATGTGTTGTTGTTGTTATTGGGTTTTTAGGAGCATTAGCAACTATGGCCATATTGCTCCGGGGATATGCGGTGGTCATTCCCTGACCTTTCCGCATCCTCCGTATTTGGTGGATCACGGGCTCGAATCCCGGTCTAATCAAGAAGCGTGTGCTACGCACTGCTGCTCCTGTCCACCTGGCTACGGAAGCGGCATACTAAATGTGTACTACTACTACACCTAGGATAGTGGAGAGTGAAAAAGACCTAGCAGTAACTGTGCAGTCAGATATGAAGTTATCTGAGCAGTACAGACAGGTTTACAGCTTATGGGGTTTTGTCAATGATATACAGGAATTTTGCTAGCAGGGATAAGGAGGTGATTATCCCTTTGTATAAGGCAATGGTCAGGCCATACCTTGAGTACTGCATACAAGTTTGGAGGCCTCGTTTTAGGAAGGATGTAGAGCTGCTGTAACAAGTACAGAGAAGGGCAAAGAGATTGGTGAGGGGAACCGAGGGGGTGCTCTTACCAAGAAAGGCTTTAGTTCTGCAAATTGCAGAATATGGAGCTCCTGTGAGGTTATCTCATTGAGGTGTTTGAGGTTTTGAATGGTTTTAACAAGCTCACAAATGACTGGATTCTTCCTCTTGCTCAGAATTGGCACTTGAGGGGTATAAATTTAAACTGAGGAAAGATGGCTGCAAAATAGACGTGTGCAGAAATTTACCATTAGCCAGCAAATAGCTGATTTCTGGAAAAAACTTGCATCTGTCATTGTGAAAGTTGATAGCTTAAATAAATTCAAGAACTAACTTTTGAAGGGAATGGATAGGTGAAGTGTGGTACTGAATTTTTTTTTTTTTTTTTTTGGCTGATGCTATATAAGTTTGCTTTCTTGGATCACATGCCACTACTAATGCTCATACTAACATTCAGAGAAGGAAAGAGGTAATAATCTGAGTATGCAAGGTCAGGTGAATAAGCAGAATGCAGCAATATGCATCCTGCTTATCCCCCCCACAGGGATTATGTGAGGAATGCACGGGGGGGGGGCATTATAATGGAACAGGCACACACAGTCACAGCTCTCCTCATCTTTTTTCTTTATAGTAGCATATAGATTTATGAGAAGGTTGGAATAATACTTCACCAGAGTACAGCACTTTTGAAGATAATCTGTTAGTATCACACCATGCCAATCCCTAAAAACTGAAGCAACAACTTGCCAGCACTTGGATGCACCTCCACATTAGTGGCCTGTACTGTCAGTACACAACAAGAGGGTTCCAGTGCCTTGTTTTCTTGAATTTGGATATGTTCCCTGTGAGTAACTTAATGAAGACGACCAGATTATAAATGACACTCCAAGGATTAGTATTTCCAATGGTACTGCCCAAATTGTGGCAAAATTTCTTTTTCGTGGTTGCCTTGCAACCATGTGTGCAGGGCAGGGGAACATGCCTTCTGATAATCCCTTCAGGGAATCAATACAGGATGGTGGGCGAGAAGTCCACTAGGGATGCAATTATGCTATCTAGTTTCTTTCCCCATAGCATGATGGGATAAACAGACTAATAGTTTAACAGTGGTCACAAGCAGAGATGAAATTGAGTCTAACGACATCTATTAGGACATGCAACAGCATGGAAGGCAAGGAATGAAGGAATTACAAGGACAAGAGGGTATCCTCATGGGATAAGCAAATATATGGGCTATTGCAGTTACTAAGAATAAAAACAGGTACACATACACCTGCTTGTACAGTAATGCTAGTAGCATAGTAAATAAATCTGATGATTTTAATATATAGGATAAGTAAGCCAATGAGGACACAGTAGGGTCACTCCTTTAGTATTGGTGTTCCCAATGGTAACAAAGTGGCACTACACCTGACAGGTGTAAGCTTTTAATGGATGTTTATTATTCATAAATAATAAGAATCTTCCAAAAATACATCCAAAGAGGGCACTGATTCTCTTTACAAGTACCAATTGTGAATACAAGCTCCAAAAAAGATCAGTGTCTAGCTATTTTATTTACTTAAATGTATTATTATATTGTACTTTATAAGAAGCCTTATATATCTATTTATGCTCATTATTTTTATTTTTAATTTAGATAGTTTTTTAGGTTACTACTTAATATACATAAAACCGTTATTTCGATTGAATTTTGCAGTCATTGTTTTCGTACAGATTGAATGGTAGGGAATTCAAATTTTCGACTGTGGTAAATAGGTAGCTTTAATGTTAAACTAGATAGCGTAATAGGAATCACTGCATTTAGGATGTTTGTTTGTTTGTTGTTGGGTTTTATTGGCGCATTAGCGACTAAGGCTATAATGCGCCAAAACCTAGTCATTAAAAAATAAAATTTTTATTGGCCTAATTTTATTTTTAAATAATTTTATTATTTAAAAATAAAATTAGATTGGCCTAACGAATTAGGTCACCAAGTCAAAGTATGAAAACAAGTATAAACGGTAAAAGGCAAATATCAGTAAACAAGAAACATTAAAAAAGTTGATTTTTTAAATATGGGTAAAATGGTTTACTGATTTCAAAAAGCTAAAAATTGCAGACACATGGTCATTGTCAGATAAAATCTGACTGAGTGTATACGGCTCAGTCAGATGATTAAAAGCAGTAAAACGGATATTGCTAAAATCTGGACATTCAACTAAAATGTGTCTTATTGTTAAAATTGTGCCACAGGACTCACACATAGGAGGGTCAGCAGAAACGAATGAGTTAAATGACTGTGTCCTATGTGGGTCCGGGCAAGAACAACTTCCTCCTTACGATTCCTGTGCAGACTAGACTGCCACGGTTCAATTACAGGCTTTATATGATATAATTTATTCCCAGTCTGTCTATTCCACAAATCCTGCCATTGGGAATGTATCTTCTCGTGTATTATTTGTCTGTAGTCTGTATAGGGGACTAACAGGCAGCGGTTATTATTGGGAATTGCTGATTTGGCTTCGGCGTCAGCCAAATCATTTCCCCTAATCCTAATGTGGCTAGGAATCCAGCAGAAGCGGATATCATATTCACGTCCACGGAGGAAGTGAATCTTCTGCTGAATACTAGACAGAAATGGATGAGGATTATATCTCACAGATATTAAAGCCTGTAACATGATAAGAGAGTCGGAATATAAAATGAACCGTTGGTATTGGCATTTACTAATTTGATCCAAGGCTAACTCTACAGCGTGCAGCTCTGCAGTAAATATGCTGCATTCAGAGGGAATCTGCTCCGATATAGTGCTGTCTGTAAAGACAGCAGCAGATCCCACATATGATTCTGATTTCGAACCGTCTGTGTAGACTGGCGCAAAGTCGTAATATTCAGTTCGGTGTGCTGAATGAAGCTGCAGGTAGACAGATGATGGA
This sequence comes from Mastigoproctus giganteus, assembly GCF_048544385.1. Lineage (NCBI taxonomy): Eukaryota > Metazoa > Arthropoda > Arachnida > Uropygi > Thelyphonidae > Mastigoproctus > Mastigoproctus giganteus. The sequence continues at coordinate 83,413,014 of NC_143586.1, read as the reverse complement.
GTGTCCGACTTTCCCCAATTTCTAAGAGACAAGTCACATGCCGGGACATGAGCATGCCAGGGTGGAAAGGGTTGCTTTGTTGTTTGGGCAACCTTGTCTACCTTGATATTAAGTTCATTGAGTTGCTCTTGGAGACGAATACCAAAAGGATGATTGGCAGTCTTATGGGTATTGTACAAGTTTTCCCATCGTGGCTCAAAAACGAATGGCCACGTTGGATGGTCTGGCAGGGATTTCAGTTTTAAAGCGTACTTTAAAGACAACTGCTTACGTCGAAGCGATAACGGTGGTTCGTTTGCTTCGATGTAAAAACTCTAGACAGGAGATGTTCGAAATGCTCCAGTAGCGATATGTAGAGCCTGATGATGGACAGGGTCCAGCCATCGAAGGGCACTGTCTCTGGCTGAAGAATATACTTGGGACCCATAATCTAATTTGTATCGCACAAGTGCACGGTAAAGCCGTAGAAGGGTGCATCGGTCTGCATCCCAAGATAAAGAGGAATGCGAGCAGAGCATATTAAGGCCTCTTGTGCACTTTGTGCGGGGTTGACGAATATGATCCAAAAGGGTCAGTTTTTTATCGAATATGAGTCCCAAGAATTTTGTGTTCGCTGCTACTGGGATAGCATTTTGTCCGAGCCTTAATTCAGGTTCAGGATGAAGATTACGCTTGTGACAAAAGTGTATGCATACGGTCTTCTCCGGCGAGAACCTGAAGCCATTACCGAGTGCCCAGGAATTCAGACTATCAATGGCTTTCTGCGGTTGTCTTTCAATAACCCTCATGTTGCACGACTGACAAAAAATGCTAAAGTCATCAACATAGAGGGCACTGTTCACAGTTGGAGGAAGTTGTTCTGTGATGGAATTTATTTTTATGGCAAAAAGCGTGACACTTAATTCTGATCCTTGTGGTACTTCCTCCTCTTGGCTAAAGGAGCGAGAGAGTGAGGATCCCACACAAACTTGGAACGATCGATTGGCTAAAAAGTTTTGAATAAAAAAGGGGAGATGCCCTCTAAGGCCTAGGCTATGTAAATCTTTTAAAATGCCAAATCTCCAAGTTGTATCATACACTTTTTCCATGTCAAAGAACACCGACACCAAGTGTTCGCGTTTTAGGAAAGCATCCCGGATGGATGCTTCCAATCTAATAAGATGGTCCAAAGTGGACTGGTTTCTTTGGAAGCCGCACTGGATGTTGGAGAGAAGGTCATTTGTTTCAAGATACCATATGAAACGAGAATTAACCATTCTCTCCAGGATTTTGCACAGACAGCTAGTCAGAGCAATTGGACGATAATTGGTGGTGACTTTTGGATCCTTTCCTGGCTTAGGAAAGGCAAGAATGATTGCCTTTCGCCAGGAGTCCAGAAACTGCCCTTCAGTAAAGATTCTGTTATACAGAAGGAGCAGACAATCCATAGATTTTGGTGAAAGATGTTTAATCATTTCATAATGGATGCCATCTGGTCCAACAGCGCTTGCTTTGGAAACAGCGAGGGCTCTTTTCAGTTCCTGAATAGTGAAATCCCCGTTGTAGGGATAAATGCTCTTAGATTTAAAGTTAAGTGCCTGTTTTTCGATTTTATATTTCAGTACCAGGAACTCTGGGGAATACGAAGTTGTTGCAGAGATGTTAGAGAATGTTTCCCCGAGAGAATTGGCTATTGCAGTTGGATCTGCAATAGCGCATCCATTATAATCTAGGATTGAAGAAGGGTGGGATGTATATTTTCACTTCATTTTCCGGATTTTATCATAGACTACCTTAGAGTTGGTAGACTGGTTAATAGATGATGTAAAACAGATCCACGATTCCTTTTGACTCTGACGACGGATGTAGCATGCTTTGGCTCGTGCACGTTTGAAGGCTATAAGGTTGTTCGTGGTAGGATATCGGCGGAATATCACCCAGCCTTTTTTGCTGCTGTGCATTGTGAATTCCACCAAGGTTTGGGAAATGGTGGAAACCGGGCAGATGTTTTTGGAACAGCATTCGCAGCTGCTTGGACGATGATTTCTGTGATGTACTTTACTGCATCATTGATCGGCTCCCGACACTGTATTAAGGTCAAAATTTGCATGATGTTGGAGGGCATTCCAGTCACCCTGATCAAACTTCCACCGTGGTAACCTAAAAGGAAGACATGGGCTCCCACTGTGTAACAAGGCTATCACGGGGAAGTGATCACTTCCGTATGGATTCTCCTCCACTTCCCAAGTGAGTGAAGGGAGTAGAGAAGGGGAGCAGATAGAGAGATCAATTGCAGAAAAAGCACAGGTAGGCATGTGGAAGACTGTGTTTGTTCCAGTATTTAGAAGGGAAAGGTCATTGTCATTGAGCATACGCTCTATGACTCGTCCCCTTCCATTATTGTTAGCACTACCCCATTAAAATCCCCGAGAAGTAAGAAAGGGGGAGGCAACTGCATTACAAGATCATCAAGGTCTTCCTGGGAGATGTCAGTCCCAGGTGGCAAATAAATAGAGCACACGGTTAATAAAAATCCCACTGTAAGGCGAATTGCAATAGCCTCTATGCTGGTTGTAATTAGCAAGGGCTGAACTGGGGTCTGATTGCCGACGAGGATAGTCACTCCTCCATGAGCAGAGCCATCCGCAATTCTATCCTTTCGAAAAATTGTGATGTTGTGCATGGTGGGATCATCATTTGCCTTTAGATATGTCTCCTGCAAGCAAAAGCAAACTGGCTCGTGCTTTTGCAGGAGGGCCTTGATGTCATCAATATTTCGCCGGAATCCACGACAATTCCATTGTAGGAATTTAGCCATTATTTTGGCTTGGTGGGTCCATCAGGCGGCTTCTGAGGTGCTGTGGGCTTACTTTTATCAGTCTTGGATTTATCTTTTTTGGGGAAGAATGGACGCTGTCCCGTGTCCGTTTCTTCCTCTGCAAAGAGTTCCAAGACTGAATCTTCGGGTACCTCCTTCTGCTCGACATCCATATTTTCTTGGGTTCTAGGGGGGACTTCCCCTTTCTTATTCTTTTCTTTCATAATTTCCTTTGTTGCTTGTGGAGCATTAGGAGGTACTGATATAGGAGTGGCAGCTGATTGGTTCTTCTGTGCAGGTTTTTGAGAACTTAAAAGATAACGCGCGATGGGAGTGAAAGACTCCTTTGGAGGAATGGTCATGTCCGTCTGAGTTCCGACGGAACATCTCCCTGCTACCTTCTGGGCGTAGGGTAGGTTTGTTGATATTCAGGGGTTTGACCGATTTCCTTGCCTCCTGGTATGATATATTTAGCTCTGCCTTCAGCTGTTGAATTTCTTTTTCTTCTTTCCACCTCTGGCATTCTCGTGAGTAGGCTGGGTGTTCACCTTCACAGTTAATACAGGTGGGTTTTGCGGCTGAACATGCTGTTGTTTCGTAGTCCTTTGCACCGCAACGAGTGCATGCAAGGACTCCAGGGTAGGCCATTCGAGAATGTCCATACTTCTTGCATTTAAAACACCGTAAAGGGTTCGGATTGTATGGACGCACTGAACAATTCATGTATCCAGCTTTAATCTCGTCAGGAGGTTTAGGAGAGTTAAAAGTCAGGATAACGCTCCTGGTTTTAACAATTTTTCCATCCCTTCCCGCAGTAATTCTCTTGACGGCAATAACTCCCTGGGATCTTAATTTGGAGCAGATTTCCTCCTCGGTTACATCGAGAAGGTCACACTCCGAAACGACACCTCTCAATGAATTGAGTGTTCTGTGTGGTGTCACTGTTATGGGTATTCCTCCGGTTGATGTTACTCGGAGGAGATGTTCTGATTGCCTGTCATTTTTAGTTTCAATTAAAAGGTCTCCAGAACGAAGCCTCTTAACTGATTTGGGTGAACCTGCTAACCCATCTAACCCTTTTTGAATAAAAAAGGGCGACATTTTACCAATCGGTGTCTCATTGGTAGAATGCGTAATTAAAAACCTTGGGACAGGCCCTGATGGTAATTCGGTTCGCTGCCTCTTTTTAGCAATACTGCCATCTGTATCTTTCTCATTGATTTCGGACAAGAACCGGGTTGGGGCCCCTGAAGGAGTAAGTTTATCAGGATTCATATAGTTTTTTAAATTGGTCGGTGTCCGGGCTCCCCACCCACCACGGAGCCCAAAGGGACGCCCACTACCCGGCATGCAATAAATGCGCTCAGGAGTGGAACGCCAGGGCTACCCAGACACTATATCCGCACCGCTGCCAGCCTGAATCCTGTCCCTCGGACCATGAGGGTAGGGGCGTGGCATTGACACGGTTGACCCTCGCAGGCGAGCCTACTAGCCGATTGATCCTAGCCGGGCCTTCCAGGACCACCCGTCTTGTCGAAGCAGGGGCCAAAGTGGTGTATTGAAGCTGGGCCCCTCAACCACCAGGATCCCCCTTTCCGAATTTCCACGGGTCGCAGCACACGGCAAACACGCCGGATTCCATTGATGTAAGCCTGGAACCTGGGCTGTGGGCGTTGGATCCCAGTGATGCTAGTCTGGAAGTCCAGCAGCGTCACTGGGAGGTCCCCTCACCAGGTACAGGTGCCCACGTCGAGGGGCTGCATTTAGGAATCTATTAGATAGTGTAGTATTGATAAATAATGAATTAACCAAATGAAATTTGATTAATTAATTAATTAACAATGAAAATTAACAAATTAGCAATGAAAATTGTTAATCAATTAACAATTTTCATTGTTAATTTAAATATCATACCCCCAGACTAGAGCAGCAAAGAATTGGGCACAAAGCTGCAGGAGTGCTATGACTCAGGAGAGAAATGTGGGGTAAGATTCTCCAATGCATCGCAGCCTAAAAAAATGTGCAACTTATGAAATGTTCGCAGAAATCTCTGGAACAGGACATGATCTAGCCAAGAAGGATATCATTGTATATGCTAGGTGCAGAGAGTGTCAAGAAATGATGTACCAACTCAGTGTTCTGATAGGCGCTTATGAGAGTTTGAAGAGTTGGGTAAATGCCCTTGAATGTATTAAAATGGGGGACCCACCAAGCTCTCACCTGCCCAACTCAATCCCAGAGCCTCTCTTGTGCATCAAGCAACACAGCAGCAATCTCCAGGGAGGACTGTGACTGTCCCACAGGAGTTAGTTGTTGTCGGTGACTCTATTGTCAGGGAAACAGGTTATATATTGTGTAAAAAGGATAAGTGGAATAGGACCATGGTATGTCTGCCAGGGGAAAAAGTTGATGATGTTGTACATGTTGGCACTAATGACATTAAGCGTAGGAGAACTGCAGATTTACTTAACAAGTACAGGTCAATGCTGGAAAAAAAGTCGCGATTTAGGGCTAATTTGACAGTGTCTGCAATTCTGCCCAGACACAATAGGAGGGAGTATATGATGAGAGCCTTGTCAATCAATTCGGCCATGGAGGGCTTGTGCAAGGGTCACGAGCTAGAAATTTTCTCATGTGGTCTGTGCATGTTAAAAACTGCTAGCTTGGGGGGGGGGGGGTAATCCACAGACTAAAAGGTTAAGAGTAGCCGCAGACAGAGGTGAAAGTGATTCTTGCACTGCTTCTATTAGATTGAGCAGCGGCCTGAAGGGCAGGGTGCTGGGAGTTATCATGAAACAACTAAATACATGGGCTGTGTTAGGATGAATCTGATGAATTTGAAATGCTGATCGACATCAAAGGCAGATATTGTTGGGATATGAAAGACATGGTGTCAATCAGATATAAGCAGTGCAGAATTGGAATTTGGGGAGTACAATGTACACAGAAAGGATAGGAAGGCGGGAGTTTAGTTAATTAAGAAACACATAAAATCAAAGGAAATGCATCCAGTTGACAAACATGAACAGTGCAATGTTGGATCAATCCTGTGTGACGTAAGCAATGGTAAAGCAAAATTGAGAGTAGGAGTGTGTTATAAACCAAATGATTTAATGAGTACAACGGAAAATTGCACAGAGAAGTAGATTGGGCCAGTAAATCAGATTGTGTTATAATGGGGGATTTTAACTTTCCAGATATTGACTTGAACTTGTAGATTGGTAACTTGAACACTAGAAAACTTTTGTGTATTTACTGGATGGTTGTTTTCTACAGCAACACGTTAGAGAGAGAGAGAGAGAGAGAGAGAGAGAGAGAGAGAGAGAGAGAGAGAGAGTAATACTCTTGATGCACGAATAATCAGCAGTGATTATTCGTGCATTAAGAATTTGCAGATAAAGGAACCACTAGGTGGCAGTGATCACAGTGTACTGATGTGGGATTTACTTAAAGATATAATTACCATCAGGGGTAAAGGTGTCTGAGACTACAGTGGTCTCAGACAGTTTTTAACTTCTATACAGTGGGACAAACTGATGATGTTATCAACAACAAATTCCAAGTGGGAAGCATTCAAGGAATACCGATTAAGAAATATTGTTCAAAGTTTATGCCTAAATGGATGTCAGATGAACTAATGAGCATGGCAGGGAAGAAAAATGCAGGATGCATAAAAATTATCAGGTAACACATAAGCCTATGTCAGATATAAGCTAGTCTGTAATCAAGTCAAAAGGTTAGGCAGGCGAAGACAGATTACAAGAAATCTTTGGCAAAGGATGCTAAGAAAAACAGCAAGGACTTCTTTACTTATATAAATTCTAGAAGAAAGGGATTTATCAGATTGGTCCACTTGATATTGATGGTTCGACTGTTGATGATCCTGCTCAGATAGCTAATAATTTGAATGAGTACTTTGCATCTACATTCACACATGAGGAACTATTAAGGGAGGAAAATGCCAGAAGTTTATTAAACTGTAACAGGGTGCTTAACGATTCTGTAATAATTGAGAGCAAAGTGGAGAAGAAATTGTGGAAGTTTAACATAAGAAAGGCACCTGGGGTGGAGGGGGATCTATCCAGTTTAATTAAAGGAGGCAGCAAAGAAAGTAAGCAAAATCTTAGCCATAATTATGAGAGCATCCTTGGACTCGGGAGAAATCCCCATGGACTGGAGATGTGTAAATGTATCCCCAATTCACAAAGGAGGATCTAAGGTTGACCCGAGTAATTACAGACCAATTAGTTTAACTTCTGTTACGGGTAAAATAATGAAGTCACTGGATAAAGATGCATTGCAAGATCATCTAGACAAGACTGCAGTAATAACTCAGACACAGCATGGTTTGTTAAGGGAAAGTCTTCTTTGACAAATTTTATTGGATACTGTGTTGTGGTTACAAAGAAACTGGATGCACAAAACAATTTTGATATATACTTGGATTCCAAGTAAGCTTTTGGCACTGTTGTGCATGGAAGACTATTGTAAAAACTGGAGCAGTACGGTATTAAGGGTAAGTTGCTACAATGGAAAAAAGGATGGTTGCGTGGGAGAAGACAGAGTGGTAATCAATGGATACTGCTCTTCATTGATTAATATTATTAGTGGAGTCTCCCCAGGGTTCCGTGTTGGGTCCACTATTGTTTTGTATATTTATCAATGATATTGGTAAAGGTATATCAGGCTTAATGTCGAAGCTTGCAGATGATACAAAATGTTCACAGGGTTGTTAATGACAGTAATGGCAGTGTGCTACTGCAACAGGATCTAGAAAATTTGGGCAGATTGGCTAAGAAGTGTCAACTGAAGAGTAACCTTGACAAATACAAAGTACTGCATATGGGTAGAAGTACCCTCAGAGAAATGTACCAACTGTGTGGTACTACACTTAGGGTGGTAGAAAATGAAAAAGATCTGGGAGTAATTGTGCAGTCAGATATGAAGTTTTCTGTGCAATGCAGACAGGCTGCTAGAGCTGGTCGTGGGGTATTGTCAATGATATATACAGGAATTTTGTTAGTAGGGAAAAGGAGGTGATTATCCCTTTGTATAAGGCAATGGTCAGGCCAAGCCTTGATTACTGCATACAGGTCTTGAGGCCTCATTTTAGGAAGGATTTTGAGTTGCTTGAGCATGTACAGAGAAGGGTAACAAGATTGGCGAAGGGAACGAAAAGGGGTTCTCTTACCAAGAAAGGCTTAAATTCTGCAAATTGCAGCGGCTGGTGACTACGCACCTGTGAGGTGATCTGATTGAGGTAAGATGTGCTGAAATTTACCATTACCAGCGGGTGGTTAATTGCTGAAACAAACTTCCATCTGTCGTTGTGGAAGTTGATAACAAATAAATTCAAGGAGGAACTGGACAAACCTTTAGAGGAAATGGATGTGTGAAATTGTTTTTTTTTTTTTTTATTTTTGTTTTTTTTCTTTTTTGCTGATGCTAATAAGCTCATACGCTTGCTTTCTTGCATCACATGCCTCCATTACTACCACTACTACATTATTTAAGACTATTAAAACCATGAGACTAAACACAATTTGGGAGAAATTCTATTAATAACTTGAACTAGGAAAAAACAAAACAAAATAATTCCAGTACCAGTCTGTTTCTCATGCTAGTATTACTACAAGTTTAAAAGTAACACAAACTGGAAAGGGGAAATGTACTTCAGGGGACAATTATGCTATGACTTTTTTCTGGGAAATTTTTTTGTCTATATTAAGGAAGTACAGAAAATTAAGTTATATCTTCAACCACCAATTAATTTGGGCTCAAGATACACCTCACAGATGCAGCCTCCAAAACTAAAGGGTTAAGAAATAATATTCAAGGTTTACACATAAATGTCAGATTAACTGTTCAGACCAGTCATAGAGAATAATATTGCATGGGATGATTATAAACTATCAGAGGACACAGAAACCTCAGTATATCCAAACTAGTCTATCAAGTTATTAGGAGGGTTAGGCAAGCTAAAGCAGATTACAAGAAGCCTTTGGCTAACAATTCAAAGAAAAGTATAATAGAATTCTCTACACATGTGAACACTAGAAAGAAAGAGATGAAGTACATTCGCCTACTAGATATGAATGTTATTATTGTTATTTGGTTTTTTTTAGGAGCATTAGCAACTAAGACCATATTGCTCCGGGGATATGCGGTAGTCATTCCCTGACCTTTCCGCACCCTTCATATCTGGTGGTCATGGGCTCGAACCCCGGTCTAATCAAGAAGCGTGTACTACACACTGCTGCTCCTGCCCACCTGGATACGGAGGCATCAGATATGAATGTATTAATGGTTCTGGGCGGGCTGTTCACAAACTTGTTGATACTTGTCGGACCAATTTCATTAGCTCTTCCTATAACACAGTAAAAAAGGAATTGTTATTAAATATATTTCAGACATCATATACTTAAATTTCAGTACAGCTTTTTACACTGTTCCACAAAAAATTTCTGCTATGGATGAAGGGATGGTTGAGGAGTACAAGCCAGAAGGTGGGCAGTACTCTTGGACTAAAGTTATTAGTGGAGACCTTCCGAGTTCAGTGCTAGGTCCCTTACTGTTTTCAATATTTATTAAAAATACTGATGATAGCATAACAATAATAAAAAAAAGAAAAGAAAACTTCAATACATACGCATTCATTAGAATTGCGTATGTATGGAAGAATGGTCCCCTCCAAAGTGTAGTCCCTAAAGGGACTACACTTTGAAGGGGACCCACAATAAACTGTCCAAGTATTCTTGTTTCTTATTTACAACCTACATCCACAATCTTTTGAGTCACACCTTATATTAGACCATCAATACAGGTGTGGAAATTTTATTTTTTTTGGAGAAATGGTAGAATAGCGTAATGTGAATATTGAATATACTGAAAATTTCACATTATCCAATCTTGTTTTTTATAAATATAGATCCATAAGAAACAAAAGTGTGCTACAAGTTAAGTGGTTATTTCTAGCATTTTATAAAAAAGAACAAAAATCATTCAACTTACTGTAACAAGTTTGTCACCAACTCTAAGGCCTGCCTTTTCTGCTGGACCACCTTCTGTTATGCGTGATATAAAAATACCCTAAAATAAAATTAAGTTTTTATTTAAGATTAAGTTAATAATATGGACAATGGTTACTGCCTATATACATTAAAATTCCATTAATTACTTTAGCATTAGTGGAGGCATATGATGCAAGAAAGCAAGCTTATTTAGCATCAGCTAAAAAAAAAATGCCCTTCCTCTTTCACCAATCCATTCACTCCAAAAGTGTGTCTAATTCAGCCTTCAATCTATTTAAGCTGTCAACTTCCACAATGACAGATGGAAGCTTGTTCCAGCAATCAATCGTCCACTGGCTAAAGGTAAATTTCCACATATCGCATATCTATTGTACAACCGTCTTTCTTCAATTTGAATTTATGCCCCTCAGGTGTGGAATCTGAGCAAGAGGAAGAATCCCATCAGCATTGAGCTTGCACAAACCATTCAAGGCTTTATATACCTAAATCAGATCATTTTGCAGGTGCCTAGTCTCCAGATGCTGCAAATGGCAGAATTTAGGCTTATCTTCGTAACACCAATCCTTTGTTCTATTCACTAATCTTGTTGCCCTTCTCTCTACAGCCACTCCCCGGCTTATGTAATACTCAACTTATGGAAATTTGACTTTATGTAAGTTTTTGCTGACCGGTGCAAACTTAAAAAAATCTAGGTCATTTTTATAATCAAAATTGCACTACACTTTCATCGTTATCATACGTTCCGTTATAAGAATCAATTTTGAATGCCTTCGTGATATTTTTTCTAAAACAATTTGCACTTTCTGGTTTATCGGGCTTTTTGTTATCTATTATAAATTATAATAGATAATAAAATCACAATCTATTATAAGCAGGCAGCAAACTCAATCCTATTGCATTTGCAATAATACTGATGCTGGAATTCTGTGGGTTTTTACGTTACGGTATTATGGTGAAATGAGTTCCCTTGACAGAAATCTACAATCATACAAAAAACATAAATAAATCTTCTCTTCATTCCTATTTACTTATTACAATGGTGAAGGGAAAGTAACCAACAAAAAGGGCAAGTGTTGATAGTGCTAGGAAACAAAGAAAAATTGATTTAGAAATGAAGATGATTAATTAAGAAGCATGAAGTTTGTCATCTATTGCATGGAATTAGGTCTCACTGCTTCAACAGTGAATACTATTTTAAGGGACAGTGTGCATATAAAAGACCATGTTAAAGGATCAATGCATGTAAGATCAACGATGACCACAAAACAGAGTCCGGGTGCTATATTGAAGATGGAAAAGCTATTAATAATATGGATGGAAAGTCAGATTCAAAAGCAAGTGCCCCTGAGTAGTGGTGGTGGTATGTGATGCAAAAAAGTAAAAGTAAGCATATGAGCTTATGCAGCATCAGCCAAAAAAAAAAAAAAAAAAAAAACAATCCCCTCTAAATATTTGTCCAGTTCCTCCTTAAATTTATTTAACCTATCAACTTCCACAATGACAGATGGAAGTTTGTTCCAGCAATTAACCGCCCGCTGGCTAAAGGCAATTTTCTGTACATCTATTCTTCTATGCTACATCTGTCCTTCCTCTTCAATTTATGCCCCCTTAGGTCAGTAATCTGAACAGGTGGAAGAATCCCATCAGAATTCAGCGGGCTCAACCCATTCAAGACCTAATAAACCTCAATCAGATCACCGCACAGATGCCTAGTCTCCAGCTGCTACAATTTGCAGAACTTAAGCCTCTCCTGGTAAGAGGATCCCTTCATTCCCCCTCACTAATCGTGTTGCCCTTCTCTGCTCAAGCAAATATACAGCCTTCCTAAAATGAGTCCCCCAGACCTGCACACAGTACTCAAGGCGTGGCCTGACCATTGCGTTATACAGAGGGACAATCACCTCCTTTTCCCTGCTAACAAAATTCCTGTATATCATTGACAACAAACCATGACCTGCCCTGGCAGCCTGTCTGAATTGCTCAGAAAACTTCATATCCGACTGCACAATTACTCCCAGGTCTTTTTCATTTTCTACCTCCTTAAATGTAGTAACACACAGTTGGTATGTTTCTCAAGGGTTACTTCTATGCAGTACTTTGTGCATTTTTCAAGGTTAAACTTTTCAGTTGCCACTTCTCAGCCCATCTGCCCAAATTTTCTAGATGCTGTTGCAGTAACACACTGCCATTACTATCATTAACAACCCTGCCAACCTTTGTATCATCTGCAAACTTCGATACTAAGCCTGATATACCTTCAATCAATATCATTGATAAATTTACAAAACAACAGTGGACCCAACACCGAACCCTGTGGGATTCCACTAATAACATTAGTCCATGAAGAGCAGCACCCATTGATTACCACCCTCTGTCTTCTCCCACTCAACCATCCTTTTATCCATTGTAGCAACTTACCCTTAATACCATTTTGCTCCAATTTGTACAGTAGCATTCCATGCGCAAAAGTGTCAAAAGCTTTCCTGAAATCCAAGTATATGATATCAAAATTATTTTTTGCATCCAGTTCCTTTGTAACCACATCATAATAACCAATCAAATTTGTCAGACAAGACTTTCCCTTAACAAACCCATGCTGTGTCTGAATTATTGCTGCAGTCTTATCTAGATGATCCTGCAATGCATCTTTAACCAGTGACTCCATTATTTTACCCGGAACAGAAGTTAAACTAACTGGTCTGTAATTACCCATGTCACCCTTCGATCCCTCTTTGTGAATTGGGGACACATTTGCATATCTCCAGTCCATGGGGATCTCTCCTGAGTCCAAGGATGCTCTCATAATTATGGCTAAGGGTTTGCTTACTTCCTTTGCCGCCTCCTTTAATATAACTGGATAGATCCCATCCAGTTTTTTTTTTTTGGCTGATGCTGCATAAGCTAATACACTTGCTTTCTTGCATCACATACCACTACTACTACCCCAGGTACCTTTCTTATGTTTAACTTCACAATTTCTCCCCCACTTTATTCTCAGTTATTACAAAATCATTAAGCACCCTATTACAATTTGATAACCCTGTGGCATTTTCAAACCTTAATAACTCCTCATATGTGAATGTAGATGCAAAATACGCATTCAGTTTGTTTGCTCTCTGAGCAGGATCAACAGTCGAACCATCAATATCAAGTGGATCAATCAGATTCATCCCCTTCCTTTTAGAGTTTATATAAGTAAAGAAATCCTTGCTGTTTTTCTTTGCATCCTGCAGTTTATACAACCTTTGTATAAACTAATAATTTTGAAATTTTTGTAATTTTGTACACTTTTGTAATTTTTCCTGCACATGAGGTAAAAAAAAAAAGAATAAATAATTCTATTTACATGTTCGTTGAACATTTCTCTTTTGCTTCAATCAAATCTGCAAGTGCTGCATAAGCATTTAGGGAAATTCCGACTAACAAAATTCCGAATTACATAGAGTTCCATGGAATTTAACCCTTACGCAAGTTGGGGAGTGGCTGTACTCATTTTAGTAGCTCAACATCTTTCCTAAAATGAGGCCCCCAGAGCTGTATCCAGCACTCAAGGTGTGGCCTGACCGTTGCCTTATACAAGGGGATAATCACCTCCTTATCCCTGCTAGCAAAATTCCTATATATCACTGACAAGAAACCGTGAGCAGTCTGCCTGCACTGCTGAGAAAACTTCATATTTGACTGTACAATTACCCCAGGTCTTTTTCATTCTCCACTACCCTGACTGCAGTATTGCACAGTTGGTATGTTACTCTCAGGTTACTGCTACTCATACACAGTATTTTGCATTTGTCAATGTTAAACTTCAGTTGCCACTTCTCAGCCCATCTGCCCAAATTTCCTGTTGCAGTAGCGCACTGCCATTACTGTCATTAACAACCCTGCCAACCTTTGTAAAAACTGCAAACTTTTACATTAAGCCTGATATAGTTTCATCAATATCACTGATATACATACAAAACAACAGTGGGCCCAACACGGCCTGGGAAACTCCATTAATAACATTAATCCACTAAGAGCAGTGTTCATCAATAACCAACTCTGTCTTCTCCCCACTCAACCATCCTTTTATTCATTGTAGTAACTTTCCCTTAATGCCATACTGCACCAATTTGTACAGTAGTCTTCAATATGCCACAGTATCAAAAGCTTTCCCAATATACAAGTATATAATATCAAAATTATTTTTTGCAGCCAGTTCCTTTGTGACCACATTATAATATCCAATAAAATTAGTCAGACAAGACTTCTCCTTAACAAACCCAAGCTGTATCTGAACTGTAATGGCAGTCTTGTGTAGGTGATCCTGCAGTGCTTCTTTAACCAGTGACTCCATTTTCCCCGGAACAGAAGTTAAACTAACGGGTCTCTAATTACTCATGTCACCTTTCGATTCCCCTTTGTGAATTGGGGAAACTTGGTTAATAAAAACATTTTTATTCCTCCCCTCTCTCGGAGTGAAAGGAGATTTCTTTTTAGTGTCTATAAAATGTTTTGTGTTTTTTTTGAATTCTGCTTCAGCAAAACCAATATTTCAATCTTTTCATAATGGACTGAAATACTTATTGTAGATATTTTTAAACTTAATATAAAAAAATTAAAAATTTTAAAACATGTTCTGTTCTTGCACCTTTTATTTAAAAAAAAAAAATTCTGTTGGAAATAATAAAAAAAAAAAAAAAAAATGTTTTGCCTATAAAACAGAACATCATACTTTCTCTTTTGCTCTTCCATTTTTCAGTTTAAAACACCATTAATGGACGAAATATAAAACATGTGCACGAGCATATTTCAGCTTATTATGTACATAACTATTATTAAAAAATAATAAATAAATACAAAACATTACATACATTCAATACTACTGGTTAGTTCAGTTTTCATGTTTATTTCAAATTCAACAACATGTTTCACAACACACAAAATTTTAAACTATGCGTTGCTTTCTGCTGCGCAGTGTTGTCTCCAGGACCTATCAAATGGGTGCACCACCAGGCGAATTTAACTGACCACTTGGTTAAAATTTAAGCGATTATCGCAGTACCATATGGTACTGCTTGCTGATCCCGATCAATATTAATTCGATCGAGATCAATGAGACAGGAGCATATAACGTTGAATTATGCAATTAATGTTTGCTCTGGATTGCATGTCACATTTTTAAATAATAGAAAATTTTATAATATTGTGAAGTATTACACTTCCCCACATGGCTGCCAAACTTTTCTGGGGAGACCACTGCTGAGTAGCGTCCAACTTGAGGGGATACTGGGTTTCATGGCCTTATCTTTACTATGCAAGAACAATAATAAATCTTTCAAAAATACTAGATTAAGCCATATATATTTACTGAACTAGCGGCTGAAGAAAACAAGTAACCTGAAACTATAAACAAGCACAGCATCAGTGCTTGTTCAGTACTATTCCACTCTTCAAGCAAAAAGGCAAATAGTTGCAAAGGCAATGACAGGTAACCTGACAAGTTCTCATGGACAACTTTTATTATCATCGGGTCGCGATGGTCCAGTGGTTATGACACTGGACTACTAGCCTGATGGATCCGGCTTGAGCCCCACCTTGGGTGGAAGCAAATGCGACTCCATCATGCCCACCCACTGATGATTGGCCAATAGCCTTGAAACATGTCTGGGTTGTGGTACTTACTGAGAATAAGTAACAATAGTCTTCTCTATTAGTGAAGCATTACTTATTTGAGGTAGTGCAATATCATGGCAACTCGTCGTGAAGGCAGAGCACAATATGAGAAAGAGCAAATGATGCCCACAACAACTACTTTGTAGTTTTTTAAGAGTTGTCTATGGTGTATCTACACACTGATATTATATAGATATTAAACTCTTAATGTATTATGCCTTGTGCATTTAATTATTTTAAATATTGTCTTATTCTTAATGTAGTAGAAAAAGTACACATAAAATCTCATTTTTTTGTACCAGTTTGTTATATGCATTGCCCAACTTAGACTGTAGTCAATCCATAAGCCAAGGTAACAATGATTTGAAACTTCTTCCACAGTTGGACATTTGCAATTCTTGAAATTCTGATCATGTAGGCAATCATGTTTGTGCAATTTGATAGAGCGTTGAATGTTCAAGGTTTGATGAGGAGGTCTTATTACCAAAAATTTTGTTTTTTCAAAGCTGAGTGCTAATTTATTATCGTGCAACCAAGTTTGTAAATGTATTGCATCCTGTTGTAAATCATTCTCCATTTTTGTTAGGTTCTTTCCTATTGGATATAAGATTATATCATCTGCATAAATTTTTATAGAGGAGTTCTTAATTACTTCGAATATGTCATTTATATAGATGTTGAACATGATTGGCCCAGCATGTGTGCCCTGAGGTACTCCTCTCTTTATAAGATTTTCCCTTTGTATTTTCTACTTCTACTGTTATTTTTCTCTTGGTTAAATAATTTGCTAGGAGTTGATTGAGTCTTCCCCTTATACCATATTTCAGTAATTTCTGTTGCAATATTGGGATATCAATTAGGTCATATGCTTTGGTCAAATCTATAAATAAAATCAATATGAAGTTACTGTTGTTTAAATGCAAGTTTAGAGAGTCTACTAAGTTCTCTAATAATGTCTGTGTGCTCTTCCCCTTCTGATATGAGAATAGAGAGTTGTTTAACAGTCCATATTGATGTAAATATTTGTTTATATGGGAAAATATATAATTTTCTATTATCTTATTTAAAACTGACTGTATTGTTATTGGTCTGTAATTGCAAAAGTCATCAGGTGGTCCCTTTTTATATATAGGAATTATCTTAAATGAGAGTAAATTTGTAGGATAGCTTCCCGACTCTAACATCCGTGCTATTAGCTCTACCAAGAGAACTGAGAACTGTTCTTTGTTTCTCTTTACCTCAGTTACTGTAATACAGTCCAGTTCATAAGATTTCTTGTTCTTTAATTGTTCTATAATTTTAAGAATCTCAGTATAATGTGGAGCTAAGACTACACAAGAGTTCATTATCTGAGAAAGCCTATCTTGTTGAGTAAAGGAATCTTGGCAATAATGTATTAAATATCTGTTGAGATCTAATACAGCTTTGGCAAACCTATTTGCAGCCTCATATTGTTTGTTTGCACCAGAAATCTGTTCTTCTAGTGTTTTAATTTGGTTTCCCCTTGACGTTTTCTTCCTTGTACTTAACATGTTATTTATAATGCTCCATTTATCCTTTTGTGTTATCTGCTTATCCATGAAAAGATGATTGTAATAAGTGTATTTTTGCTTTTTTATCATATCTGTCACTTTATTTCTGAGTGTTTTATAATTGTGATAATGTTCTTTCTTTGATGGACAATTTCTATACTGCCTGAAATATTTATCCTTTTGTACCATTAGTTCTTTTTTTCTTTAGTCATCCAAGATTTCCTAAGTTTAATCCTGCTACTCCCAGTGTTTTTGTTGTTGGCTGTGTGATTAACTTTTCTCTCGGTATTAAACCTTGAATTGTTTATATTTTTTATTATCTTATTTGAAAAAACATTTACATTTGTTGTGTAAGACACTTGATTTTGTATTAACATGTTTTCTATGTTCTGTTTCAGTTTACCTGTTGATAAATAATTTTTCTTCGTAGCATTTGTTAATTTTATATCTTCATATGGATATTGTTTTGAATACATATCTACTATTAGTATACATGTTCTGTGATCTGAAAGTTGATTTAATAGTATGTAGGAATTAGTGTACTTCAACTTGATATTTGTAATTAGGTGGTCCAAACAAGAGCTGACTGTTCTATTACCCTCCATCCTTTGTTGGCTAGTTATTCCAAATAAGGTACGTTCAAATCCATAATTGTTTAAGATTGCTGAGTATCTGGGTATCACATTATCAGTTCCATCGGTTAGTAAATTAATATTAAAATCTCCTACTAGTATGGTCTTATCTGTTTGTATGTCATCCCATTGCAAAATAATGTTTTCTAATTCTATTAGGAAGCTGTTTATTGAATCTGATGGCGGCCTGTAAAAAGCACAAATCATGAATGTGATTTGTGCAGTTTTCACAAGACTGAGTTAAGTGGTAAACCTGTATTGCCCTAAAGCATGTTCTATAGTATATTATTATTCCTCCACCCCTTCTCAACTCTCTCAATATACAGACCTTATCATAATCTTGTTTGTTATAATTGGAAATTTCATCACTTTTTATGTTAACTTCTGTTAAAACTATACATAAGATATATTCTTTTATTGCATTTATATATTGCAAGAAGTTAAACCAATCTTTTCTTAGTGACCTGATATTTAGAGCTACCATAAAGAACTGTTTTTTATCAATTATAAAAGCTTGAATATTTTGATTATTTATAAAATGTAAAGGTGAATTGAAAATCTGTGATTCCTCAAAAAGCATTCCTGATGTCTTAATTTTACCTTAAATCTAGATTTCTGGAAATTTCAATTATTCACAATAAAAGAGTATTTTATAAACTGCAAATCCTTTGAACTCTGAATTCTAATGGCTCTTGAAGATTCATTCTTCTTCACATAAATTTTGCCATATTTTAATCATAAAAATTTGTAACTGTGAGTTCTTATTAATTGTTTTGTTTCCCAAAACAATTGCTTGAGGTGGGCTGTTAAGTGGTCATTTATGTAGATTGGGATATTGCTATTGTTCTTATATATATCTTTTGCTGTTAGTCGGATCTCCTTTGCCTTTCTCATCCATTTTTCCTTTGCCACATGGTTTGAAAACTTCACAATTAGTGTTGGCTTGCCGTTTGTTTTCTTATTGTTTGGTATGTAATAGTGTTCTATTTCTTTGTTGTGCTGTAGTTTCAATACAAGTCCTAGCTGCTGTATAACAAGCTCTAGATCTTGGCCTGCTAATCCAGTCAATCCTACTATTTCTACGTTATTCGCTAACAACTGCTGCTCTATCGAGTCTAACCTTAAGTTAAGCAAGTTGGAATTTTCCTCATTTTGCTTGAATGAAGCTTCCAGCTCCAGAATTCTTCTGCCGATTGCTGTGTTGGAGTCCTGTAGTTTGCTTATGCTTTTTTTTATTCTGTCAAAGGAATCTGAGACAAATGAAATCGATTTCTTGATATCTTCTACTTCTGTCTTCAGGTCTTCCATTTGCTTCTTTATTGGTCCTATCTCTATTAGTAAATCCAGCAAATGGATTTTACTGGATAGCTTTCTCAGTACGTCTTCCATCTTAAGGGTGTTCGCCTGCTTTTGTGTAGCTTCTAAGTCTTCGTTCACTTCTTTTGGTGAATGCAGCAAGTTATGAAATTCTTCTGCAATTAATAATAAATTAATTGATAATAATAATAAATAAAATATACATTGTGAAAGTTGCTACAGTATTATATGTTACCCCAAGGTCGGAGTGGCAGCTAAGGCGGATTGCAGCGCCGTCTGGTGTCACTCCCTAAAACTACCACTGGACATAAGCCGAAGCTAAATAGGTTCACCTCCATATAGATGGATGATGTCGCAGAGAAATATTAATCATACTGCATCGAGTGTGACGCAGGATAGTCACTCATGCTCTGACCTTAGGCGGAGGAGTTGGCTCGAAAAGTCAGAGACAGCCGGGCGAGGAATACAGTGGAGCAAGTGGCGTTGTCCCGTGTATGGCTACCAGAAGAGAAGGGCACGACCACCCAGCCCCACCAACTGGAAGTGCTTCCTGCGCAGGTGACCACCCAAGAAGGAAGAAAACGCCAACACATGAAGTGGCGCATTGAAATGAATACGTACATCATGCAAGCATAATAAAAATAACGAAGCTATAGACTGATATGACAACGTACAGGGTGAGACTACATACTAAGTGGTTCTAAAATTTTCTTTAAAAAATATATATAAATAAAAAAATAATATATAAATACACTCGACATCATTTTCACAAAATTTTATATGATGGAAAGGATGGAATTGATTCTAAAATTTTTCTTAAAAAAATAAACAAAATAAAAACATTCAACATCATTTTCACAATATTTTATATGATGGAAAGTTTAAAACTTTCCAAAGAAAATGTCTAGCACTGCAAAATGGAAAGTTGTAAAATAAACTGTACACCAGTGTATTATTTATTAATACTACACATTCATAGTTTACTCTACCTCATCATCTCCTCTGTAGGGTGTTGAACCTTTACCTCCAGCTATACTCAAGCCAAGTCCTTTAGGAGTTCTTTCTAGATGAATTTCAATTCTTTCTTCCAGTATTTCTGTAGGAAGTTGACCAGAATCTAATTTAAAATATTATTATTTACATTATTGATAACTTCAGTTAAAAGCAGATGCAAATGAAGTTGATAATGAAATTATCATAGTAAAATATGGAATTCAAATCTTGTAGTGTATAACATGTTGAAATAAATTAAGGAACCAGAGACACCTTCCTTTGAAGTTTAACCACAATTTTGTTGCAAATGGATACATCTAGTGTTTCATGTGGATAATAAGAATGTTGGGGGGGACCCTTCTAATAAGCTAAAGCACCATAAAGTTGTGACTCAGCCTCATATGCATACAGATACATCTGTACCTCATAGCAATAGCAGCACAATAAGTGTAGCTCACAGCAGGTGGTGAGCCCAAAAATATTCAAGTGTAGTAGATTCTACTTGATATTACTTTGGATTGTAAGCAACAGATAGTATTAAGCAGCTAATAGTTTCTTTTTTTTTTTTTTAAATTACCTACTCATTAATAATAGTATTAAATACCTATATTTTGATATGTTAGACTAGGCGCCTCCGTAGCCAGGTGGGAAGGAGCAACAGTGCGTAGCACATGCTTCTTGATTAGACCGGGGTTCGAACCCGTCACCACCAAATACGGAGGATGCGGAAAGGTCAGGGAATGACCACCGCATATTCCGGAGCAATATGGCCTTAGTTGCTAATGCTCCTAAAAACAAAAAAACAACAAAAAAAAAACAACATATGTTAGACTGGCACCCATCAGTTTTGTGTCATTAAACATGACAGATATCGGAGGTTTCTGCAGTACACATCTGAGAAGCACAACTTTTTATGAAACTGACAGCTTTGTTAGAGTGCAGTGTGGGTTTAAAGAGAAGTTTGATTGGATAAATGATCTATAAAAGAAACACATTTCTGAAAGAAAGAAGTCCATGAACACAACTCAAAATACTACACATATACAGGAAGTGATTCTTTGTAGCTGAAGGAAATAAGGGAAACAACTGCTGCAACTGAGTTTAAAGCAGGTATATCCTTTAAGCATTGCTGGAAAATACAAAGAAAGATTATTTGCTTTTTGTGATTCGTTTCATCAATATTTCAGTGTTCTTCCAACCTTAGAAACTATACCAACAGAGAGAATGTGGGAGAGTGAAAATCTCTCATGCCGTCATGGAGAAGCCTCTGCATCCTATAAATGCATGGCATGGAACAATTTCATTAATGCAATCACTGAACCAGTCTTCCTGGATAATGCAGTTAATTAGAATGCTAACTGGAATTCCTTCAAGACCACTTTGTTTCAACAAGATGCACAACTGGCAACCTTTGACTTCTAGAAAGCAGGAGATTTTGTAATTTTTTACTGGAAAAAATAAAATTTTTTAAAATTCAAACTCTGACCTTAAAATTAAATTTCACTGACAACATTTTATATTAAGATACAGCTGCAGTACATTTCATATTAAGTACAGCTGCAAAACATAAAAGTATAAATTTAAATCTTTGTGTGTAAATTAATGGACGGTAGAAAGTTAAAAACATCTGTCATACTATCTACTAAAGTCACCTAAAATATAGCTGAGCATAAACAGTTGATTCAAATTATTAAAAGTAAAACATAAAAGCCTCTGCAAAAAGGAGTGCGTCAGATGACAGTGACCTATGCAGACCCAGGCAAGAGCAAATTCCTCTCTTTGGACCACACACAGAAGGACTGACATTGCTTAATTAAAGGCTTAAAAAAACTGAAATAATATTTAAGAAATTTCTGGAATATTCTAGAGTGGGAGTATTGTTTCAATATTACAGAAAATTTTAGATGATTCTAGAGTGTTCTGCAATAATATAAATTCAGCAGTAAGAACAGTAACATAAAGAAAGAAAGAAAGAGTGTTGTAAGTTGTGTATGTTTTGTGATAAACATGGCAAGAAATAAAGAACTGAGTGCTCAAAAAACAAAAGAAATGCTATTATAACTCTGTATAAAGAAAGTTATTCCATGAGTAGTATTGGCAAAAATGTAGGTGTTTCATTTAAAGGAGTACAAATCACCATTCGATGATTCGAGGAAACTGGCAGTTTAAAGGACATCCAAAATCAGGACGACTGGGTGTAACAATGGAAGCACAAGATAAGACCATAACACTGATTTCTAAACACAATCAATAACTTACTGCAAATCTGAGTTGAGTTCAACAGGAACAGTGAAACTTCCATGTCTACATCCAATGTAAAACTTCATCTTAAGAAAGGAGGACTTTAAGATCATGTAGCGGTGCAAAAATCCTTATTAAAACTGGAAAATCGAAAGAAAGAGTTGGCATAGGATAAGAGCCATCAATATTGGACAACTGAAGAGTGGTTGGTTGAGTTTTATTGGCGCATCAGCAACTTAGGCTATAATGCACCAAAACCTTGTCAAAAAAATTTGTAAAACATTCAGTGACCTAATGAATTAGGTCACTAAGTCAGGGTATAAAAACAAGTATAAACTGTAAAAGACAAAGATCAGTAAACAAGTAACAATAGTAAATCTTAAAATAATAAGATTTTTTTTTAAATATGAGTAAAAAGGTTTACTGATTTTAGGAAACTAAAAATAGCAGACACGTGGTCATTGTCGGATAAAATCTGACTGAGCATATACGGCTCAGTCAGATGGTTAAAAGCGGTAAAACGAGCATTTCTAAAACTGGTACAGTCACATAAAATATGTTCAACGGATAAAATGGTGTCGCACTGCTCGCACATAGGAGGGTCATCAGCCCTCAGCAAAAAAAGAGTGTGTAATATGACAGTGTCCTATGTGGAGCCGAGCAAGAACAACTTCCTCTTTGCGATCCCTGCGAAAGCTGGACCGCCAAGGATGGATCACAGGCTTAATTCGACAGAGTTTGTTTGTAGTAATCAGTCGATGCCACGAATATTGCCACTGAGATTGTAAATTATTACGGATCACTTGCCTGTAGTCTGTATAGGGGACTAACAGATCGAGATTATCCATCAGGGCTGCCGATTTGGCTGCAATATCAGCCAAATCATTTCCTCTAATCCCGATGTGACTGGGGATCCAGCAGAAGCGGATATCGAATCCACTTACATAGAGGCTGTATATTATTTGCTGAATTCGGGACAGGGTTGGATGATTAGTGTGTGACATCGCTGATAAAGCCTGTAGTGCACTCACTGAATCGGCATATATAATACATCATTGGTAACAGTGTTTTCTTATGCAGCTCTGCAGTGTAAATGCTGCAGTCAAGGGGTATCTGCTCTGATATGGTATTATTTGGAAAGACAGCAGCAGATCCCACATACTGAAGAGTGGAAAATCATCCTGTGAATGGATGAACCCAAATTGAAATTTTTGGATCCAAGCATATGCATAGAATTTATGTAAGCCAATCAAATGAAAATAAAATGGTGCCACATTGTACAGTCAGTCCTCATATAACGCGTGTTTACACTACACAATTTCGATCATACATGATTTATAAATAGGGGAACAATATCGAATATAACACGAACCGAATTCGCTTATGCACGATTCGGCTTTGTGTTTACAAGAAATGGCAGTCAAATGTGGAATCACCCCAAATGAACGCAACACGATAGGAATGAAGAGAAGATTCAGAAAATGTATTTATGTTTTTTTATATCAGTGAAGGGGAAACACATTTCACCATAATAAGGTAAAAACTCACACAATTCCCGCTATTGGTAGTATCACAAATGCAATTAGATCGAGTTTACTACCAGTTTATAACAGATTCCACTAGCAGAAACGCAACTGGAAATTGTTTTTATTGTTTTATGGTAGTAACCCCCAGAAATGTGATTTAGTAAAATGTGAGGTGTTAATAGTACAATGGTTTATGGCCAAAATCACACCAGCCTCCGGCCCACCGGGGTTTCCCCAGTAAGGCTTATGGCTAGTCCGCCTCTGTCGATAGAGAAAAAATATGAAATTGTGAAACGCTTTAAGCGAAATGAAAGACCATGGGATATTGCACGTGCTACAGGCCTAAATGAGGAAACGCCAAGAATTAGAAAGATGCATAAAAACAACTTTCATAACAGGAACAACTCAAAGTGTAATTAAAATCCATTAGATCAAACAAAAATCAAAGAAAATCAAACAAAAACAACTTTGCTTAGAATAGAAGCAAAAGCATTAGCAACATTTTATCACGTAATAAAATACTTATGTATTTTATTACGATAATTTATTGTGTTTGGTAATGTTTTGGTTACAAATGGGTGTTCAATCTTGGGTGATCGGTACCTAACTCTATTTTTCCCATAGGGTCTGTTGTTTATGTTGCACGATTTTGCATTGCACGAGGGTTTCTAGGAACACAACTATTGTGCTATACGAGGACTGACTGTATAATGCCTTCAGTCAAGCATGGTGGTAGTTCCATCATGATTTGGTTGTTTCTGTTTTTCTGGAGTTGTAATATTGTCACGATCGAAAGCCTTTGAGATGTCAAGAGCAACTACTTGTGTTTCACCGAACATTTCCATTGAATTAGTCCAAGATGGGCTGAGAGGTGGCAACTGAAGTTTAACATTGACAAATGTAAAGTACTGCATATGGGTAGCAGCAGTACTTTTTTTGGGATGGTACACAACGGTACAGGCACCTTTATTAACAGTGACGTGTGATATCTGGATGGTATGCACTTTGAAATTTGTAATATTCTTTAAATTTGCTATTCAAAAAAGTTTAAAATTATTTAACTAAATTCACATTTTTCACTGTCTATTGTTAAGATATTTTCTATATAAAACTGTATAACCATTTTTATAATTCTAAATTACTCAGTCGGACCTCTATTTAGCGAAATCCTTTTATAGCGAATTATTTTGAATTCCCCTCGGAAGTTACATTTAAAATACTTTCCGTTAAGCGAGAAAATTTTCATATAGCGAACAGATTAGGAGAGAATATAGTAGTAGTAGTGGCATGTGATACACCTTTATCAATATCATTGATAAATATACAAAACAACAGTGGACCCAACGCCAAACCCTGTGGGACTCCACTAATAACATTAGTCCAAGAAGAGCAGCACCCATTGATTACCACCCTCTGTCTTCTCGCACTTAACCATCCTTTTATCCATTGTAGCAACTTATCCTTAATACCATTCTGCAACAATTTGTACAATAGTCTTCTATGCGCGCAACAGTGTCAAAAGCTGTCCTGAAATCCAAATATATGATATCAAAACTATTTTTTGCATCCAGTTCCTTTGTAACCACATAATATCCTATCAAATTTGTCAGACAAGACTTTCCCTTAAACTCATGCTGTGTCTGAATAATTGCTGCAGTCTTGTCTAGATGGTCCTGCAATTCATCTTTAACCAGTGATTCCATTATTTTACCCGGAACGGAAGTTAAACTAACTGGTCTGTAATTACTCATGTCACCCTTCGAACCCCACTTTGTGAATTGGGGATACATTTGCACATCTCCAGTCGGTGGGAACCTCCCCTGAGTCCAAGGATGCTCTCATAATTATGGCTAAGGGTTTGCTTAGTTGCTTTGCCGCCTCCTTTAATATAACTGGATAGATTCCATCCACCCCCAAGTGCTTTTCTTATGTTTAACTTCAACAATTTCTCCTCCACTTTGCTCTCAGTTATTACAAAATCATTAAGTATCCTGCTACAATTTGATAACCTTCTGCCATTTTGCCATATACTCGGTACGCACTGTTCGCATTTCTGGCCTTGAGGCAATTTAGGTAATTAAAAGGGCTAAAGGGATTACCATTGTACAACTTAGTGGTACCTGGTAAAACCTATCCGACCATCTGTCCCACATACGGAGAAGTCGCGCTGGTCTGTAGTGAGCAGATCAAGGAGTATTCCCAATGGGAACTTGTCCACCTTCTATTGCAGGGTGTCTAATCTTTTCCTGTACAGGGGCCATACTCAAAAAAAATTCGAAGTTAGATTTCTTTAGTGTATTCCTTTTTCCATATCTTGTTGCATGTAAAAGTAAAATTGAAAATATTCGAAAATTTTATTAAGTACAATACACAATTACATTTACTGAACAAAACATTCAATGAGAACATTTTTTTGATAATTAACAAAATTTAAAATGCTGTTTTAGTTCACTTTCCTGTCTGGCCATAGGTTGGACACTACTTTAAGCGTCCGTTCAAGAATTAGGAGGGAGTGATTTTCTTTTACCCCGACAAATAATCATTTGTTGTTTTGCGAAAGCGCGTTATCCAAATTTTTCCGTAAATTTTCCCTATATCTGTTTATTTACATGTTCACAGTATTTGAATATCCGAATGACACCGACATTTTGGACAGTTTCAGAAAAAAAAAGAAAAAAAAGAAAAGAAAAATATTCAAATTTAAAAATTAATGACAATACCGATGATGAGAGAAAGAAAACAAGGACAATGAAGGTATTAAAAGCTTCTAAACGTGAAATGGTGGCATTTGGTAAAAATGAAGTTAGAAAATTGTCAGTTAGGTTACAGTTAAATGAAAGAGATACAATTCGTGGATACCTAATTGAAAAGATGGTTTTGGAAGAATTGAAGCATTTGATGGATGCTCTCAGCTAGGATACCAATTTCATCGAGTGAATGTGAACGAGGATTTTCACAAATGAATCTGATTATCAGCCCAACTAGAGCTTCGTTGATGTCAAAAACAGTTTCTTCACTACTGTTTCTTAAAATTGTAGGCCCACCGCTGACCCGCTTCGATCCAGCAAAATATGGCTATTCGTGACTGCTCCGGAAATGCATTAAGCAAGAGACACACAAAGAGGAAGAAAAGAAGTCGGCATAGGATGTCGGATGAGAACAATAAAAACTTTATTATGAAATTATTTTTACTTATGTTATTTATTTTTACTTATTATTTTTAGGGGCTGTAGTCTAACGAAGAACCCTTATAATGTCACTCGGTTTTCTTTCAGTCCATCTGTCACAGCATTGAATCTCTGAAACCACTCAACCTATTTAATTGAAATTTTTCATGGATTTGTACATCACGTGGGCCAACATAAAGCCATGTTGAACGTTGTTGACAAAAATTTGTCTGGGGGGGGGGGGGGACAAAATGTCGTCGACAACCTATGGCTTATTATACACTGTCGGAAAGAGCTCAACAAGTAGGTTTAAAATATAATTTTAAAATATTTTTAAAATTAAAAATGACGGCGCCAAACAGGAAAATGTGAGTAATTTTCGTATCCCCTCCCCCTCTTTTTCCATTGCTAATGGAGCTAAAAATTTAAAAATCTCATTAGCTATGCGTTATTTGATTTTTATCAAGGGAAACTATTCCGATTGAAATCTATCATTTACTTTTTGTGTTAAAATTAAAAAAACAATTTTTTATTGCACTTTAATAGCGTGCTTCTTTGTACTAAGCAACTCTCCTTTTGGTGATAAAAAGGTTGCTAAATAGTTAGTTATAAAGATCATTTATAAATTTTGTGACGAGAAGCATTTTTTAACAGTTTTTAAAGCTGGAGTTGTCCTGGCAAGGAGGTAGTCAGAGAGCCAGCGTTGAGGCGGTGGTGGGGAGGAGCCTGCCAAATGCTTCTCCCCCGAGACTTTAATCGCTTCCCCAGGAAGAAGTTGGAGTTGCTTCTCCCACCCTTGTCATTCACAACAACTGCAAAGACTCAAATAGACAATGTTTTCGTTAGTTCCTCAGTTTTAGGTCAAGCCGGAGTACTAGAAACTTTTTTTTCAGTTACCATAAAGCTCTCTATTTGAGATACTATATTAACGATCATTCGTAACTAGGGACCCTTCATCCTGAGTGCCCGGCACTCAGTAATTGACCGATTTATTTACTTATTTTACTCATATTTTACTTATTTTTTTTTAATATACTTGAATAATAAATTTATGCTTAATAAACTGTGTTAATATACTAAATTTGTTGTTCTTATTCCAAAAACATTACTACGAAAGTAACAATATCAGGGGGGAAAAAAAACTTTTAGGGTACTTTTCATATCCTTTTAATTTTCAATTTTTCCTGATAGCAAAAAAAGGAGTATTGGCACCTATTTTTTTTTTTTTTTAGCAAAAAAGCAATGGGTAGCAGTAACCCCAGATTAATGTATCGGCTGGGTGGTACTAAACTCAGGGTAGTGGAGAATGAAAAGGACCTGGGGGTAACTGTGCAGTCAGATATGAAGTTTCCTGAGCAGTGTAAATAGGCTGCAAGAGCAGCTCATGGTGTCTTGCCAATGATATACAGGAATTTTGCTAGCAGGGATAAGGGGGTGATGGTCCCCTTGCGTAGGGCAATGGTCAGGCCACACCTTAAGTACTGTATACAGGTCTGGAAGCTCCCACACTTTAAGAAAGAAGTAGAGCTGCTGGAATGAGTAAAGAGTAGGGCAACGAGATTGGTGAGTGGAACAAAGGATTGGTGTTACCAAGAAAGGCCTAAGTTCTGCAAATTGCAGCTTCTGGAGACTAGGCACCTGCAGAGTGATCTAACTGAGGTGTGCAAGGCCTTGAGTGGATTGAGCAAGCTCAATGCTAATGGGATTCTTTCTCTTGCTCAGAGTACTCACCTGAGAGGGCATAAATTCAAATTGAGGAAAGACAATTGAAGAATAGATGAATGGAGGTCAGGAACTTTAAGTTCAAGCAGAACTAGACAAACATTTGGAGTGAATGGATAAGTGAAATGGGAAGTTGTTTTTTTTTTTTTTTTTTTTTTTGACCGATGCTATATAAGACTGCTTTCTTACATCACATGTCTCTACTAATACTAACTAAACAAAATGAGGGAGTATTGCAAATTATGGTGTGGCCGCCCCAACCACCTGACTTAAACCCAATATGGGAGCTTTTATGGGATCATCTAGGCCAGGGGTGGGCAACCTTTTTAAATGGAGGGCCAAATAAAATGTCTGTCTAAATTACAATAAACAGTTTTATATTATTTATTGTAATATTTATACATACTGGTACATATAATTAATTTTATTAATAAGAAAAACAAAGTACAAATTCAAGATAAAATTTCAAAAATTCAATTGTAGTATACAACTATAAAAAATTAAATCAAAAATTATAATTTCAAAGATTTTCATCATCATCTATCATCGTTCTGCTATTCTACAGGTCGACGTATGAAGCCTCGCCACTATGCCCTGTCAGTGTACTTCTCCCCGTTGTTCATTTCACTCCAGTTTCCTCCCCTCTTAATGACATCGGTCTTTATCATTTCCTGCCACCTCATTCTTGGTCTCCTCCCTTGAGTTTTTGTCTCTTAATTGTAAATCAAACATTCTTCTTGGCAAATACCTCTTGTTCATCCTTTTGACATGTCCAAACCATTTCAAACGGGATCTTTCAATCCTATTCTGAAGTTTTTCAACCTCAATTCTCTCCCTAAACAGATCATTCCTGATTTTGTCGTATCTTGTCTTTCATAATATGCTCCTCACAGATCATTTTTGCCCCCTGCATTCTGCTTTCATCCTTTTATCTCATAGTCCAAGTTTCAGATGCATATGTCACAATTGGTAAAGAATAGATTTGATATATAGCCTTCTTACAATTCAGTGGTATGTTCCTGTTCCAGATCAGATCTCTTGTCTGCCTATAGAAATTCCCACCCACTTGTATCCTTCTATTTATTTCTTCGTCTATCACTCCAGTCTTTGTAATGGTGCTTCCTGGATACTTCGAGTTAACCATTTTGAGCTCTACCATTGTAAGGTATCCGTCAGCCTTGCCACTTCTCTTTAGAACCATTACTTCACTCTTCTCTTGACTGAACTTCAGTCCAAATTTATTGGCCATACTAGCTCACATAACTTGGCATTGCACTTGTTCCCTGGTCTTGTTGTTGTTATTTGGTTTTTAGAAGCATTAGCAACTAAGGCCATATTGCTCCGGGATATGCAGTGGTCATTCCCTGACCTTTCCGTATTTGGTGGAGATGGGCTCGAATCCCGGTCTAATCAAGAAGCGTGTGCTATGCACTGCTGCTGCTCCTTCCCACCTGGCTATGGAGGCGCCTCTTTTTCCCTGGTCTATCCCCATTTGCAGAGGTCATCTGCAAAGGGCATGACCTTCATTTGGTCCAAGTTTTTCTACCACTCTACATTGCGCATCATTCATTACAGCTATGGACAGTAGTGGTGACAGGATGCCTCTTTGCCTCAAACCTGATGTTATTTCGAAGCTCCTCGTCAATCCCATCGCTGTTTTTACTTTGCTCACTGCATTGGTGTACATATTCTCAATCCTCTCCACAGATGTTCCCCTATCCCCAAGTTTCTCAAAACCTCCCACACTTTCTCTCTCTTTAAGGCATCAAATGCTTTATGTCCAAAAATGCCATCCCTAATTCTTTATTGTGTTCATTAAATTTTTCCATCAGTTGCCTGATGAAGAAAATGAGATCCACCATCAGTCTGCCAGGCCTAAAGCCATACTGTTCCTCGGCCATCCTATTTTCAATTATTCCTCTTATCTTCCACTCTCTTTTACAGCTTAATCACATGCGTTGCCTCTATAATTTGAACACTTCTTCCTGTTCCCCTTCTTGAACAACAGGATGATCAAACCTTCTTTTCAGTCCTTCGGCACTTGTCTCTCATCCCAGATCTTGTGGAACAGTCTGTATGTCCCCATTATCCCTGCCTTGCCTGTAGCCTTCAGCATCTCTCCATTTATCTTATCTATACCAGCAGACTTACTTGTCTTGATGTATTTCCATGCCTGCACTACATCATTCCATCATCATCATTCCTAGGTTCCCAACCACGAGGACTAATAACGTATTCTAGTCCTTGTCTCTCCACTCTGATTTTTACATTCAGATCACCCATGACTATATCTCCATCTGTAATGTTCTCTTCGGGCTGGTTCTCAAACTCCAGCTTCTCCATATCTTCGCAACCGGTTTGCGGTGCATAGCATTATACTATCTTCAATGTTTTACTGTCATCCATTTGCAGTTTAATGGACATGAGTCTGTCAGTGATATTATTCACCTCCAGTATAGCCTTTTCTTAATCCTGTGATCTATAATGATGGCTACACCCTTCCTCGCTACATCACCCCAGACCAACATAGGTAATAGCCTCCTCATAACTCTCTATACTGATTTCCTTTCCACTTAATTCACTCAATCCAAGTATGTTTATTTTTCTGTCCTTTAATATGTCCACACACTCCAAGTTTTCCCGACAGTGCCATAATATTGAGTGTGGCTAGTTTAACATATGTCGTCATCAGGTTTGTGGCCATCGCAGATATCATCAATAAGATCAGGTGTATCACGTCCAGGCTTATTACTTTCGAGGCTTCATTTTATATTGAAGGCAAACATTTAAACTGCCAATCTGTCACCTGTCGCAGCCATATAGATGTGGTAGCTCTTATTCAATGGTGAAGTGATATCGCAGGTCTGCCTATGTATACACTAAATCAAGAACTTTAGCTTATGTCTTTGATATTCACTATTTCCCTGCTCCCAGATTCAAATAACCCTCCAACTGTTATCTATTGTAAAAATGGAAATTAATAAACAATTTTGCATAATTTATGACAATTTGCTAATCACCATTGAACAAGCAGGTGGCACTGCTGTAGTTCTTTTATCTCATGAAGTATAAATCCAAATGGTTGATTCAATAGAATTACTGTGACCTTAAAATTTACAAAAATTAACAACTGAGCAACAAATGAATATTTTTAAATACAAATTGGTATCCTGAAAAGCTCTACAGAAAAGCTATCAAGAAGCACCACTGTTCTGTTAAGAAGCCTCAGTGACTGATCACAGTTCCTTAAAAATTTATTGACCTTGAAATTTCCTGTTTTTCTATATTCAAGGATAATAATAGCATATGGTAGCCATTTCGATATCAAAATGGCTACCAATTTTGCAATTATTTGATCTTTGTGGATATGTTAGACTACTTCCAAAGTGCTGAGAGTTCCGAACGAAGATGGATTTAAATTATTTATAAGAATAAAATAAAATTTCTTATGCCCTAAATATCCCATACACTATGGAGCCCTACAATGGGATGTCCACTCAAGAACTAGAAGGTTCTATGTACACGAATGGGATGCCAATTTCATTTAGAGCACCATATTCTCATTTCCAATTAGCCTTGATCCTGTCCAGGGACCAAAGGGAAGGAGACCTACTGGAACACAGTTGACCCCTAGCAGAAGAAACCACCCACCAACTGATCCCACTTGGGCTGGTCTGGGACCTTCCATCTTGTTGAAGCAGGGTACAAGGCATGGTATTAAAGCTGGGACCCTTACACCACCATGATCACTGTTTCCAAGTTTCATTACACCACTGCATATGCCAAATTCCAATGATTAACCTGGAACCAAGATATGGGCATTAGGTCCCAGTAATATTGGAATGCCAGCAGCATCATTGGGAGGTTCCCTCACCATATTCAGGTGCCCATGTTTAGGGGTATAACCATATCAAAAAATAAATAAAAAAACTGACAGTAGCGAATTTACAGCCCCTAACTCTTTCATCAGTGAGTTCCCAAAACGGGCATCAAATTGTGAAGGCAGGTTCCGAGAAGGTGTGTGGGCCTGTATGCAGAATTTTCCAAATGCACGTGGACTCTAAATGGAGCAAGTTT
Organism: Mastigoproctus giganteus; assembly: GCF_048544385.1. Lineage (NCBI taxonomy): Eukaryota > Metazoa > Arthropoda > Arachnida > Uropygi > Thelyphonidae > Mastigoproctus > Mastigoproctus giganteus. Next base: position 83,380,324 of record NC_143586.1, on the reverse strand, counting down.
CTTTGTAGAATTTATGTAAAAACAAGCACTTTGCACATAAAACATTTTAAATATAAATACATTCTTAGCCTGACTTAATTTTTAAAAATTAGAATTACTGTCAAAAATCAAATAAGAATTATAAAAGGTAAAAAAAAGAAAAGAAAAAGGGAAAAAAAGTAGAAAGCAATTGTGAAAAAAGAAAAAAATAATGATAAACTAAATAAGTTCATTATTTGTTTATTTATTTATTTTTTTATTTTTTATTTTATTTTTTGTTTTTTTTTGATGCAGTAATATCCTCTGTATGTTTTTGTACATCATGATTCAGTTTAATCAACTTGTGGAAAAATTCCAGAGAATTTATTTGATTTCGGCTTTTCTACGTCCAAGTCAGACAACTGCCACTAACAGTAATGAATTTTTTTTTTTTTTTGATTTTCAAAGCTATTTTCTTACACCACTAATATAAAATGCCTGTAAATACTTTGAAATAGATAAGATATTGCAAGATCTATTTGACGATTTTTAGACAATCTGCACATAAAAAAGAGCATATTAGACCTAAAAACACACACATACCACCTCTCATATATTAATACACACTACTCATTATATTCATTACCTATAATGCAAAATGCAAATAATATATAAATTTTACCATTTGACAGCTTTTCATCTGTTTCTGAGGGGCCTTCTACCTGACTATCTGAACACGAAGCTGGAGTTGATTGCTGATGTAAAGATAAAGGGTCTTCACTTTTTGGCTTATCTTTTAAGGATTGTGCATATAAAATAGATGCCACCTAATACAAAGAAATAAATGATTTTGAAATATTAGTAATTACAATAAACTAAAACTCACTATTTGCTTAATGATAATTTTCCTTTAAATTAAATTTAAAGGAGTTATATGAGAGGTATTTGAAGTTTCTGGACTATAAATGTTTCATTATTTTACAATAAAATAAACACAATAATTAAATTACAAACATACATGAAATTCAATTTTTAGAGTAATATCTTAATACAATAAAATAACATTTATTCATCAAAAAACTTGTTTACAATAAATAATTTAAGAAAATTTAATTTCTTGACAAAAAGTTAACAGAGAGTACTATTTATACGTAAAGCAACTCTAATATACTGAATTATTTAAAATAAAAAATTTTCTTATAAAATATTTTAATTTGAAAATAGGATAACTTCTAAATCTGAAATCAATACTAGTCGACAAATTGTTAATTATATTCATTATATGCCTTTCTCCAAATCTATTCAGTACCCTAGAGTGGGGCAAAAAAGATTGTCTTTGGAGTCCGTAAATTATATGAAAAATTCCTTTGCTCATTCAACTCATCAAAAATAATGTTCAAATTTTTCAAAATTAAATTTAACTTCAGTTTTTGAACTGGATAAAGGATTTTATATTTTAACAAAAATTGGCTTCTCTTATTCCAGTCATTCCAAATCTTTTTTCCCATTATAAGTCACAAAATCCTGTTAATTAAGTTGTTTATTACCTTTACTTCATATAGATTTGCCCATCCCCAAAGAGTAACTAAATAATTTAGTTGGGAGTCCATTGATGAATAATATAAGGTAAGCTTTGTTCTAAGGTTTAAATTATAAGGCAACAATGATATCAAACATCTTCCACAATTTAACATTTGCGATTCTGGAAATGCTGATCATATCTAAAATTTTATGAGGTCTAATTACCAAACATTTTTTTTCAAAACTGAGTGCTAATTTGTTATCATATAGCCAACTCTGCAAATGAATAAGATCCTGCCGTAAATCATAAGTCACATTTTTTAAATTCTTTCCAACCGTATATAAGATTATATCATTTGATAAAATTTTATAAAAGATCTCTTTACTTCAAATATGTCATTTATATACATATTGAACATTATTAGCCCTGCATGAGTTCCTTGAGGTATACCCCACTCTTTATATTAAATGATTTTCCTATTATATTTTCTACTTCAACTGTTATTTTTTGTTTGGTTAGATAACATGCTAATAGTTGATTCATTCTTCCCTTTACACCATATTAAAGTAATTTTTCTCGTATTATAGGGATATATAACAAAAAACTGAGGAACAAATGAAAACAGAGTATCTTACTAACTTGACTGATCATATAAAACAAGCAAAAGAGACCAGAGTATATTCCTGGAGGAATACATACATACATAAGCAAACCAAAAGGATAACTTCTGCAATTAGGATGAGGATAGTAAACTGTTGGTCATGGATGGAGCAGGACTTAATTGTAGCAGTACAAATATGATCAAAGAAAGTAATATCATTATACTCAAAGCAAGAAATGACTCTACCCACAAATCCAATGTGACAGTTAAAGATTCCATTGAAACAAAATTGAGGCCTCATCTGAGAGAAGGAAGTTAATAATAATATGCAGAAAATCAGGAACAATGGAGTCCTGATTGAGGTAGCAAGGAAGACCTGAAAAAGAGAGAGAGCCACCTTGAAGTGGAAAAATGCTACCTGGAAAGCCAAAAGGGGAAAACTGTCATATTATAAAAACTTTAACAGTGAAATGATAATGGAAGAATTTGTTGGCGAGTTCATCTTGAAAACAGCAACTAAAAGTAAAAGAAATTAATAGATTAACATAATTGTAGAAATTACACCTAAAATCTAGAAGATATTGCAGGGACAACAGAGAATCTATACTGGCTGGACCAGTAATAGAGAATCAGGGAACATTACCCAATACAAAGGTGTTATTATTGACATAAATATGGTCACACTGCCAGGGACTGCAGTCAGAAAACTCCTGTCTGTAGTCACTGTGCAGTCACTGGCCACAACACCAAAAATTACCAAAATAAAAATCAGCAGTCTAAATGTTCTACCTGTAAGGCAACATGGCTAACTGACTATGGCCACAGCATCAGGGATGAAAAATGCTATTGCTATATATATATAAAAAAAAAGGTGAAACTTATACAATCTAGTACCAACTATGGGCCAGATTGAAAATATATATGTCACTAGGGGTCTAAATCTTGTCCAGCTGATGCTCAAAGAGCAAAAACTGTTGTGGGTCAGATCAAACTGAAACTAGAAGAAAATCATCTCGGAGCCCCAAGAGTCCTACACATGAGTGGGTAGGATTCAAGGATACCCAAGAGGCTATGAAATCATAAATACCCCTCAGGTGTCCCTTCTACAGCAATAGTAGTTTAAAAAAATATAGGGATATATAACAAAAAACAGAGAAACAGAGATTTTCCTGAAATCCAAAAATTCCTATATATCGACAAAACCCCATGACCCAAAGATGGGTCACCTCTGCTCCCCAGTGGCAGTGTGTGCGCTCATATCATCAGTGCTGTAGGACAGTTTTACATCGCTATAAATTTCTTTATAGCAAATTTTTTTAATTCCTTTTGGTGATTACATTTAAAATTGTTTCTGTAGAACAAAGAATATTTCTCTGTAACGAACAGATTACAAGAGACTTGACTGTATGCGTTGTTCCCACCTCTGGCCTTTGGGCAATTTAAGCAATTAGTAAGTGCAAATTAAGGCTTAAAGGGATTACCGTTCCACAAAGTAAGTGGAACATAAAACGAATGCAGCCACCTTTCCGACATACCAAGAAGTCATGCCAGTCAACTGCTTTCAAATCAAAAGATCAAGGCGTATTCCTGACACGGATAATAGCTTCTGGTCAACTTGTGTTCTTTGATCAAACTAAAAAATAAAAATTTTATTAAAAGAAATACTGCATTATCTTTGTGGTGCTCTGTATGATTCCAGAAAATTGTGATTTTGTGAGAGTGAAAAAAATTATAAATTCAGGATTTATAAACTCTTACAGGGGGGGGGGAAATATATATATATATATATATATATATATATATATATCAGGGAGGGACAGTGTTTTACAAATTTTGAAAATAACAGAGAAACTCCAATTACAAATTTCTATAAAGTATGCCTGTTTCGTGATATCACACCTCTGAGCATTTTGATTTGTCCTCCAGTGCTAGCCAGTTTCCGAGTTTGCAATTTTATTTTGCTTGAATTAGTAGTAGTAGTAGTGGCATGTGATGCAAGAAAGCAAGTGTATGAGCTTATGCAGCATCAGCAAAAAAAATCACACCATTCCCTCCAAATGCCTGTCCAGTTCCTCCTTAAATTTATTTAACCGATCAACTTCCATGACAGATGGAAGTTTGTTCCAGCAATTAACCACCCGCTGGCTAAAGGCAAATTTCCGCACATCTATTCTACATCTGTCTTTTCTTAATGTGAATTTATGCCCCCTTAGGTTCATAATCTGAACAAGTGGAAGGATCCCATCAGAATTCAGCGTGCTCAACCCATTCAAGTCCTTATAAACCTCAATCAGATCACCGAGCAGGTACCTACTCTCCAGCCACTGCAATTTGCAGACCTTAAGCCTCTCTTGGTAAGAGGATCCCTTCATTCCCCTCACCGATCTTGTTGCACTTCTCTGTACACGCTCAAGCAAATCTACATCCTTCCTAAAATGAGGCCTCCAGACCTGTACGCAGTACTCAAGGCACGGCCTGACCACTGCCTTATACAGAGGGACAATCACCTCCTTCTCCCTGCTAGCAAAATTCCTATATATCGACAAAACCCCAAGACCTGCCCTGGCAGCCTGTCTGCATTGCTCAGAAAACTTCATATCTGACTGCACAATTACTCCCAGGTCTTTTTCATTTTCTACCACCTTAAGTCTACACTTACCACACAGTTGGTAGTACCACACAGTTGGTACGTTTTCTCTGGGGTTACTTCTACCCACATGCAGTACTTTGCATTTGTCAAGGTTAAACTTCAGTTGCCACTTCTTAGCCCATCTGCCCAAATTATCTAGATCCTGCTGAAGTAGCACACTGCCATTACTGTCATTAACAACTCTGCCAGCCTTTGTATCATCTGCAAACTTCGACACTAAGCCTGATATACCTTCATCAATATCAAAGCTTTCCTGATATCCAAATATATGATATAAAAATTATTTTTTGCATCCAGTTCCTTTGTAACCACATCATAATATCCTATCAAATTTGTCAGACAAGACTTTCCCTTAACAAACCCATGCCTGTGTCTGAATTATTGCTGCAGTCTTGTCTAGATGATCCTGCAATGCATCTTTAACCAGTGATTCCATTATTTTACCCGGAACAGAAGTTAAACTAACTGGTCTGTAATTACTCGTGTCACCCTTCGATCCCCCCTTTGTGAATTGGGGATACATTTGCACATCTCCAGTCCGTAGGGACCTCCCCTAAGTCAAAGGATGCTCTCATAATTATGGGTAAGGGTTTGATTAGTTGCTTTGCCGCCTCCTTTAATATAACTGGATAGATCGCATCCACCCCAGGTGCCTTTCTTATGTTTAACTTCAACAATTTCTCCTCCACTTTGCTCTCAGTTATTACAAAATCATTAAGCACCCTGCTACAATTTGATAACCTTCTGCCATTTTCAAACCTTAACTCCTCATGTGTGAATGTAGATGCCAAATACTCCTTCAGTTTGTTTGCTATCTGAGCAGGATCATCAACAGTCGAACCATCGATATCAAGTGGACCAATCAGATTCATCCCCTTCCTTTTAGAGTTTATATAAGTAAATAAATCCTTGCTGTTTTTCTTAGCATCTTTTGCCAAAGATTTCTCATAATCTACCTTCGCCTGCCTAACCCCCTTTGTGACCTGATTACAGACTAGCTTATATCTGCCATAGGCTTCTGAGTCCCTTGATAATTTATATGCATCCCATGCATTTTTCTTCTCTGTCACAAGTCTCATTAGTTTGTTTGATAACCATTTAGGCCTAAACCTTGAACAATATTTCTTAATAGGTATGAAACTTTTAGTAGCATCCACGATTAATTCCTTGAATGCTTCTCACTTAGAATTTACTGTTGGTAACATTGTCAGTTGATCCCACTGTACAGAATTTAAAAACTGTCTGAGACCACTGTACTCACCTTGATGGAAGCAAAAACCCTTTCCTTTCCTTTCCCCTGATGGTAATTATATCTTTAAGTAAATCCCACATCAGTACACTGTGATCACTGCCACCTAGTAGTTCCTTTATCTGCAAATTCTTAATACACAAATGATCACTGCTGATAACCAGATCAAGAGTATTACCCTCTCTGGTTGCCTCTCGAACATGTTGCTGCAGAAAACAATCATCCAATAAATCCACAAAAGTCTTACTAGTGTGTGAGTGACCAACCCACAAGTTCCAATCAATATCTGGGAAGTTAAAATCCCACATTATAAGACAATCTGATTTACAAGCCCACTATTTCTCTGTACAATTGTTCATTGTATTCATTCAAGTCATTAGGCCTATAAAACACTTCTACTCTTATTTTTGCTTCCGCAGTGCTTATGTCACACCAAACTGACTCAACAGTGCACTGTTCATCTATATCAACTGGATGCACTTCTTTTGATTTTATGTTTTTCTTAATTAACAGCATAATAACTCCTCCCCTCCTATCCTGTCTATCCTTTCTGTGCACATTGTACTCCCCAAATTCCAGTTCTGCATTCCTTATATCTGTGTGACACCACGTTTCTGCTATCCCAACAATATCCACCTTTGATGTCTTGACCAACACTTCAAATTCATCAAATTTATTTACTATACTTCTACCATTGGTATACATGCACGTATACATGTACCTTATTATTATTATTAGTTACCCTAACACATCCCATATACACACCTGTTTCACAATGACTGTCATCAGTCCCTGAAACCCCCAGCACCCCTCTCTCCCGATCACTACTTATTCTAATAGAAGTTGTGCAAGAATTGCACGAGTGCTCAAGTGTGAGTAGTCACAGATTAAAAGAAACAAAAGTGTAATTCAAATTTTGTTATTCAGTTGTTTTGTCTCCACATTAAAAAAAAGTAAGTTTTAATAAATTGTTATAAACAAGCCACTATAAAAATAAAATATAGGTAACCATATGTTTTATTTTTATAGGTTCATTTTTTAAAATTTTAATAACCGCATATAATGTAATTTTTAATTACATTATATGCAATTATTAGTTATTTAAAATATATGTTTTAGAATTCGATTTTTTCTCATTTTCAAAATGAGTTTTAGAAACAGTAATCAAATTGGGAGGGCGTAGTTCTTGTTAAATTTTTTTAGTAGAACATTTTCCTTGTTAAAATAAAAAATGCAGATCATAAACCAACTCCTATTTAAAATAATGTATTATCAAGTGTCTTTTTTTTAATCATACATGGCAGTCACATAACTCAACAATGAACAATCTACATCGAAGATTGTTCATTGTTCAAAACCCCCTACATTGAAGGGGGTTTTCGAATGCTGCTTATTTGATTTTTTTGCAGAAAAAAAAAGGGACCGTTAACTTTTTTTAAAATTTTGTACCTGTAAATTATAATTATTTTCTAAAATATTACAATACTGTATGTGCAATAAAACATGTATAATAATTTTAGTAATAACTTACAAAAAAAATTTTAGCATTCCCCATGTTAAATTTTTCCAATTGAACACTAAGTATATCATGTAAAATAATAAATGGTAATTACTAAAATATTGCTATGTTTATAATCCAAAATTTATTTAAATTTGTGCATATGCCCAAATGAAACAATTTGTTGTATTGCTGAGCTTTAAATATTATTTGAAATGCTGTTCTTTAAAAATTGTTAAAAATGCTGTTAATGTAGACATATAGAGTAGAATGAAACAATTAAAATTTTTTTTTTTAAATATGGAGAAAGGAGGTAAGAATAAGTATAGTAATAGTACCTTCTAGCCTCCTTTCTCCTTATACCAGCATAAGCTTTCTTTTGCACATGTATAAAATAATAGTAAAAGAATAAGAGAAGTTTACCTCAATATGATAAGTAGAACACTTCCGTATAAATTAAAAGAAATTAAAATAAAATTAAAATCTCTATCTTTAATCTTTAATTATAATTAAAAACTTAAAATTAAAATTGATTTTAAAAAAATTTAAATCAGAAATCTTACATTACAGTAAGAAATAATTAACAATAATTAAAAATCAAATGAACACAATTAAAAATCAAATGAACAATTAAAAATCAAGTAAAAAATTAATTTAATGAAAAAAATGCAAAACAATTTTCCTTCCCAAAAATGACAATGCTTTTCGATCATATGTCGTGATCACAGGAATGAAAATTACCGAATAGGGGTGAGCATGGAACTTAAATAGGGATTATTTATCTTCACGCTTGATGAATGTCATGGCGAGATCCAATATTCCTTACATTTCGAGGGTACAGCTCTAAAACGGTGTTCGCAGGCCGGCCACTAGTTAGTTCACCGGACTGAACCTATTGGTAACTCTCTAGGAAGCTTCCGGATCAGCTAGTGTATAATCTTGCTACCTCTACTCTGCCAGATAGTGACTGGAGGGAGTCAGAGTAGTGTGTATGCGGGGAGCATTGTCGAGGCCACGCTATGTCAAGGATCTGGGTATATTCTTACCACATGTACGCCATATCCAAAAATTTCATTACTTCATACAGCATGTCCCACCCACTTTTTCTTACTATTGAATACACCATGAATTGTCAAAATAATAGAGCAAGCTTATCTGCGAAAAGATCTAAACCTCCCAAGGACTTCCTAATTCATTTCACAAATATACGTGGTCTCAATTCTAATCTCAACGATGTCCATTTCCACTTGCAGTCTTCCAAACCCCATGTACTTTTTCTGACTGAATCTCAGTTATCAGTTGATTCAACTACTGCTCATCTCAGATGTCCAAATTATTTGCTGTATGATTCCTTTCACCTCAAAGGTGGTACTTGTGCATATGTCCGTTCTGATATTCCCTGTCAGTGACTTGGCAATTTGGAATCTCCTCTCTTTGATCTTCTCTGGCTTAAAATCTCTCTACCTCATTGTGTCAAATTCATCTGTTGTCTCTACCATTCTCCCAACTCCACTAATCACTTGGAGCTCTTTGACTTCCTCTCGTTGCAACTTGACTTTCTCCAGTCCAACTTTCCTAACAGTGAGGTAATTTTCCTTGGTGATTTTAACGTTCACAACTCCAGCTGGCTTCCGTTTTCTAGTCACACCGACCCAGCAGGTCGGGATGCTGAGGCTTTTGCAATTACTAATGACCTAGCACAGATTGTTCATTTACCTACAAGAATACCGGACAATCCTAATCATACAGCCAATACGCTTGATCTTTTTCTCACAAACAACCCTTCTAAGTACAAGGTTGAAGTGAGAGGTCCTTTAGGCACTTCAGATCACAACATGGTGATTGTCTCTTCTCCAATGGAACCTTTATCTCATGGCTATTCCCAACCTCGTGTTGTTTGGCATTACAAGAATGCAAAATGGGATGACCTGCGAGACTTCTTTTCTTCTTTTCCTTGGTCTGATTACTGTTTCAAAACTTCTGATGTCAACGTTTGCTCAGATCGTGTCAGTGAAATTATCCTTGCAGGAATGGAATCCTTTATCCCACACTCCACTTTAAAATCTCGTCCTTTATCTAAACTTTGGTTTTCCAATAAATGTGCTAAGGCTGTCCAAGAGAAGAACGTTGCATATCGTAATTGGCTTGTTTCTAATTCTTCAGTTTCATTTTCTGCTTACACCAAAGCTCGCAACAATTGTAAAGCAGTTATTAATCAGTCCAAACTAGAGTTTGAACAGGCTAAGAGTAGAAAACTTGCTTCTTGCCCTAATGGGAGCCGAGCATTCTGGTCTCTTGCCAAAGCTATTGGCCGCAACTTTTGCCCATCTCTGCTCCCACCTCTGTACAAACCAGATGGTTCTGTTGTCACTTCAGCCAAGGATAAAGCTGACCTGCTAGCATCCCATTTTTCTTCGAGCTCATGTATTAATGATCTTGATAAAACACCTCCCACCATTCCTAACACGCTCCATTCAATGCCTCCTGTGGTCTTCCATCAAAAGGATATCAGAAGGATTTTGATGAATCTTGATGCTAAGAAAGCTCCAGGTCCTGATGGTATTTCTCCACTTGTTCTCAAAACCTGTGCTCCTGAACTTACTCCTATTCTTTGCCGCCTTTTTTCACTTTCTTATTCCAAAGGTGTTTTTCCTTCTGCTTGGAAATTTGCTCATATCCAGCCAGTTCCTAAAAAGGGTGACAAATCCCTCCCATCCAATTATCGTCCCATTGCAATTACTTCTACTCTTTCGAAAGTGATGGAGAAATCAATTAACTGCCAACTCTTAAACTACCTAGAAACCTTCCGTTTGATCAACGATCGCCAGTATGGATTCCGTCAGTGTCGATCCACTGATGATATTCTGGCTTATGTTACCCATTTATGGACTAATTCAATGGAAAGGTTCGGTGAAACACAAGTAGTTGCTCTTGACATCTCAAAGGCTTTTGATCGTGTTTGGCATAAAGGTCTTCTAAATAAGCTTCCATCTTATGGTTTGCCAACTGTTTTTAGTAATTGGTTATCCAGTTTTCTCTCTGATCGCTCACTGAGGGTGATGGTAGATGGCTCTCTGTCTTCTAACTTCTCCACTAATGCCGGTGTCCCCCAAGGTTCAGGTCTTTCCCCCACTCTTTTCCTCTTGTATATCAATGACCTTCTTCCATTGACTGGAAATCCTATCCATAGTTTTGCCGATGATAGCACATTGCATTCAACTTTCCATTTTGAGAAACCTTGTCCAGCTCAATCAGCTTCAAGCTCTCGAAAATCTGCTGCCAATTCCTTAAATGCCGATCTTCAGGTAATTCTCCAGTGGGGCAAAGACAACTTAGTTGATTTCAACCCTTCTAAAACTCAATCTTGTCTTATATCTCGCAAAAAGGATACTTCTGCTCCTATGCTTATCTTTAGTGACACTCCGATTTCTAGGCAAAATGATATATCTCTTTTGGGGATTACCCTGACTTCTAATCTCTCTTGGCACAAGCACATTACAAATATTGCTTCCTCTGCATCTAAAAAACTTGGTTTTCTCTTTCGCTCTCGGCGTTACTTTTCTCCCAAACAGCTGCTCACTCTGTATAAATCGCAAATCCGCCCTGCCATGGAATATTGTTCCCACATCTGGGGTGTTGCCCCCAAAACCTCTCTCAGGCTTCTTGATTCCATTCAGAAGAGGGCAGTTAGGTTAATTAATGATTCATCTCTAACAGAGTCTCTCCACTCGCTTTCTCATAGACGCACTGTTTCTGCTGCATGCCTCTTCTACAGATACTTCCATGGGCACTGTTCTTCTGAATTGGCTTCCATAATTCCCGCTCTCTCTTTCAAAACAGTCCGAACACGTGCCGCCACCAGCCAACATCCATTTACTGTCCAACTTCAAACCCACAGAACCAACTTTTCATCTTCCTCATTTATTCATTCAACTGCCGTTTTCTGGAACAACCTTCCTTCATACGTATTTTCTGAAAATTACAATCTACAGAAGTTCAAGTCCAATATCAACAAATATCTTCTTTCGTCTTCTCAACCTCCAACCCAAGCACGATACTAAGTACTATAGGTTATAATACCTCTCGTGTTTGGGGTTCTCATAAAAAAAAAAAAAAAAAAAAAAAAAAACGCATGCGCATAAAGGACCAAGAGATGGAGATTAGATATGGCCGGCAAACATTAATAGAATTCTCATGTAATTTAATTTTGACAGATTCTGCAATTAATCATCATCATCATCATCCATTTTCAATCCACTGCAGGATGAAGGCCTCTCCAGCAACTTTCCAGTTCCTTCTGTTTTGAGCACTGGACATCCATTTACTACCCACAAACTCATGAATTTCATCTATCCATCTCCGCCTTTGTCTTCCAGGTTTTCTTCTAGCTCCTCTTGGATACCATTCTGTTATTTTCTTAGTCCATCTGTCCTCATGTCTTCGAGCTATGTGTCCTGCCCAAGACCATTCTAGTTCTTTAGTTTTGATAAGAATGTCCTTTACTTGAGTTTGTTGCCTAATCCATGTATTTCTCTTCTTATCTAACAGTCTGATTCCCAATATGATTCGTTCCATTCTTCGCTGTGTAGTTCTCAGCTTCTCTTCCATTCTTTTGGTGAGTGCCCAAGTTTCACTTCCATAAGTCATGGTGGGGAGTATACATTGGTTCATTATTTTACGTTTCAGACAAACTGGAATATTGCTCTTCAGTATGTGACTATATTTCCTGAATGCTATCCATCCAAAATTTATTCTTCTCTTGACTTCCAGCCATTTATCATTATTACAGCTAATAACGTGTCCCAGATAAGTATATGACTCCACCTTTTCAATTACTGCTCCTTCAATCATTATTTCCCTTTCTGTGGCATACTTGTTCATCATTACTTTTGTTTTAGCCATATTCATCTTTTGTCCAAAATCCTTACTAGCTGTGCATAACTGATTAAGATTTTCCTCTAATTCTTTGGGATCATGGCTTATGACCACAATGTCATCTGCAAATCGTAAATGGTTTAGGTACTCTCCGTTCACATTGACTCCTTTCTGCGACCAGTCTAATCTTCTGAAAGCTTCCTCAAGGGCAGCAGTAAACAGCTTCGGAGATATTGTATCTCCTTGTCGAACTCCTTTCTCAATTTTAAATTTCCTACTGTCTTTGTCTAGTCTAATAAAGGATGTAGCACTCTCGTATATTTTCTTCAAAATCATAATATATGGGGTATCAATGGCTTGTCTTTCCAGTGCCCGAAACATTGCCTTATGCTGTATGGAGTCAAATGCCTTTTCATAATCCACAAATGCCAGGCATAATGGTGTTTTATGTTCATTTGCTTTTTCCATTAGCTGTGATATTACGTGAAGGTGATCCATAGTTGAGAATCCTGTCCTAAAGCCAGCTTGCTCTTTCGGTTGATTCTCATCAAGTATTCTTTCTAATCTGTTAGTAATGACCCTTGTGAACAACTTGTAAATGTGGGATAACAAGCTAATTGGTCTATAATTTCCAATTTCTGATTTGTCTCCTTTCTTATGCAGCAAAACTATGATTGCATTATTCCACTGCTTAGGCGTCACACCTTTTCTAATGCACTTTGTGAAGAGCCTTGCCAGTTTTTGTGTTATGTCTCTTCCTCCCAATTTTAACAACTCTACAGTAACTTCATCTTCCCCCGGGGCTTTCTGATTCTTCATTTTCTTCAATGCATGTTCTACCTCATCAGGAAGAATATTGGGTATGTCGTATGTCTTGCTACTTTGCAATCCATCTTCCCCACTGCTGGCATCATTCCCCTGCTCCTTGTATAATTCTCTATAGTAGTCTTCTGCTATTTGAATTATGCCTTCTCTGCTGTTTATAAGTACACCATCGCTATTCTTCAGTTTCAGTATCATTTGTCTTTCTGTATTACTGCTCATGGCTGCTGATTTAAATCCTTTGTTTTCCCTTAATGCTTGTTCTACTTTTCTTGTGTTAAATCTTCTTATGTCCTCTCTGAGTCTCTTTCTAATGGCTTTGCATAACTCAGTATATTCAATTTTCTCCCTGTCAGTGTTTTTCTTGCTTTTCATTTGTCGTCTTCGGTTCATCATGACAAGTGTTTCTTGACTAATTTTTTCTTCTTTGGATTTCTTTTTCCCTATAGGTTTCTTTGGCTTTATCACTTTCAAAAAGTTGTAATATTCCTCGTTGATATCTTGGTCCTGAGCAGTCTGCAGAAGCTCAAACTTGTTCTTAAGTTCCAGTACATACTGCTTTTTCTCCTCTTCTGTTATCTCAAAGACCTTTGTATTATTTACTCGAGTCAGTTTTTTCCTTTCCTTTCCTACATCTATATCAAGTGTACATCTTACCATTCTGTGATCACTTCCAACATTTACCTTATTCAGGACGGTAACATCATTCACAATATATCTTCTGTTAGTGAGGATGAAGTCGATTTCATTAGTAGTTAATCCATTTGGACTCTTCCATGTCCACTTTCTGTTCACCCTTTTCTTGAAAAAAGTGTTCATTACTGACAGTCCTTGAGATTCTGCAAATTCCACAAGTCTTTCACCTCTTTCATTTCTTTCACCAATTCCAAAATTTCCTATAGTTCCCCTTTCTGCGCTGTTTTGTCTTTTTTCAACCTTAGCATTGAAGTCTCCCATAATAATAGTGTAGTGGGTTTTCTGCTCATCTAGAAGACTCTCAATTTCAGTGTACATTTCTTCAACCTCCTCATCATCATGGCTCGATGTTGGTGCATAAATCATTATAATCTTTAGCTTGTATCTCTTAGAAATGTTGAGTATTAGTCTTGACACTCTTGGTGATGTACTTTTAAATTCCAAAATTCTGCAATTAATAGTATCATATAATTACGTTGGACACTAAGTATTTTGGCCTTGTTAAATAAAAAAGTATGATTTTCATTAACGGCATGAAAGGCTAATTCTGACACTGCTGAATGAGAAGCACGAACTGAGGCTGCGTGCTGATTAACACGAAAATTCAGAGGAAACCGTGTAGAACCCTGATAAGACGAGTTGCAATCACCACAAGAAATGTTGTATACTAGGTCATTTATTTGTGTTGCGAACGAGGAAAGGACAGTGATCGTTCAGTATAGTGTGTAATTTCCGTATTGGCCTGGCTACAATTTTAAATTGGGTATCTTTAAAGAATCTGTTACATTGTTTGTACCACTGTTCAACATATGAGATAGAAATAAAGTATTTTTTGATATTACTATTGTTGATTGATATATTTTTTCTGGGACGCAAATAAAATCCAATTTAACATCTATCATAAACCTACAAACACCAGTATGCTTCTGCATTATAACAGTTATCACCCATTCACCTACAAAAGATCAATTATCTTTAATCAATTTCTCAATGTTTATAAATATTCAACGATGGAATCTGCTTTGGGCTCAAAAATACAAATATTAACCAGCAGATTCTTAAACAGGGATTACCCACTTGCTACAATAGACAGAATTAGGGTACAAGCTAAGGATAGAATACAAAAAAATACATCGATCAACAATAGTAATATCAAAAAATACTTTATTTCTGTCCAATATGTTGAACAAATGGCACAAACAACTTAACACATCCTTTAAAGATAACGAATTTAAAATTGTGGCCCAGCCAATACGGAAATCACACACTATACTGAACAATCGCGCAGTCCTTTCCTTGTTCGCAACACAAATTAATGACCTGGTATACAACATTTCTTGCGGTGACTGCAACTCGTCTTACCAAGGTTCAGCCCGTTTTCCTCCGAATATTCGTGTTAATCAACCCACGGCCTCAGTTCGTGCTTCTCGTTCAGCAGCATCAGAATTAACCTTTGAACAACATACTTTTTTATTTCATGAGGCCAAAATACTTAGTGTCCAACGTAATTATATGAGACTATTAATTACAGAAACTGTCGAAATTAAATTACATGAAAATTCTGTTAATGTTCGCCGGCCATATCTAATCTCCGACTCGTGGTCCTTTATGCACATGCGCGAAGACAAATAATCCCTATTTAAGTTCCATGCTCACCCCTATTCGGTAATTGTCATTCCTGTGATCACGACATATGGTCAAAAAGCATTGTCAGCTTCAGGAAGGAAAATCATTTTGCTTTTTTTTTCATTAAATTGATTTTTAATTACAGTTAGTTCTCAACTTTACGAGTTAATTCGTTACTAGCACGCACTCGTAAAGCAGGAATTTTATTGCCCATAGACATAATGTTAAAAATATGGGTTATGTTATCGACAATGATTGATTTATCCAAAGAAATGAAAACGTAGCCTGTAAAATCAAGCAAATTATAATAATAATAATAGAGAAATTATTTATGACTTACAAATGTTAAAGAATGTTTATTCTTTATTATTATTAGCTATATGGTGCAAAGAAGCTTGAGGCTTATGCTGCACCAGCCAAAAAAAATTCCTGTATTACCCTGAGAGAGAAACAGAGAGAAAAGTTAAAGGGAATCACCAAGCAAGAGAAGAATGATGATATCCAGCTATCATCATCATCAACTAAATGCACAATCGTTGATCATTCATTATTGGCTCAGCACTCAGTTTGATTCATAAAGAATCGTCTTCTTCAGAAATGCTTCAAGAGGTGTTTATTTTTAAGATAATCTTCTCTTTTCTTTATAAAAGGAATGAAGAGAAGATTCTGAAAATTTATTTATGTTTTTTATACGATTGAAAATTTCAGTTAAGGGCAAACACATTTCACCATAATAAACATAAAAGCCCACACAATTCCAGCTATTGGTATTTTCACAAATGCAATAACATCGAGTTTACTACCCATTTATAATTGCTTGCAGGAAGTGTTCTATGTATCAGATTGAGGTAAACTTCTCTTATTCTTTTACAAATATTGATATCAACATAGAACATATTGGGCATTATAGCTCTGGTTCATACTATGTATAAAATAAATAAAAAACACCACAGTTGAAGTGAGAGTTATGGTTGGCACTCTTTTTCTGTATTATATTCTGTATATTCGTTTCATAGCTATCTCTCAGGCTAGCTGTTATCTTGCCTGTTTGCTGTTTAATTTAAAGTTTAGCATAGAATGCCTTTATGTTTATTATTCGGACCTAGTTAAACAGGCAGATAACAATCAGAAACATATAGCCTCCCTAATTATTGGTGGGATAATAGTGAAATTATAGTAATCTTATAATACCATGATGAATCCGACTAAAAAATGAATAGCAAGTGCTTAAAAAACAGTACTCACCTTGTATAAATCTGCAATAAATTTATTCGTAGATGGTGGCTAAATTTAGGTTGGAAGATGCATTAAAAAGAACTAAGGTGGAGAATGGGGTGAAAATATTTTAAACAGATTTTAAAATGAGCACAAGGAAGTAGAAGTGCAGATCTCCAATCCTTGGTTGTCATAAAGAGGTTAAAGGACGTAAATTAAAAAATGAAAAAAAATTGAAAAATCGGCTTTCTTTTTTCAGTTTTTTCCATTTACGTCCTTTAACCTCTTAATACAAATGCAAATTATTAAAATTTAAATTATATTAATCATTTAGTGGAAGAAAGTAACCAACTGCTTGCACAAAAGTGGGTAAATCAAGGTCTCCGTTTTATCTATCTGCTGTTAATTTCATTAATTTCTTATCGATGCCCTCGTATTTACGGTTTTTAAGAGGTGGAAGATTTCCACCATTTACTAATCCTAGTATACTCCTAAAGTTAGCTTGTTGTTTTTTTAAATGGGTAATCATCTTCCATTATATTAAGATGATGGTGCCTCACAGATTTATCTAAGGCATAATGCCATCTTTCCACACAATTTATTGCCCAAGGAACAAAATTAGCATGATGATTCCACAATGATTGAGAAAAGCGAGCAGTGGGTCCAGTTCAATTTGTTTCAAAGTATTTTATAAGCTCTTTGCGCTTTTAATATGAAGGATGTTCTGGCGGTGGACATTCTTGAATGATTCCTACCCAAGCTTCCTCTAGGTCATCTAAAGAAACAAATGCCAATCCCACAATTGACTTCAATAACTTTCTGACAATTTGTTCCTTGATGTATGCCAATTGTAATCCTAAATGCTGTACCAAATTGACTGACTCAAATGAAATAAAGATCCCTTAATATCAGCATCAGAAAATGTTTCTTCTATGGATCTGATGGGGTTGGACCACCAACCCCATACTCTGGACCAGCCTGCACACCAATCCCCAGGCTTTGACTACACAAGAACCCCAGATCCAGGATAAAAACTTGGCAGCAGCGTGGTCTGATCACGGGTATCAGTAAGAGCCTGAACCAGCCGGGACACCAACCAAGAGCAAGCATCATGCTGATGTTTGGCTACTATTTGAACAATTTCTTAGGGTGACAAATGCAAATAGAAAAGCTGGGGGGGGGGGGGATACCTGACTTACTCATTAACCCCCTATAAAGGGTCATTAGAGTGAAAAGGATTGCAGGTATGCAATTATATACTTGCTCAGGATAACTGACAGTAGCACCCCCTTACCATTGGGACGCAAGCATTATTTATGGCAAGCATTCATTAGGGCATGTGTGATTACTTGTTGACCTGTCTCTCTGTAGCTCTAGGTGTAAATAGCTAATACATATCCATGAAACTTTGGCCTTCGAACCTTGAGGATATGGATTGGCTATTTGCATCTAGAGCTGCAGAGAGCCACTGTCAATAAGTCCAGACTTACCCAAAAACCTCAGAGGTTTGGTTTCTTCATTAACCTCTTCCAACTTAATTCATATTCTATGTTCGCAGGCCATTCGCAAGTATGAGGTTTACCACTCGCCCCAGCAGCATAAGTTCGATGGCTTACACCAAGAGGCCCACACTTCCAACTCTCACAAGAATACTTCAGCAGACAACTCTCACTTTGTCTTAAACCTCAGGCTTGTTATGTTATTTGGTTTTTAGGAGCATTAGCAACTAAGGCCATATTGCTCTGGGGATATCCAGTGGTCATTCCCTGACCTTTCCGCATCCTCCGTATTTGGTGGTCATGGGCTCGAACCCCGGTCTAATCCAGAAGTGTGCGCTATGCATTGCTGCTTCTGCCTACCTGGCTACGGAGGCGCCCCTTAAACCTCAGCAACGAACACTTATCTAGTGAGTAAATTGAACTGCTCACCTTTGGTATGAAGTTTGGTATTCTACTGTGTAGACCTCCGATCACACAGTTTGTTATGGTGATGGAGGCATCCCTGACCCGCCTTCCTGAGGAAACTGCGAATGAGATTCATTTTAAGACAGCCTCATTTCTTCAGCACGTCTGCCACATTGCTTCTAATCTCTACCGTAGCCAGCATGTGGCCCTTAGTTCAATCTCAGGAAGGACAATACCATTGTCAATCGACCCGCCAACAAAGGGCACCATACAGTTTTGATGGATCGACCTGAATATCTCAGTAGGGCTCTCTCCCTTCTACTTGATCCCAATGTCTATGAACCAGTGCAGAACCCTCCCATCAAAATCTTGGAGCAATTGGAATCTAGGGTCAATAAGTTAGTTAATGATTGGTTCAAGTCCGGGAAGATTTCAAAGACCACAAGTTGGCAACTACACGCCACAGGCTGCCAGCTCCCCCCACTATGGCTTACTAAAAGTGCACAAGCTAGACACTCCTTTAAGACCTATTGCCTCTTGCTGCAAAAACCAACATACGAACTGTCGAAATACATCACCCAACTACTAACAACCCTAAGTAGGAAATACCAGCCACACCATTTTGAACAGTGAAGAATTCTTGTGCCTTATGAAAGACCTCACTGTCCCTGAAGACAAGATCATGACCTCTTTTGACGTTGTCTCCTTATTTACATCTGTACCTGTGCAATAAGCCAGACACTTCTGAATAGCAACACCAGTTTATCAGACAGTACCTCACTATCCCCGGAGGATATCTGTACTGCCCTTAACTCGTGCTTGTCCGGCAGCATGGTCATGTTTGCCGACTCACTTTTCAGACAAATCCATGGCACGGCTATGGGCACCCCAATCAGCTCTGTAAATGCTGATTACTGAATAGCAAAGACACTGCCATTGAAGATGTCTTCACTATTATCCCCTGAGGTTCAGAGAGACAGCTATTACAACATCTCAACTCCCTATCTTCCTTCATCCAGTTCACAATAGAATCAGAGTCAAACAACACCCTTTCCTTCCTGGATGTTCTGGTGCAGTGTGCAGGCTCACATCTGACAACAGTCTACCGAAATCCCATGTGCTCTAGCCAATTTACCAACTACTGGCCCCTTGCCACCTATTCAGTACTGCACTACTCTCTCAGGCCCGGACTCATTCCAGCTCCATGGACGTCAGGTGTAGTGAAGTTTCTAAAATAAAAGCCAACCTCACCAACTGTGGCTATCCTACCTATGTTTTGGATAGATAAGTGTTATCTACAAGCCCATGAGCTTGCCGCATATCCGAGACCCCTTCCCATAGTGACGAGACAATATCTACCACCTACATCCTGTATTACCTGGCACATCATATCGCATTTCTAAGATCATATGTAAGTATCGGATAGAGTGCATGCAATTTCCTAGTAGACGATTGCGATCTCTCGTCTCGAGGGTGAAGACACCCATTCCCCCACCCCTCTCTTTTGCACAACAGCATGATATACTGCATCACCTGCGACAACTGTGGCAGTTGCTATGTGGGGGGGGGGGAATGCCAGGACTGCATCCCAGAACATGAAAGGGCCATTCGATTGGCTGACTCTGCAGTTGCAGAGCACTATTGGTCCTTCCAGTATGACCTCAATCCCAGACATGGTACCGAGGTTGTTGACCAATCGCGCCACTACCATCAACAACTGTGGCTTGAGTCACTTCACATATCTGGTTGCCATAGCATTTTCAATTGCAATACAGGTGTGCGGCTACACTAAATCAAGGAGGCTGTAGTGTTGCAATGTGACAAAATCTGGCACTCAGCTCATGTGTGCACCCTATATTCACAGTAACAATCACCTAGTTCTGCTCAGTAAATGTTTTAGCATTACGTACACATCCTCATGCACTCTCTCTGTTTGCCTGACATAACCAAGCTCAGCACATTCCATTTGTAACGTTTTTAAGTTTTATGTATGTATTTTTGTTGCTGATGAAGATATCCTTAAGCTTCTATTTAATCATTTATCTCATTTATTATGTTTAGTCCTATCAAATTTAGTTACCGTATTTCCAGTTGAACTGTATTCTTTACTGTTTATATTAATAAGCACTAGGATAATACCAGAGACAAAAAAAAAAAAAAAAAAAAAAAATCATTTTGTACAAGCATAAACCAAAGAAGAACTACTTTCTGAAGTAAATACCACTGGTAACACATCAGCCAAAGTATCAATTTTGAACACAGTCACATGGAGCCTGACAAGTGCCCAATTCCCACCCCCTTGGGAAAAGCTTTTGGTTTTTTAAATTTCTGCTTGGGGTATACCAATATTTCTTCTTTTGTTAATGGACTGCAGTACACATGTAGACATTGTTTCCAAGATGCTAAATGCAAAACTAGCACACTGAAGCAAAAGGCAAAAACAGTAAATAATAAGACATAGCCTGACAGGTTCTTTTACATTTTTAATTATAAGTAAACAAAAATTTTTCACAAAAAATTCTTCCACAACACCTCAAAATTTGACTGTATTTAGCAAAGGAAAAAAAAAATTCAGATTTTTAATCATTAATTAAAGGGCAACAGACATTTTCAGATAGCACCTATCAGGTACCGCACAACTAATGTTAGATTAATTTATTGTTGTGGGAACAACAAATTTGGTATAACAATAAAAACTGGTGGAAACAAATTTCTTTGAATACTGGATGCAGCTACTTAAATATGGAAAAATACATTAAAAGTATTTGAATATAACGTCTGTTTGGAAGCATATAAGACTGTGCAGAGAGAATAACTGTCGCCATTTTGAACAGTATCTAACATAAATAAAATGTGACATCTTGATAGTATTTATCTAAAAATTACTCTGATTATGCTGTGTAACAAAAATTACTAAACCAATATAAAACAAAATCAGAAATGCTTATAAATTCTGTGATTTCTTTTTTATATACCCACTTCAGCAAGAACCATGAGACTTGAAATGCTCATAGCCCTTACATGTTTTACTCGAAATCAACTAATTAAAAACCTCTTAAAGACTGTCCATTTTGCAAACCATCTTGCATATATAGATAAACTATTAAGGGCTAAGAAACCACACAAATATATGTATAATAATTTCATATTCATACCCGCTCTTCATCCTCTTTAGATGTAACAAGGTTAATCCGTTTATTTTTCAAGTGGTGAGGTGTGTCTCTTCGGTGAAGTTTGTTGTGCCGTTGAGGTTGATCTTCAGTATCTGATGCAAAACCAACGTGCTTTTCTCCCTCCTAATACAATAATGACAACAGCACATGTGTTAAAATGGATAAGTAAAAAATAGTGTAAAAAAAATCATGATATAGTCAGCAATCTTAACATAACATTTTGGTTTAGTGACAGTCACAAATGTAAAAAGCAGTACTACATAAATAATTTATTTATAATGTTATTAATTTGTTAATATCTAAAAATCTGTTCTAAACATATCTTTTATTGGTATAATATAATAACATAAGGTCCGGTAATTAATGGGCTGCCATACAGAATTCATAGACAATGATCACAGTTGAATCAATGAGTGCACTTTACTCCTAGCTTTTTTTTGTATTAAATATGTAAATTAAATCTTTCATTGGAGTTCCCTTTACTTTTATGAACAATGCTCACCTGCAATAGTGTATGAGAAAACTTTTGTACATTTTAGAGAACAGACAAATGTTCAGTATGGGTTGGCAGATCACCTGTGCTTGAACCACGGTCTACTCAAAGAGTGTATGCTACTTCACTCCCTCTCCTGACCACTTGGCTATGGCCACAAGTCTTTGGGGTTCAAGCATGGTTGATCTGTCAGTGAATGTTGCAAAAAATTAATTTCATTTGATGACAGATTTTTACATTGTTATATGTTTCAATATAGCCCCCTTTTGCAACCACACACCTGCCACTGATGAAACATCTATGGAAGTCTTTTTGTGAATGCTTTTTGTTGATCTGTCATGTTTGACTGGACTTCTTGAATCAACTGAAATCATTTCTCTTTCATTCACATTTTAATTTTAGGAATAGCCAAAAGATGCATGGTGCCAGATCAAGAGAATAAAATGTGACAATAGAAATTTTGTTAGTCAAAAATGCTAGATGGAAAGCAACACATGACAAGGTAGGTTTTCACAGTGAAGGAGCCAACTAGTTCACCATTTTAAGGGCTGTTTACAGCAGAATCAATCTCTCAATCATTTTAATACATAGTAGTAGGTTGCATTAACAGTGGCAGCTCTCAGAATGAATTCTGATACCCCCCCACCCACCCACCCACATTGCCAAAAAATGCAATTACCATAACCTTCACATGCAATTTTGACTGTTGCCCCTTTTGTGGAATTGGCAACAACATGAAAACCACATGAAAAACAGTCAACTGTAATAAGCCTTTCATGGTTTACCATGACTATATATCTTTCCAAGTTGTTGTTGTAGTTCGAGGTTTTACGTCGTCATGGAAGCTTAAGGCCATTATGCACCAAACAATGGTAGGAGTTACCAGGTGTCATTAAAAGTGAGATGTGTATTTCGTGGGTATTAAACACTATATTCTGTCATAGCATTTTATCTTTTTTAGAAAAGTGAAAACTGCATCAATGACAGACCTGCTATCTAAAATTTGTTGCAAAGTAGGCATGATTTGGGCATGGTTTGTTAAGAAGGTGGTTTTCCGCACTCCATTATAGAGAGGGCATCTTTCCAAGTTTACAATGATATTTAATGTTAACATATTATTCAAATTTCCTAGTTTATATTACAGATAACTAATGAGAAAAAGTAGTCTCTAAATCAGCTTTCTATTAGAATGGTGCGTGATAACAAGTTAAAACTTGGCACATGCATAATAAAAAAAAATACTGTGTAAGCTCTGCTCAATAATTTAGATACCATATACATCCAAGAATTATAAGATCGTTCACCAAAGATTTTGATCAAACCTTGTATAACCATAAGAAAGTAAAGTAATGTATGGCTACATACTGAACATAAATATATGTCTGCACATGCATACTATGCACTTTTAAAACAAATGAATTTGAAATTAAAATAAGCAAGTGGAACTATGCATTTAGAGTTGAAAATTGGTTTATTTTTTTTATTTAAAAAAAATAATAATTGCGGCTTTGATTTTATCACATCACACTTTTATTTACAAATTCGACAATAACTCGACATACTTCATGTCTCTTGATGCTCAAACTGCATAACTAATCAGGATCATCTTTGAAAATTGCTAAGACTTCCTCCATTAGATAAAATGCTTTTGACATTCTTTTGCAATGTCAACTCAGATAGTGAATGTCAAAAAAGAATCAAGGACAAAAGCTTTCTGACATACTTCTAGGTATCACAGCTATGGCTGCTACCTGGGATTCTAAATGCTGATGCAACTGATGTTCATGATGCACTTGCGAGTTAAACAGGTTGAATTTCAGAAAAGTCTAATCATTCTGATAACCAAATCTTGCTGGCACCTTCTTGATGGTGGGACTGTTAGTAACTGTGAGTATAACCCAATGTGCAAAGTCAAGAACACTTTACCTGGTACACTGTAGATGACTAAGCAGACATGAACCAATGTAAACAGGAGTCAAAGTGTGGCATCCATAACACACATAAGAGACCCTCTGTGTCACCAGACAATAATAAATGTTCCATTTATACTCTGGCATGATCATCTACATTAGAGTTTGAGCCTACTTGTTTAGCAGTTATATGGGCTTAAACCACGGTTGACTGAAGCATGTTTGCTACTGTACATCCACATTAGACCTAACCAGGAAATAGATACTATCACCAGGTGAAACCCATGTTCAGCTTCCAAAGAAAAGCTCCAGCAACCTCCCTCAACTCCCCCCCCTTTTTATCATGAAGTATAGACCATATATTTTAAGGTTATAATGGACATCATAGCAAAATCCAGACCACGAGTATGTTAACTATAGAAGGCACTCAGATCTGCTAGTGTATGATCTCAACTCTGCCAGGTAATGACTGGAGAGAGAGAGAGAGAGAGAGAGAGAGAGAGAGAGAGAGAGAGAGAGAGAGAGAGAGAGAGAGAGAGAGAGAGAGGACATTTATGTCCTTGAACATGTCTAAACAGTTTTTGCACTGAAATGCCATTTATCTATGGCTTACTCACAATTAAATTGTGGCAGGGGGTGGTCCTTTAAGACTGATCATAATCAAAAAATCAAAACTTTGACTTTCTAGAGATGACATCAATTT
This sequence comes from Mastigoproctus giganteus, assembly GCF_048544385.1. Taxonomy (NCBI): domain Eukaryota; kingdom Metazoa; phylum Arthropoda; class Arachnida; order Uropygi; family Thelyphonidae; genus Mastigoproctus; species Mastigoproctus giganteus. The sequence continues at coordinate 83,355,429 of NC_143586.1, read as the reverse complement.
ATTTTTTTTTTATCAGGTTCACTTGGCTGAATCCCTGTTCGCAGGCAGCTGTAATTATAGGTAACACAGGAAATTTTCAGGAGTTTCAAGAACAGGTAAACGATCACTGCTTTTTCCAGTAAATCCTTCAGAGCCAAACCATCAGAAGACATTTTGAACTCATACAACATAGCCAAGTAAATGTATCAAATACTGACATAGCTGTCAATATATCATCAATTTATGGTCTCTGTCCCTTTCTCTATTATTCTATTTATCTATTTTAAATTTATCATGTCCTTTTACAATTTCAATCAGCTGCACATCATTATACAGACCATTCACAGATATTGAATTTACAAATTGATCTTCCATAAGCCCTAGACTGATTTTGAGTTCTTTAAGACTAAGCAGTTTCTGCTAACTGCTTTTGCTTTTTACTGGATCTGTTATAGAATTTTAAAATTTCAATAAGGCAATGATCAATTTCCTCAGTGTATAGTACTACTTTAAGTGATTTGAAAATACTTAACTGCAACTTGTGCTATACATGTTCTACACAATCTGTGATTTTCTTTACCAAACTACCAACACCTCCAACCATGGAAGGTGGTCCATTTGCTGCTAGACCAACAAGACGTTTTTCTTTTCTCCAATCCAAATGTACCTTCTTCAGTACTTTGTCAATGCAGCACTATTTTCCAAAGGAGCAATAGCCAAGAACGACTCTTTGATATTGCTATCATTTATGTACCTTACATAAATTATAAATTCTTCTTTCTGACTCATCTTCACAAAATAGAAATGAATTCTGATATCGGCAACCGTACTTTACATAACAAAGATATATGGTTTATGAATTCTTTACACTGGTTGTTGTTTGTGTATTCATCCAAACCTCAACATTGAGTTTGTTTGCTAATTCGGCAAGGCTTTTCATGTCAGTGAAAGGCTTGTTGCTTTGGTAATGTAGTATATGTTAAAACATATTTCCAAATGAGAAAATATTTTCTCATCCATCTTTTTAACATACTTTGCAATTGCACTATTTTCTGGATGTTCTTGAGCATTTAATGCTTCCATGCATCTAATATGTGGTTCTGACAAATTGTGGAACTTGAAAATTTCATGTCTAAAAGGTCACTTGAATCTAACAACTACACACAATGAACTGTCACACAAAGCTATGAATTGCAGAGAACCAGAACACCTTGCACCACTTTCATACTAAAGCCATGGAAAATTCCTCTTTCCACTTTAAAAGAAATTTCCTTTTTCCATTATTCAGTGCATTACCTTTAATTATTTTTGAAGCTGTGGAATCATTAGATTCCACATAATCTAGAACTACCTTTTGTTACACCACCCTTTTCACACATTTTCAACTCAAGACAATTCAGGACAAGAAAATTCAAGACATAAATGTATGTCTTGAATCACTTGTATGAAAAAAAAAAGTCAAACAAGTTCTATTGTGCCATTATAAACAAATGTTGAAGGTAAAAACATTAAAAATTTTCATAGAAGTTATCAATAAAAAAAAAAAAAAAAAGGCCTTCATTCATATTAATATGAATTCTGCTGATCAATTAATATTAATCAGCACAATTAATATGAATTCTGATTGACTTTGGCTCTAATGATTGGTGGACAAATGGGGCTAGTGATGTCATATGACGTGGCAGGGAATGAGAAAGTAATCGAAAAACATTTACATTATCTTTTAAGAACCAATATAGAGAAATTATATATTTTTAGAAAATAAAAAAATATATGTAACATCTTTCTCAACATTCCAAGTTTAAATATCCGCTAATAATGGTTTTAGGTTCTGCATATTTCACCATCGGTTAAGAAATAAGGCAATTACCCTGTCTGTTATGCATTTATTTTAGGTTGCCATGTCGTGATTTGCTAGCTACTTCGTGGTATGCCTAAGCACTAATCATACGATATCCTCTTATTGATCATATTTCATTAGAACAAAATCAGTAAGATAATTGATAAAACAGGCATTTTTAATGACTGAAATTTCCCAATTGGTGTGCTAAGTAAAGTAAAAATAAAAAAATAAAAAATTATTAATGACATAAAAAATACATAAAATCAGCAGTATATAAATAAAACTGTTGATTAAACTGAAGCATTTCTTCTGATTTTCACTTTCCACAGATGAGCAGACCTTGTATGTCAATTGGCAATAATTTAATTATGCAATACTACTTTTTCTATTGTAATAAACACGTAAAATTGTTTTTTTTATACTGTTAAGTATGATTCTGAAAGAGCCTTTTTCAAGCTCTGACCACATTCAAAAATTTCATTAATTCATAGAAAATTTTTCTTTCCAAGCAAATTTTACTTTATCTAATCAAAAACTTACTCAATCATTTCATAAACATATGTCTCAATTTCAATCTTAATGATATCTATTTTTACCTGCAAAGTCCCAATTTCTTTTTTCTGACAAAATCTAAATCAGGAGTTCCTAACCTTTTCATGGTGGTGGGCTATTTTTGATATTAGCATTAGTAGAGGTATATAATGCAACAAAGCAAGCTTATACAGCATCAGTCAAAAGAGAGAAGAAAAAAAAAAAAAACGCCAAAAAAAAAAAAAAACCCTTCCCATTTCACCCATCCATTCACTCCAAATGTTTGTCTAGTTCTGCTTTGAATTTATTTAAACTGTCCACTTCTACAATAACAGATGAAAGTTTGTTCCATAAATGAACCACCCTCTGGTTAAATGTAAATTTCTCTAAATCTATTGTACAACTGTCTTTCCTCAATTTGACCTTATGTTCCCTCGGGTGATTAATCTGGGCTAGAGGAAGAATTCCATCAGAATTGAGCATGCACCTCTGGGTGCTCTGATTTGCAAAACTTAAGCCTTTCTTCGTAAGAGCAACCCTTTGTTCCATTCACTAATCTTGTTGCCCTTCTCTGCGCTCGCTCCAGCAGCTTTATATCCTTCCTAAAATGAAGCTTCCAGACCTGTATACAGTACTCAAGGTGTGGTCTGACCATTGCCTCATACAAGGGGATAATAATCTCCTTATCCATGCTAGAAAAATTCCTGTATATCATTTACAAGACACCATGAGCTACTCTTGCAGACTATCTACACTGCTCAGAAAACTTCATATCTGCCTGCACAATTACCCCCAGGTCCTTTTCACTCTTGGCCACTGTAGTACCATACAGTTGATATGTTATTCTGGGGTTACTGCTTCCCATATGCAGTACTTTACATTTGTCAATGTTAAACTTCATTTGCCACCTCTCAGCCCATCTGCTCAACTTTTCTAGATCCTTTTGCAGCAGTGTACTGTCATTAGTGTCATTAACAACCCTGCCGACCTTCATATCGTCTGCAAACTTGGACATTAAGCCTGATATACTATCATCAATATCATTTATAAATACAGAAAACAACAATGGACCCAATACTGAGCCCTGAGGGACTCCACTAATAACATTAGTCCACGATGAGCAGTGTCCATTGATTACCACTCTCTGTCTTCTCCGCCGACCAAAACTTGTTCGGATTAGCGGGAGTCCACTGTAGAATGATTTACAGTGTACCATTTAGAAAATGCAATGCATTGGTGAAACCACCCATCCATCATCTGGAGGACCACTTGAAAAACCACATTACATCTACAGAATGTTGATTTTACTCAATCAGTGATAGCTCTGCTCTCCTGGTAGGAGAGACATGGCCTACTACCACATGATTCTCAAATTATTGATAACACAAGATTAAGATCTGCACAGTGATTTCTTGCTTGCACCGACCAAGTGAAAAGAATAGTGAGAGAGTATACACAGTAACACAAACTGACACAAGGCACAGATATTTAGGAGATAACATATTAAATTTAGCAAATACAGAACATACATAGAAGCTTTCGGCTAATGTATGTAGCCTTTTTCAATTAATTGAGCACTGGCAAGCAGTTGTTTTTATGTGCTGTAGCTGACCTTCGAGTATGTAATATGCGAGGTCACAGAGGAGGGGGAGAGTGGTTTATGGGTAGTTGCAAAAGGTGACGAGAGTGAGGAAGAGAGGGGTCGGGAGAGGGAGAAGCAGGTAGGGAGATGGTTGAGATGGGTGACTGCCGTCATAGGCGGCTGCCAAGCTCTTGGATTACGAGAGGCTCAAAGATTGGACATATCGGGTGCCATGGTTCCTGTTGATTGTATTCCTGGTGACACCGATGTGTGCCAATTCCAGCCAACAGTGGATCCTGAAATTGCGAGAGAAGCCTATGATTTTTGTCTCCTTGGGTGTGAAATCATGGCTCTCCTGCCAACAGTGAGCAGCTAGCACTGAATGGGTAAAGTCAGCTTTAGTGATGGCAGTCTAGTAGTCCCTCAGCCAATCTTCCAAACGACAGATGGCCCCCCGATGTGGCTTGCATTGCAGTTCCAGCACGGTATGCGGTAAATGATCCCGTTCCACTTGACAGGGGGGGGGGTATGTGGAGTTTTGTTCTGAGCGTTTGAACGGTGCGGATGTTGTAGCTGCAAAGGATTCTGGTTATGCCGTGGCTAGAGCAGGGTAAAGTGGGATGCATGTCACATCTGTGAAACCGGAAGTGTCAGGCATCTGATGATGAAGAGTGTTCGGTGCTGTGATGGTGCGATGTCTGTAATCCCATTAGTCGAGGGTCTGCTCAGGGTAGCTGCATTTTCTGAGTTCCAACTTGCCCTTATGTATTTCTTTGCACGTGCCAGTAGCATTGGAGCAATGCGTGCAAGCCCTGTTCATTAGTGAATGGGTGATACTATGACATTTTGCACTGGAGTGACAGGAACGGTAGTTGGTGTATTGTCTGGCACATGTGGATTTCCGATATGATGATGTAATCTGTGAACCCTCTGTCTTTAACCACACATCTAAAATGGAAGGGCCTGGTCCTTCTCAGTTTCAATAGTGAATTTTAAAAAAGGTGATTTGGTATTGAGATAGCCTAGAAATGTTATCCCAGAGCCTGGGGGGGGGAAATGATGGTGAGGTTACAATCCATATATCTATGCCAGAGAGTGATGGGGAGAGGGGATTAGAAAGGGAATCTGTTTCAAACTCTTCCATGACCAGGTTTGCCAGGTGAAGACTGATGGGAGAGTCCATGGCAAAGCCACTGGTTTGTTTATATTCAGTGCTCTCAAACATGAACATGGAATGGTTGAGACAACATACGAAACGTGCCACCCATGTTCCAAGCTAAAATTAGCAAAGAACAATACTGGAACCTCCATGCCACCGGCAGCAACTGGGGCCGCTTCTATGGACTACCAAAAATCCATAAACCAGACATCCCCTTGTGTCCCATCATTTTGGGCACGGGCACCCCCACAAACGAACTGGCACGCTTCATTTCCAACCTCATCAAGCTGCTGGTAGGCCGGACGGACTTCACAATCCAATCCAGTCAGAAACTCATACAATGCTTTAAGAACTACAGCATCAATGACCAAGACCTCCTCGTATCCTACAGCATTACTTCCTTATACACATGCATCTACATCTCTTGTGCAATAGACTGTGTTCGCCTTCGACTGGAAGGCGAACATACCTTATGCAATAGGACTAAACTTTCCGTATCAGATATCTGTGAAACAACACGGCTATGCCTCAACCATTTCATGTTCATCTTCGAGAGAAACCATCACCCTCTGTCTTAGATATATGGATGATATCCTCACCATACTCCCCCGAGGCTCCGAGATGACGTTTCTATGCTATCTCAACACCAAATCGCATTTTGGGTCATTCCGTGTCAAGTGGCCTAGCAGTTGCTGCTCGACCATCTTCAATTTTGTTGAAACTTGATGTGGATGTTTAAACAGGTTTCAAATGAAGCTGTGCAAAATTTCAGTTCAAAATATGGTGTGCTTGAGGCACCAGCACCTTTTTGGTGGAGGTCACTTGTGTTATGCAGAATAAATCACAAAAAATTTTCAAAGTTTTAAGTGTTACTGTTGCACAACATTAAGAGGTAGTGATCTGAAACTTGGTATACCTAGTAACTTTTGTCAGAGAATGCAAAACATTTGGTGTCCAGGCTCAAAAACCTTCACATTTTTTTACAATGTGGTCTAAAACTGGCACCAAAAATTTGTCACGACAAATTTAAGCAAGACTTTTGAAAGTCATAACTTTGAAATAAAAGCCTTTGGTATCTTCTTCTTTGGACATTCCACTTACCAACTGCATGAATTTGGCCTAACTGAATATCAGCTCTTATACTTGTTTTCTGGCTGAGATATTTTCCTTCAACGATTGACTCAAAATTTTAAAGTCAAATTTGACCTATCTTAAGGGGCAAATATCTTAATGTGGGACACCTTCAATTCTCTCGCTTTTGGCACCACTGGAAAGAGCAGAGTTTCAGCTACAAGGATCATGGTTTATCTGTTTTGTCTTTGCACTTAAGGCCTTAAATTTAAAGCCTAAACATCACGTAGATTTATGTGCCGTATTGTTATTTTGTGAGATATTTTTTGTTGCAGAACACTTCCTTAATCCTGCCTAATGTTTAGAATAATCTAGAAATAGAGTATATTCTAGAAGAATACCCAAGAATTATAGAATATCCTAGAATTCTAGAATATTTTACAATTCTGGAATATTCTAGAATTCCAGAACATTCTAGAATATTCTTTAATTCCAAAAAGACTGATGAACATTCTAGAACTTTGGAATATTCTAGAATCATACAAAAAAAAGTATAAATAGCTGGTATTTGAACTATGCTGATATTAATGTGTTTTATCTTCATGATGAACAGTTTGTTTATTTTGTTCCTCTATTTTTTATTGTTTGCCTGTAATAAAGTTAACTAAGTTTTCATTGCTTGCAGAAACGTCCACTTATCAGTCAGCATGAAAGCCATGGAATCAGAAGATTCTGCTGGAGATAAACTGGACTCATGCACCATCAGTCATATGGATAATTATAAATGTCATGTGCTATCCTATACACTCAAAACTGGGTTAAAATTATTTAAAGAATTTGAATTTGAAGAACAACGGCTGATAGGACGACATTGTGGATTAAAACTGGGTGAAGAAGACAATTTCTCTACTTCATGAAGCTTTGCTTTTGACAAAATTTGAATTTTTGCAGTGTTCATGTTGCAATCCTTTCCAGAAGAAAAATCATATGGTGAAAAAAGTTTACAACCAATTGATTTGTCAATGGCAGACTACCTGAAAGACCTAACAAAGGTAGACATAAAACCAGGCCAAAAGCTGTGCCCATCATGCCAAAAAGAGTCTAATAGCCGAAAAGCAGCAACAGGAACTTCATCTGGATCAGACCATTATGACAAAATGCATGTGACTGAAAGCGCTTGAACACAAGTTTGATGGCTATTGGTATTTCTCCTCTGAAATTTCAGCAAATGGCTAATAGATACTCACAAGGCTATGCCAAAAGGAAGGCAAGTCAAGTACAAGATGTAATTCCCAGTAAAATTGCATCTATTGGTGGCTTGGATCCAAATTACATCATGGAGCCAAGTGCAAGTCATCAGTATGGAAATTGCTTATATTATAATGAACTACTGAAAGAATAGAAAGAAAAGTTGGTGGTATCAAATCATTCAGAAATACTTCAAATATTAACACTAGCTCCAGTTAGTTGGTCCATAAAGAAAACAATGGAAGAGTTTAGTGTCTCAGAAAGAATGATCAAGAAAGCTAGAAAACTTACAGAAGAAGGAATCATGGCCATACCTGGAAAAAAGCAAGGAAAAAAGCTTTCTGAGCAAGTAAAGCAAAAGGTGGTGGAACCAAATCATGACACCAAGAAACATGTTTGAATTTTGTGAAAAGCATGCGAGTGGAATAAAATTCTGTTTTGTTTCTAAAGAAGAAATTGAGCAAGTAAGGCCATTTCAAGAGAAAAGATTCACAGACAGTCATACTATTGCTGGAACAAGTGAAAATCATCACTTCATTCCTATTGATGCAAGACAGATTCGTGTTTGCAGAGTATCAAACAACACACCATCATCATTGGTAGCTCATGTAGATCAGACTAGTGAAACCAATATTCAATATGTGCCAATTGTTAATTTACAACCTGGCCAATACATTGCCCGTACTTGTGACAATAATTGGTGGATTGGAAATATTTGTGAAATTTCATTTGAAGAACATGATGTATTGGTAAATTTCATGCATCCTCATGGAGCAGCTCGCTCATTTCACTGGCCTGCTAAACAAGATGTCTGCTGGATTCCTGGACAAAAAATTATTGCCAATCTTCCAGCTCCAAAAACAACAACAATGGGATGACATTATAGCTTGCCTGAAGTAGTAATATCAACCATCAATGAAAAATGCCAGTCCATTACGAAGCAGTAATTCAATATCTTCACACTCGCTTGCTTATTTCAAATTGTATTGTTTTAAGTATATAATATCGGTGTAGATACACCATAGTTAACTCATAAATTTGAACTATGTATGTAGTGTAAAAAGGCATCGTTTTAATAGTATCTCATATTGTGGGTGCCTTCACAACAAGATAGCTGGTATTGCATTACTTCAAATAAATAACGCTTCTCTAGCAGAGAAGACTACTGTTATTTATTTTCAGAGAATACCACCACCCAGACAATTGTTTCGAAGCTAGTGGGCTTCATCATCAGTGGGCGGGCATGTACCGGGTAGTGCAACATGCCATCACAGTTGCGAAGTTATATCCACAATATGAAAGATGACAAAGGGTGTTGGTAATAACTATGGTGTATCTACACCGATATTACATAGTTAATTACCAAAACCCATAAGGATTATACCTTGTGCATTTTGTTTTCAAATAAATTTTGTTTTAAATAAATTTTGTTGCAGTTATAACTTCTTTCAAGCTTAGAAACCAATAGAACATCATCTTTATGCTTGGAATCCTGAATAAAGACCACTTTTCAGTCTTGGGAACTTGCACAAAAGAAACCCATGCAATTTCTTTTCTTGCCATTTGCACCCCCATTGTAAAAAATAGATTTTTTTTTGTCCATTGGCAACATATCCTTTCTCCTTGAACCAAAGGACAGAGTAATTGCAGAAAATTTCACTCTTGTAAATGCAATAGTTCTGTCCTGTGCGACAGAACTATTAAGTATGCAAATATTATGTGGAAAATAAAAAATGTTTAAGGTCACTCTTTTTAGGCCTCAAGTAGCAAGACACAAAACCGAAAAACCATGATTCTTGTTGCTTAAAACCTGCTCTTTCCAATGGTGGCAAAATTGAGAGAATTGAAGGTGACACACATTAAGATATTTGCCCTAAAGATAGGTCAAATTTTGACTTTCAAATTTTGAGTCTATCTTTGAAGGAAAATATCTCAGCCAGCAAACAAGATAACAGCTCATAATTAATTAAGCTGAATTCATGCAGATGTTAAATGGAATGCTCAAAGAAGAAGGTACCAAAGGTTTTTATTTCAAAGTTATGACTCTCAAAAGTCTTGCTTAAATTTGGCGCAACAAAATTTTTGGTGCCAATTTTAGATCGCATTGTAAAAAAGTTAAGATTTTTGAGCCTGGACACCAAAAGTTTTGCATTCTCTGACAAAAGTTAACTAGGTATACCAAGTTTCAGATCACTACCTCTCAAGGTTGCGTAACAGTAACACTTAAAACTTTGAAACAAATTTTTTTTATTTGCTCGGCACAACACAAGTGACCTCCGAAAAAAAAAGTTTCTGGTGCCTCCAGCATACTATATTTTGAACTGAATTTTTGCACAGCTTCTTTGGAAACCTGTTTAAACATCTACACCAAATTTCAACAAAATTGAAGATGGTCGAGCAGGGACGATACTCAAAATTAGGCCACTTGACATGGAATCACCCTTTTTTAAAATTCGCTATTGAAACTGAGAAGGACCAGGCCCTTCCATTTTTAGATGTATAGTTAAAGAGAGAGGGTTCACAGGTCACAATGTCAATACTTGGAAATCCAGGTGCCAGACAATATACCAACTACTGTTCCTGTCACTCCAAATGCATAACGTCATAGTATCACCATTCACTACTGGCAGGAGAGCCATGATATCACACCCAAGGACACAAAAATCATAGGCTTCTCTCACAATTTCATGATCTGCCATTGGCTGGAATCAGCACACATCAGAGTCACCAGAAAGTAGCCCAGTGGTCAGGAGCGAGAGTGCATTGTACGCGTTCTTTGAGTGGACTGGGGTTCAAACCCGTGACTACTAAATACGATAAATATTTGTATTGACGATTTACTGTAAACTCCACTGACTTGGTTGTCATGCCGGAGTATAAACAGAAATTTTTTATAAGGCCTGATGTAGCCAAGTGGTCAGGAGCGAGAGTGCGTAGCACGCGTTTGAATGGACAGGGGTTCAAGCCCATGACTACTAAATACGATAAATATTTATATTGACGATTTATTGTAAACTCTACTGACTTGGTTATCATGCCAGAGTATAAACAGAATATTTATTTATTATTATAAATACCATCAACAGGGACGCTGGCACCTGCATACATCCAATCTTTGAGCCTCTCATAGTCCAAGAGCTCTGCAGCGGCATATGACGGCAGTCACCCATCTCAATCGCTCCCTTCCCTTCTCCCTCTCCTGACCTCTCTCTTCCTTGCTCTCTCGTCACCATTCGCAACTACCAGTAAACCACTCTCCCCACCTGTGTGACCTCGTATTTACATACTCGAAGGTCAGCTACAGCACACAAAAACAACTGCTTGCCAGTGCTCAATTAGTTGAAAAAAGGCTGCATACAGTAGCTGAAAGCTTCTATGTATGTTCTGTATTTGCAAAATTTAATATGTTATCTCCTAAATATCTGTGCCTTGTGTCAGTTTATGTGTTACTGTGTTTACTCTCTCACTTACTAATTAAGTTCTTTTCACTTGGTTGGTGCAAACAAGAAATCACTATGCATCCAAATCCCGACCTCACAGGGTTCTTTAATCAAGATTAAGATCTGTCCTGGTTGGAATCTACCCACATACATAGCACTAAACACACTTTGAATATAAATGATGGTATGTGAATATATCGCATCTTTGAATCTGTAGTGCTGTGTGAATTGGATGGATATCATCTCCACTTTTCTCTTCCTTATTCTTTCAGGTAATTTGTGAGTTTCCGAAGATTACATTAATCAGGACAGTTGAGAATTTCTTATTACCTTTCCATTCCTTTCCCACTTCACTTTTATTCTATGTGAAACTTCTATGTTGATTTTGTGTACGTACATAAAATAAATACAAAAAAGAAAAAAATAATAATAATAAGATAAAAGTAATAAAACATATATAATTTGCAAATTCATAAGCTAGAAAAATGATACCCTTTGTAGTTTTCCATCATCAGAATCTTCATCGTCAGATGATTCATCCTCAATTTCATTCAATGTTTGGTGACCACAGTCTATATTATCTATCTCCAGAGGTCTAGCATCAGATTGAAGCAACTTTTTAGAGACTGGAAATACAGATTCATCAACCATTGGTTTTTGTTCATGATTGCATTTTGTCATTAATGTCAAATCATTTTTCTCTTCACTTTCTCTGGGTCCTGATGTTACAACATTGGCTTGTGATTGTTCACTTTCTAAAACAGAAAATACAAAATTATAAAAATGTAAACCAAATAAAAAAAAAATTTATTACAAGGAAAAATATATTTATGCTGAAAGACAGTTGCAAAAATAAACCATTCACCATAACAAATAATAAGCAACCAATTTACCTACCTTTACAGGGCATAGGGGTAATTTCCATTGATAAAGATGTAATACTTGATCTCTGAGGGCGAAAACATTCTATACCACCATTTTCCTTCTGAAAGTAAATGCAAACTTAGCATTCTTTTCTTTACATTTAATTTGTTATTATAAGAAGAAACAATTTGTAATAATTTTAAATATACAATGAAATCACTATGTCCTTTTAAAACTTAACTTTTGATCTGCAAGTGATTAAACTGTAAACAGTACTTTGAAGCTTAAATGTTAAGTTTCATTTAATTAAATTTATATGTTCCTATTTCTGAAAAAGCTACTGAAAAACTACTACATTTGAAGAGAGGGTGACCGATGTTCTCTGGTTAGCTGAAGTGAAATTTGTAACTGCTTCAATGGAAATTTCCAAAGCATTGCAAAAAATCTCCACACTGAACTGAATAAAAAATTTAAAGAAACTGACTCAGTGAACAATAAGCCAAGATCTGGAAGGCCAGCCATAAGCACAGAGTAAATTCAAGTTGTTGAAACATTTCAGAGAATGTCCAAAAAAAATCAATAATTTTAAAAATTTCACGTTTAACCTTTCTATGACCTATCTATGTCAATTGACATTTTTTCTGCAGGATCTGAAATAAGTAGATTATGTTTTGAAGGTTGCATCAAAGTATTCATTAATTTACAAATTGTCTTGAAAATTTTCCAGTACATGTTACCATCTCTCAGTTTATAACAGTTGGCAGCATGAAAATAGTCTTAAAAGTTGGAGGAGGAGAAGGATGAAGAGATTACACCCATTGTCGAAGTTCAGCTTACGAAAGCCAAAAGTGAAGTAATTCTCTGTAATTCAGATCCAGAAGTTGATAAAATCAAATCAAATTATATTTACATAGATGAAGAGGATATTACTGCATCAGTTTTTTTACGAACTTTTTTAAAAATTCTGATTTGATTTATAACAATTTTACTCTAGTGTTTGGCAATAAAGTCAAAATAAAATTTAAAAAAAATGATTTAAAAGCACTTAAAGCAAAATGTTTTCATTTGTTACAAAACAGAAAATTCTATGAAAAGGCTCATTCCACAGAGCTCACTGCTATTGAAAACTCATTACACTTTAAAATACTGTTCAAAGTAATATTTTTTCAACTCTAGATCAAAAGTTAACTTTTAAAAGTATGCAAAGATTTTATTAACACACAGAAATGAAGTTTAGCTTACCTCTTCACCATGAGAAACAACATGACCATCAATATTCTTTCCTTTATGAGCAAAAATCTTGCTATGCCTAGCTTTCAGATCTTTAGGGTGAGGTGTATCATGCCGAACAAACTGAGTCTAAAATGTGGGTGGACGACAAATAAAAATATTTCAAAATAAATTTTATTACCTTAGCAATATTTTTTGTCCTTTATTCAAACAAAAATATTAATTAACATGCAGTAATACTTTAAAAATACAAATGAAACAAAGCATAATACAATAATAGCTTAAAATTATAATATTAAATATTGGTGTAGATACACCACAGATAGCTCTTAAACGAAAACTATGATAGTAGAGTAAAGGCATCATTTCAACTGTATCTAATATTGTGATCATCCTTCACAACGAGTTACTCTGTATGGCATTACCTCGAATAAGTAACGCCTCACTAATACTAATAGAGAAGATATTGCTACTTATTCTCGGTTCTATCTGGGTGGTGGTGCCCACCAAGACTAAGTAACAATATCTTCTCTATTAGTGAGGCGTTCCTTATTCGAGGTAGTGCCATACAGGGTAACTCATTGTGAAGGATGAGCACAATATGAGATACAGTTGAAATGATGCCTTTACACTACTATCGCAGTTTCCATTTAAGAGCTATCTATTGCATATCTACACCAATATTTAATGACATGATTAACATGCAGTACAAAAATAACCATAATACAGTGGATTCCCCACTTCATTCTAGAGACACCATTGTTTCATGAAAATATCGTAAGGTAAGCCCAATAAAACATTTTTTTTGGTAATTCGTTCCAAGACCTCAAAAGTTGAAATGATCGCTATATAACTAAGCTATATATCTCTCTAAAAGGGGATTTTAATGGAAATTTAATATATTGATTAAAGCATAACATAAAAAGTCACTTCAATGACTTTTTATGTTATGCGCACATAAAAAAATGGCCACTGCTTAGTAGAATCAGCCCCTTTACTAGAATCAAATTTCAGAAAACCAATTCAAATCATTAAAATGTACTACACTTTCATCATTATCGTATTGTAGGTTATAACAATCAATTTTGAATGCCTTTTTGTGATATTTTTCTAAAGCACATTCCGGAAGTCACTACCATAATACAACACGCTTCTTGATTAGACTGGGGTTCAAGCCCGTGACCACCAAATACGGAGGATGATGAAAGGTCAGGGAATGGCTACCGCATATTCCTGGAGCAATATGGCCTTAGCTGCTAATACTCCTAAAAACCAAATAACAAACAAACAAATTACCATAATACAATAAAAACAATTTGCAGTTTCCGGTTTATTGGGATTTTCTGTTAGTGCAATCTATTATAAACGTGTAGCAAACCCAATCTTATTGCATTTGCAATAATACCTATAGCTGGAATTCTGTGGGATTTTAGGTTATTATGGTGAAATGTGTTTTTACTTCCTCTTCAATCATATAAAAAACAAATAAATTTTCAGAATCTTCTCTTCGTTCTTTTATTTTAAAGCTTCATAAACATGTTACTCCAGATCTCACTTGCATGTACTGTTTTAGTTGCAATTTGTGCATGCCATATTCTTTGTTATTGATTGCTTATCTTTTTTACTGTTTTAAATTTTGCAACAACAAAAAAAAATGTCAGCGAACAGACATCAATTTATTAGCATGTACATATTACAATAGTAATTAAGCAATGTACGTATGTGTAATTTATTTTTATTTTGCTAACCTGTGGAAAGCATTCTTCCGATTTTCACATATTATTTAATTTTGTTAAATTTTGGCAAGGTAATAAAGAGTAAATTTGTGCTTTATACCATTACTTTTATAGTAAATCTGTCTTTAAGTAAAGTAAAACTAATTTACTTTACTTTTAAACTTAAATAGAAAGGGTTTTAAATAGAAACTGCTAGCTTGGGGTAGGGGATACACAGACTAAAAGGTTAACAGTGGCCGCAGGCAGATGCAAAAGTGATTCTTGTACTGCTTCTATTAGAATGAGCAGCAGCCTAAAAAGCAAGGTAATGGAGATTACCAGGACTGCAGGGAGTCATAGTAGAACAAGTAAATACATGAGCTGTGTTAGGGTAACTAAGAGTAGGAACAGGTGCATGTATACACCAATGCTAGGGGTATAGTTAATAAATCTGATGAGCTTAAAGTGCTAGTCAAGACATCAAGGGCAGATATTGTTGGGATATAAGAGACTAGGTGTCACACAGATATAAGCAATACAGAATTGGAATTTGGGGAGTACAATGTGTACAGGAAGGATAGACAGGGCAGGGCAGGAAGGTAGGAGCGCTTTTTTCCTTCACATACTAAAGTTCAATACACAATACACACAAGTCAAGTGCAATACACAATATTCTTATATTGAACAGCCTTAACACCTTAATTAGAAAATCTGAACAGCCTTAACACATTTATTGGAAAACCAAGGTTTAGATAATGGATAAGATTTTAAGGTGTGTGTGTGTGTGTGTGTGTGTGTGTGTGTGTGTGTGTGTGTGTGTGTGTGTGTGTGTGTGTGTGTGTGTGTGTGGAATAAAAAGATATCATTCCTACTAGAATAATTTTACTGACACAATCTAAACAATCACTGACATCAGAAGATTTAAAACAGTAATCCTATCCAATCCTATCCAAGGAAAGGAAGAAGAGAAATCTCACATATCATCTCATTTAGTAATGCAAAACAATGCAAGCTTAGAATAGCCATGAAAGAAAGACTCCACGGAAGAAGAAGAGACTATCATAAAGAAAAGAACACTAATCCTGACCGCATATTTAGAAGTGGTTGGTTGTGAGAATAAGATCCCAGTGCAGGGTGTGTGGTCATTGCAAAAAACATCAGCATCTCAATCAGCTGGGTTCAAGCAACTAGAAAACTGGGGTTGTGCACATTAAATTCATCAAGAAAAACTACCTCACTTGTTCAGAAAGTTAGTCTGGAGTACACAGATCACAGAAAGGAAGTTAAGGAGTTCTGTGTGATTTGTGGAGGTGGAAAGACAATAGACACAACAGATGCATTTCACAGAATGAAGCAGAGAGATTTTAAGTCAGAGGAGATTTCAAAATAGGAAGTTTGCAATAAAGAATATCAGAGTAAACATATGCACAAGTGAAGATTCCTATGAAGAAAAAAGAATCAGAGCAGTGAATAGTTAGGCAAAAGAGATTAATAGTGCTTGTGGCAATGAATAATTGAGACTGTCACAAAAAAGTAAGATGGGTTTGACAGATTATAGGTAAAAACAGACATTGTTGAGATTAAAACCAAGACAGATCATAGATAGAAACAGATATTGTTGAGATTAGAACCAAAACCACCTTATTTGAGAAATGATTCATGGGCTGTGTTAGGGTAACTAAGAGTAGAAACAGGTGCATGTATACTTGCATGTACACCAATGCTAGGAGTATAGTTAATAAATTTGATGAGCTTGAAGTGCTAGTAAAGACGTAAAAGGAAGATATTGTTGGGATATCAGAGAAGTGGTGTCACATAGATATAAGCAGTGCAGAATTGGAATTTGGGGAGTCACATCGATATAAGCAGTGCAGAACTGGAATTTGGGGAGTACAATGTGTACAGAAAGAATAGACAGGACAGGAAGGGAGGAGGGGTTATGCTGTTAGTTAAAAAACACAAAATCTAAGGAAGTGCATTCAATTAGAATCTTGTTGAGTCTGTTTGGTGTGACATAAGCTGTTGTTGTTGGTGGTGGTATAGAGCTTGACGACACAACAGCTACTGAGGCCAAATTGTGTCTGTTCCTGTTTATTTACAGGCAAGTGACATAAGCAGTGTGAAAGGAAAAATGAGAGTAGGTTTGTGTTATAGGCCTAATGACTCTAATGAGTATAATCAGCAATTGTGAAGAGAAATAGAGCGGGCCAGTAAATCAGAATGACTTATAATGGTGCATTTTAATTTCCCAGAGATTGACTGGAATTTATAGGTTGTTCACTTACACACTAGCAAGGCTTTTATGGATTTATTGGATGACTGTTTTCTACAGCAGCATGTTCGGGAGGCAACTATAGGGAGTAATACTCTTGATCTGATTGTCAGTAGTGATTCTTCATGAATTAAGAATTTGCAGATAAAGGAGTACAGTTAATAAGTTTGATGAGCTTGAAGTGCTAATAAAGACATCAAAGGCAGATATTGTTGGGTTATCAGAGAAGTGGTATCACACAGATATAAGCAGTGCAGAATTGGAATTTGGGGAGTACAATGTGTACAGAAAGAATAGACAGGACAGGAAGGGAGGAGGGGTATGCTGTTAGGTGGCAGTGATCACAGTGTGCTGAAGTGGGATTTACTCAAAGAGATAACTACTATAAGGGGTGAAGGGAAGGGTTTTTGCTTTCGTACAGGCGACTATGGAAGTCTGAGACAGTATTTAAATTCTATACAGTGGGACCAATTGATGATGTTACCAACAGCAAATTCAAAATGGGAAGCATTCAAAAAATTCATCTTGGAAGCTCCTAGGCTTTTCATACCAACTAAGAAATATTGTTCAAGGTTTAGGCCTAAATGGATGTCAGATGAACTAATTATACATGTGGCAGAAAATAAAAATGCATGGGATAAATATAAATTAACAGGTGACATGGAAGCCTATGATAGATATAACCTGGTCTGTAACCAAATCACAAAGGAGGTTAGGCAGGCAAAGGCAGATTACGAGAAATCTTTGGCACAGGATGCAAAGAAAAAAGCAAAGAGTTCTTTATTTATGTAAACTCTAGAAGGAAGGGGATGAATCAGATTGGTCCACTGGATATTGATGATCCTGCTCAGGTAGCTAACACTAAACGAGTATTTTGCCTCTACATTCAGACATGAGGAGTTATTCAGAGAGGCAAATGCCAGCGGTGAATTAAACTCTAGCAGGGAGCTAGATGATTTTTTAATAACTGAGAGCAAAGTGGAGGAGAAATTGTTGAAGATAAGAGAGGCAACTGGGGTGAATGGGATCTATCCAGTTATATTAAACGAGGCAGCAATGGAAGTAAGCAAACCATTAGCCACAATTATGAGAGCTTCCTTGGACTAAGGGGAGGTACCCATGGACTGGAGATGTGCAAATGTGACCCCAATCCACAAAGGAGGATCAAAGGAAGATAGGCAATTACAGACCTGTTAGTTTAACTTCTCTTCCAGGGAAATTAATGGAGGCACTGGTTAAAGAAGCACTGCAAGATCATCTAGACAAGACTACAGTTATAGCTCGGACACAGCATGGTTTTTTTAGGGGGGGGAGTCTTGTCTGACCAATTTGATTGGATACTATGATGCAGTCACAAAAGAACTGATATGCAGGGAATAACTTTGATGTTATATACTTGGATCTTAGAAAGGCTTTTGATACTGTTGCACATGGAAGACTGCTGCACAAATTGGAGAAGTGTGGCACTGGAGGCAAACTGCTGCTATGGATGAGGAGATGGTTGAGTGGAAGAAGACAGAGTGGTAATCAATGGACACTGCTCTTTGTGGATTAATGTTATTAGTGGAGTCCGCAGGATTCAGTGTTGGGTCCATTGTTGTTTTCTGTATTCATTAATGATATAATGATGGTATATCAGGCTTAATGTCTAGGTTTGCAGACGATATGAAGGTCGGCAGCATTGTTAATGACACTAATGACAGTACATTGGTGAAACAGGATCTAGAAAAGTTGAGCAGATGGGCCGAGAGGTGACAAATGAAGTTTAACACTGACAAATGTAAAGTACTCATATGGGAAGCAGTAACCCCAGAGTAATGTATCAAATATGTGGTACTACACTGACAGTGGTAGAGAGGGAAAAGGACCTGGGGGTAATTGTGCAGGCAGATATGAAATTTTCTGAGCAGTGCAGATGGTCTGCAAGAGTAGCTCATGGTGTCTTGTCAATGATATACAGGAATTCTTCTAGCAGGGAAAACGAGATGATTATCCCCTTGTATAAGGCCATGGTCAGGCCACACTCTGAGTACTTTGTACAGGTCTGGAGGCCCCATTTTAAGAAGGATGTACAGCTGTTGGAATGAATACAAAGAAGGGCAACAAGATTAGTGAAGGAACAAAGGGTTGCCCTTACAAAGAAAGGCTTTAGTTTTGCAAATTACAGTGTCTGTAGACTAGGCACCTGCGAGGTGATCTGACTGAGGTGTATAAAGCCTCGAATGGTTTGAGCATGCTCAATGCTGATGTGATACTTCTTCTCGCTCTGATTAATCACCTGAGAGGGCATAAATTCAAATTGATGAAAAACAGTTGTAGGATAGATGTGTGGAAGTTTTCCTTTAACCAGCGAGTGTTGATTGCTGGAACAAACTTCCATCTGTCATAGAAGTTGATAGCTTAAACAGATTCAAGGCAAAACTAGACAAACATCTGGAGCGAGTAGATGGGTGAAATGAGAAGGGTGTGTGCATTTTTTTTTTTTTTTTTTTTGACTGATGCTATATAAGCTTGCTTTCTTGCATCATGTGCCTTTGCTAATGTCTTTGAGAGGTTTAGATCTTTTTGCAGATGTTTGTTCAATTTTTCTGACTATGTATGATGCATTTGGTAGATAAAGTAAAAGTGGAGAAAGGGCACCATGTATGAATTACTGAAATGTTTGAATATGGCATACACAAAGCAGGAATACGTCTAGCTTCCTGACATGACAGGACCTCAACAATGTCTGGTACATACACACTATTTGGACTTCCTCCAGTCACTAACTGGCAGAATAGTTTGTTTGTTTATGGGCTTTATAGCACAAGAACTACAAAGCCATAATGCACCTAAATATGGTAAAGTTAAATGCATCATTTTTTTGATATGATTATGGTTGAAGTTATAGTAAGCAAGTGCAAGACTAAGAGCACTGTTGTGAACAGGATCAAGCCAATGTATATTGCTTGGTCTACTTGAACTACATACTGAAAAACCACAGTCTAGATGTGACTGGATTAATGCAGAGTACAAATGCATTAGTGTGTAATGGTCAGCTCCAAATCATGTGACAGGTAGCATTCTTAAGATTTTTAGCTTCTTAAATAATCCAGGGTGCTTTAATATATTCAAGGAAGGTAAGTTTTTGGTCAAATACCACACCTAGCGTCTGCAAGAAAGCAGACACTAGGAACTACTGAGGTGATTAATTTTCTAGTCAAAGTTCCAAGTGTGGATGTAGGTTACACTTCCTACAAAAGTGTATCTCAACAGTCTTTTGGGGGGAAGCCATGTTTTGGGTGCATTTAACAATTTTAACAAAATTGTTAAATGCACAGAATTATAGTTGCAAGTGGCACCTTGCAACCATAATTCTGCTAAGCACATATTAGGGGAGCAACAGGAGATACTGAGTTCATGTTATTGAACTCATTATTACATTAAATAGAGTGTCACTTAGCACTGAACCTCGAGGGACCCCTCGAGGTTCAGTGCTAAGTGACCATTCTTAAGATTTTTAGCTTCTTAAATAATCCAGAGTGCTTTAATATATTCAAGGAAGGTAAGTTTTTGGTCAAATACCACACCTAGCGTCTGCAAGAAAGCAGACACTAGGAACTACTGAGGTGATTAATTTTCTAGTCAAAGTTCCAAGTGTGGATGTAGGTTACACTTCCTACAAAAGTGTATCTCAACAGTCTTTTGGGGGGAAGCCATGTTTTGGGTGCATTTAACAATTTTAACAAAATTGTTAAATGCACAGAATTATAGTTGCAAGTGGCACCTTGCAACCATAATTCTGCTAAGCACATATTAGGGGAGCAACAGGAGATACTGAGTTCATGTTATTGAACTCATTATTACATTAAATAGAGTGTCACTTAGCACTGAACCTCGAGGGACCCCTCGAGGTTCAGTGCTAAGTGACCATTCTTAAGATTTTTAGCTTCTTAAATAATCCAGAGTGCTTTAATATATTCAAGGAAGGTAAGTTTTTGGTCAAATACCACACCTAGCGTCTGCAAGAAAGCAGACACTAGGAACTACTGAGGTGATTAATTTTCTAGTCAAAGTTCCAAGTGTGGATGTAGGTTACACTTCCTACAAAAGTGTATCTCAACAGTCTTTTGGGGGGAAGCCATGTTTTGGGTGCATTTAACAATTTTAACAAAATTGTTAAATGCACAGAATTATAGTTGCAAGTGGCACCTTGCAACCATAATTCTGCTAAGCACATATTAGGGGAGCAACAGGAGATACTGAGTTCATGTTATTGAACTCATTATTACATTAAATAGAGTGTCACTTAGCACTGAACCTCGAGGGACCCCCCCCCCCCCCCCCGCTTCTTCCTGGATAAAATTAGAATATGAGTGATTGTGAACTCTAACTTGAAATGAATTTTTATGTAGAAGGTTTCTGATGAATTGTGGCAAATGTTTGCATAGTCCCAGATCATACAGGTTTTGCATTATACTACATCTCTAAGCCATGTAAAAGGCTTTTCTATGTCAAATATGGCAAGATGTTCTTTACATACAAAGGTGTCACAGATATTTATTTCTGTCCTAATCAATAGGTTGAGAGTGGATTTGCCTTCATGGAAGCTACGCTTCACTGGATTTAGGAGGTCATTTGAGCTAGAAACCAGGTTAGCTGAGCATTGATTATTTTCTCCATGACCATGCTCTTGATCATGGAAAAAGTGATCAATCAGAGATGGTGAGTTTGTTGTATTGAAGTTTAGTGGCACAGGGACTATGTCGGTCATAATGTGCCAGTTCATATGGTGTGATACGTTGCACAAATTGGAGCAGTGTGGCATTGGAGGCAAATTTCTGCTGTGGATAAAGGGATGGTTGAGGGGGAGAAGACAGAGTGGTAATCAAGGGACACTGCTCTCTCCATGGACTAATGTTATTAATGGAGTTCTTCAGGGTTCAGTGTTGGGTCCATTGTTGTTTTCTGTATTTATTAATGATGGTATATCAGGCTTAATGTCCAGGTTTGCAGACAATACAAAGGTTAGCAGGGTTGTTAATGACAGTACGCTGCTACAACAGGATCTAGAAAAGTTGAGCAGATGGGATGGGAGGTGGCAAATGAAGTTTTGTCCACATCCAGGCCAAATGCTGCAGGCCCAGATGACATACATTAAAACATCATCAAGCACCCTTAGCATTAGTAAAGGCACATGATGCAAGAAAGCAAGCTTATACAGCATCAGCCAAAAAAAAAAAAAAACGGCGAAGGTAAACAAAGCCAACATGAGAAACGTCGGATAACTTACGGGGAAAATTAGTTTCCCAACACTGGACTCTAGCGCTGCTCCCTCAGTAAACATATGGTAGGTTTTATCAGTCTGGAGCGGAAATCGAGAAGGATATATTTATTGACAGGTAGGCATGGCAAATGATGAAATGGTCGTGTGCATGACAGAGAACAAGCTCCTGCGTAGTGATTGGTTGGCATTATAATAGGTATTTATGAGTAAAGAACGGCGCATAATAGTTTTGTAATGAACGGTAAACAGGTAATAGTAGTGATGAATCTTTTAAATATGGAAGAAATTTGTAAGGAAAATAAAACATTGGTTGATTTTTTGATGAAAACTAAATTAATAAAAGTTTCATTCTGTTCATTTTTATGTTCTTCATTATGTTTTTTTCTCATTATTAAAAGCAGATTTTTGGAGTTTTACTATACTGTTTTTACTATACTGTTGATTTGGGTTTGGTTACAAAAAAGGAAAAGGTTTATTTTTCTTTATATTTCGTAACCTGACCTTAAATGGTAGGTTAGGAAATAATAGAAACGGATTCCTTATATTTAGTAACCTAACCTTAAATGTTACATTAGGAAATAATATAAGAAAAGAAAGAAAGATTCTATATATATATACAGTAAACCCCCACTATTCGCGGTATCTGTATTCGCGGTTTCGCGTATTCGCGATCGCCGATTTAATATAAAATGAAACCTAAAAAAATGTGAATTTTAAAGCGCCGTGAATATTTTCCGCCATAAAAAACATGGGCGTGGCTAAAATTATCTTTCCCGGTCAAAACAGCGCTCAGTGGGTGGGGGGAGAGGGGTGACAAAATCGCCAGCGTCGATGTTTCTCGCTAATCCTTGTTCAGTATGTGTTATGCGCTTGTCATGGAAGGTTTCGTCGTTTGCTTTTAATTTATATGCTTATAAATTGAATAAATTTATCAATTTATAAATTGATATGCTTACAAAAATGATAAATCTACCGTTTTGCAGTGTAAAACAGACTTTTTCGAGTGTGTTAACGGAAGAAAGTGACTTTATTGTGGACAAGTTCTTTCAAACCCCTACAAAAATATGGCTACAAATAACAAGAGAAATGTGAAAATATCAAAGAAGGTGATGACATTAGCGAATAAAATTGAGTTATTAGACAAAATTTCTAATGGTGAAAGTGTCTCCTCAGTGGCAAAACATTATAAAATCAATGAGTCAACGGTACGATCAATCAAAAAATCGGAAGAAAAAATCCGCCGTAGTGTCCGTGAAAACACGCTAATTGCTTCAAAAATTTGCTCTGTAACTCGTGATGTTAAATTATAAAAAATGGAAAAAGCTTTAAATCTGTGGATAGAAGACCGAACTCAAAATAAAATTCCGTTAAGTTCACTCATCATTCGTGAAAAGGCAAAAAACTCTTTTATCAACACTTTGGCGAAACTGGTGATAGCACTGGCGGGATAAGTTTTTTTAGCTAGCAAAGACGCTGGTTTGAAATTTCTAATAAATATTACATTTAATATTAAATTGTTTCTTATTTTCATTTCGATGCCATATGCTTGCATTTCACTATGTACTGTCTATGTACATAGTCATTATGAAGGTACATATAATACATACATAGACAAAATTTTAGACTAGTTTTTCTTATATATTTCATACTTTGGAACGGAACCCCTTTATTACTATGGGAGCCATAACTCAGTACTGTATTTGCGTTTTCGATATTCGCGACATTTCTCAGGAACGTAACCCCCGCGAATAGCGGGGGTTTACTGTATATATAGTGAATAGCTGTTGAGGTGTTGATTGACGTTATGATACGTGTGTATCCATATGAGTGTCTTTAAAAATACAGTAATAAAAAAATAATATTTTGTTAATAAACAAATTATGCTCTAGTCCACATGATTCTAAAGAAAAAAGGTTAGGTCACCCCCCCCTCCTCCATTTCGGTAGGGGTTCAAACTCCCATGGGATTCAAGTGGAGGTAACCTGGCCTTTTTTAATCATTAGGGCATATTATTGAACAAGAAAATAAAAATACAGTCATAAAAAAAATTTATTTTTTTATGAATGTATTTCAAAATATGACTGTAATCCTAAAGAAAAAAAGGTTATGTTACCCCCTCCACTTGGGGAGGGGTTCAAGCTCCACAGGAATTCAAGTGGAGGTAACACAACCTTTTTTTCACCATTATGGAAAGCGTTCTTAGGGCAAGTTACTTAGTTTAGCAAGTTTAGGGCAAGTTAGTGCTTCTGAGTGCTACTAAAGTGATACTAACCCAATGTTATTGTGTGATGTGTTCGCGCACCAATCAGCACATCGTTTGCCATGCCTACCTGTCAATCAATATATCGTTCTCGACTTTGCTCCAGACCGATAACACCTACCATCCGTTTACTGAGGGGGCAGTGCTACAGTGCCGTATTGGGAAACTAATTTTCTGCGTAAGTCATCCGACGTTTCTCGTTGTTCTCGTGTTGGCTTTCTTTACTTTTGCCGATTTTTTTTGGCTGATGCTATATAAGCTTGCTTTCTTGCATCATGTGCCTTTATTACTGCTAATGCTAAGGGTGCTTGATCATGTTTTAATGTATGTCGTCTGGGCCTACTGCACTTTGCCTGGCTGTGGACAAAACTTCATGCAGATCATTTATTGTGAATGGTTATTTGTAGGGCTTATTACCTTTTGATTTAAATTTAATCTTATGCTTTTCTGCTTGTTTTTTCTGTATCAGAAATCCAGAATGGTATGAAGCTTTCTGTGATACTTCTGTAATAATGGTAGTTTCAATCAAACTAATTCCATCGCAGACCAGTATTGGTGATGGCTATTTCTATATTTATCTGTCATTTTTCTTATTTTATTCCAGACTATATGTGCATTTATTGTTTTGTTTATTGCAGGTGTTAATTTGATCCATGTTGCTCTTTGACTCTGTTTCTTAGTGAATCTTGCTATAGCTCACATTCTTTTGTACTGAATCAGATTGTCTGTGATGGGGTATCTGCAAAATCGGTTCCATGCCCTATTTTGTTGTTTTCTTGTTTCAGTACAATCAGTGTTCCACCATGTTTTTGGACGGTTTGGGAAACATGATGAAGTCTTCGGGATTGTTAACTTGCCTGCGTTTTGTATGGTTTCTATGACAAGTGCTAGTGCAACATTTACTATTTCCTGCTCAATGGTAATGGTGTTGAAAACTGCTTTCTTCCTAAATGCTTCCCAATTAGCTTTTTCTATGTTATTTGTTGTTGTTGTTGTTTGGATTTTAGGAGCATTAGCAACTAAGGCCATATTGCTCCGGGGATATGCGGTGGTCATTCCCTGACCTTTCCGCATCCTCCATATTTGGTGGTCACGGGCTCGAACCCCGGTCTAATCAAGAAGCGTGTGCTACGCACTGCTGCTCCTGCCCACCTGGCTACGGAGGCGCCAGCTTTTTCTATCTTCTAGAAAGGAGTCCTGCTGGTATGATATGTAATTTCACTTATCAGTGTGGAAATTACTGGTTAATGATCACTACCAAGAGGATCCTTGAATACTTCACAATTAAATGCTGTGTAAAGTGTAATAGTATATATGGTAAGGTCTATAGCTGTGGTAGTCCAAGTTGGAAAGTGGAAGTAAGTGTGGTTACCCCTGTTAAGAAGAGGTTGTGATTATCTAGCAGTTGTTCAATGATACATCCTCTTCTGTTGTAATCTGAGCATCAGCACAAAGGGTTATGTCCATTCATATCTTCTATCGGACAGATCTGGGGAGGTAGTTGTAGTAATGCATCTAAGTCTTCATAAGAGACATCTCCTCCTGGTGGAATGTATAATGAACATATGGTTAATAGGGACCCTGCTATTGTACAAATTGCTACCGCCTCTACTCGGCTATTCTACTGCACCTGTTGTGTTGGTATTCTGTCAATTACTAATATAGCAACTCCTCCATGTGTTATACCTTGAGTTATTCAGTCTCTTCTGTACACTGAATAGTTTCTGATATTCAGGGTATCTTGTTGTTTAAGGTATGTTTTCTGGAGACAGATACAGATTGGTGTGTACTGGATGATCAGATACTGGACATCATCAAAATTAGTGCATAATGCTCGACAATTCCACTGAATAATTTTATCCATTATTTATATTTTCTCCCCCCCCCCCACCTCAGCCACATTATACACTGGCTAATCTATAATAAATAATTGCTGCAGGTGGTAGCTGTACATAAAATCTTTATCTATAAGTGATTATGTTCATATAAATATATATATTTATCTGTACATAATGATATCGACACTGAAACCTTTCACAATACTCGTGGTATATAATATGCAAACTGAACTTAAAAATAAAAATTAATAATTTAAAATTTTGAAAATATGCTAAATGCATCAAAATTAAAGTTTTAAACTACTGAACACTGCTTCAAAGATTCAGCCACT
Organism: Mastigoproctus giganteus; assembly: GCF_048544385.1. Classification (NCBI taxonomy): domain Eukaryota; kingdom Metazoa; phylum Arthropoda; class Arachnida; order Uropygi; family Thelyphonidae; genus Mastigoproctus; species Mastigoproctus giganteus. Next base: position 83,328,799 of record NC_143586.1, on the reverse strand, counting down.
AGACTAAAGCATAATCACAAGTTTTAAATGCTATTAATAAAGATGGTAATAGAGCTACTTCTGAATCTAGATAAAGGTTTATAACTGCCAACTGATAAGAAACAACCACAGAGTTTGTGTAGAATGCATTGAATTGGATCAATGTATCTAGGGTGAAAACTGTTTTCAGAAAGCTGGTTTTTGGATTCTTAAACCATCCAATGAAGGGAAAGGTATATAGAGGATCTGAGATCAGAAGATCTCAGACCACCATCTTGTATAGAGCAAACTGAAGATAACTAGTGTCAAAATAAGAAATATAAAAAAAAAAGTGTTAAAATGAATAAAAATTAAAAGGTATTAAAATTTGCCCACAACAGTTATTAAATACAGAAATTTTCTTTCTCAAAAATTGTAATATTACTTTAAATGAACAATGACAAATTTGGAGAACTTTAACAAAAGCTGCAAAACAGCTATGTGGAGAGGTTAAAGACAGTTTGGGAAGGCGCACATCCAAGTGTGGGCAAAGATTTTACGGCTCGGCCAAACGAAGTGTTTTTGTTATATTTTTGCCGTTTTGTTGACTTAACTGGCACAATTTATTTTATAGTAGTGTTATAGTTCTAGTCATCCTACTTAGTTTATTTTGAATTTAGATAGAAATTTTGTAGGTTACTACTGAGTATCCGTAGAACCTTGTACCCCTCAAAACTTGTCGCCACTGTTGTAGTATATTAGATCAATACGAATTAGCTTAACGTATATCTCAAACTTTATACCATAAGGTACAAAGTAAGACTAGACAGTGCAATGCATAGCACTTAAATAGAAAAGCTGGAAGAATATTTGCTGATGATATTGAGGCAATGTTAGGTGGGCCGGAAACCTGCTAGCTGGGGGGGGGGGGTTCACAGAATAATTAGATTAACAGTAGCTGCAGGCAGAGGTGGAAGTGATTCTTGCACTGCTTATATTGCAATGAGCAGCAGCCTGGAAAGCAAGTTGCTGGGGGTTTCAGGAACTGCTGGGAGTCATCATGGAACAAGTAAATAGATGGGATGTGTTAGGGTAACTAAGAGTAAGAAGCGCATGTACACTTGCATATACACCAATTCTAGGAGTATAGTAAATAAATTTGGTCAATTTGAAGTGCTGGTCAAGACAACAAAGGCAGATATTGTTGGGATATCAGATATGTAATGTCACACAGATATAAGGAATGAAGAATTGGAATTTGGGGAGTACAATATGTGTAGAAAGGATGGGGAGGAAGGGCTATGCTGTTAGTTATGAAATACAAAATCTAAGGCAGTGCATCCAGATGACATAGGTGGCTAGTGTAATGTTGAGTCAGTTTGATGTGACGTAAGGCACCAGGAAAGCAAAAATTTGGATAGGAGATGTGTTATAGGACAAATGACTCTGATGAGTAAAATGAACAACTATATAGAGAAATAGGGTGGGCCAGTAAATCAGAATGTCTTATATTGAGGGATTATAACTTTCCAAATACTGACTGGAACTTGTGCATTGTACACGTGGACACTAGCAAGACTTTTGTGGATTTACTGGTTTGTATGTAAGCTTTACGGTGCAAGAGCAGAAAAGGCCATATGTGCCTCACTATGTGATGTTAAATACATAGTTATATCGGTATAGATGTTATTCAAGTTTTATACTGCATTGAACAGTTTTATCTGTTTGAGGAAACCAAAAATTTTGGACATGTGTCGTGTCTGCTAGGAGGTCAGAAATGCCAAAAGAGGTGTTTGTCATGGAAAATGAGGTAAACACAGCTTATTGCTCAGTACTGTATTATTTGGGTCAATCAATAAGCTGATGTTGAACAGTGAGCTCAGCATTGCACTTTGTGCACTGCAGGGGATCAGTGGCTGTACGCAAATAAATAAATGTGTGTGTGTGTGTGTGTGTGTGAGAGAGAGACCTATCCATAATTGGGCTAATACAACTTCATGTCAGTTCTACCGTATGCTAGAGCTCCACGGTTTCAGATCTATTTTTTAAACCGAGTAGCTTATTGTTGCCTTGGTTCTGCCAGATGTGTTGCCATTGTTTAAGATATCACTTCCTTATAATGTACTTGTAGTCAGATGCAGGTGTAGTAAATGATTGGTCTATAGGATCAGTAGCAGTTTTGGCAGCTACATCCTTCATTCCACCATACTTCAGTGCAGGCCGATATTTTGGTGGATTGTTTTGGAATTGCTTTGTCCACTGCCTGCAGTATTTGGTTGGATATATATTCTACTGCCAGGTTTATAGGTGTTTGTTGGACCTGATTTTCATCTAGTGTAACTAGCTGCTTGCACACATCCCATTCGGCTTTCGAAAAGTTACATTTGGCAATTCGGTAGGAAAGGTGGGGAACACTTGTTTCAATGCAGATCACTGCCCAGTGGATTGCTGTGAATAGTCCATCCAAATAGAGGGTATGTGGTTGCTGAGCATAGCATAAAGAGACATTGACAGTTGAGGCAGACCCTGTAGGAAGATGTGTATAAGTGTGCGCTCCTTTATTGAGAGTTATCAGATTGTGTTGATCAAGTAATTTTTCAATGGTTTGTCCACGCTTATCCAGGATATGGTTTCCCCATAGCAGATGGTAACTGTTGAGAGGTCTCCAAGGATACAGTACGGTTTGGGAGGCTGTATCACTAGTTCTTCTAAGTCAGCATAGCTTATATTTTGGTTAGCTGGCAAGTATAATCAGACTATGGTTAAATCAAAGTTAATGTTGACTCGTGCAGCAACTGCCTCAAGGTTTGTTTTTAAGGCTATCTGGGAGTTGATGATCAGCGCTATCCCTCTATGTGCTAGATTTTGTAGATTGTGTGCAAAACGATCTTGCCGATGTATTATGCATTTTCGAAGGAAAACAATTATATTTAGTGTTAGATTGATTCCTTGTAGCCGAGTGGTCATGAGCAGGAGTGCAGTAGTACATGCTCTTTGAGTAGACCAGGGTTCAAGCCCCTGACTGCTAAATATGGTCGATCTGCCAACCTACACTGGACCAGCCTGGCAGATTATGGTCCATTTCCCTCAGCATAAATTCTTGAGGAAGCTTCCGTCCTGCAGGGTTGATAATGGCTGCAGTTTACCTTTTTTTTTTTTTTTTGTTTCGTGCTGTAAACAGAAAGCAATAAGATCATATTGTGAAAGGAGATCTTGGGTGTCAGCCAAATTACTATGATAGTCTCTACAGTTCCATTGTAAGAAAGTAAGCATTATTTTGGTTTACAAGAGCCCTTGATTTGTTTTCGAGGTACAGAAGGTTTGCATTGCTCAAGTTTACCTTTTCCCTGTATCCATCTCCTCATCGGTGAACAGTTCTAAAACCTGTTCATCTTGGTTTGGATTATCTTCTGAATCCATGTAGTTTGTGGTAGATATTCTGTAGATATACTGTAGTATTCTGCTGTTGAATGGCATCTGGCTGTACTGTGAGTGGCGTATTATAGCTTTGCTTTGTTTGGTGTGTTGGTACTGGGGACAATATTGACCTTGTCCATTCAGCTAGTAATTTGCTTGGTGGTATAGTTACCTCCATTTGGGTAGCAGTTGATGCGTGTTTTTTGATTATTTGGGCATAAGTTGGCTTGTCAGAGCTAAAAAATCTTTACCAGTTCCGAATGGAACTGGTAAAGATTTTTTAGCCTCTTGGTAGGTTACATTGTGTTCGGTCTTGTACCAATGTATCTTTTTTTTTCACATTTCCAGAGGGGACACTCCTTCAAATACACTGGATGAGCTTCTTTACAGTTAGGAGAGTTTGGTGTTGCAGCTGTGCAGTCCATACTAGTGTACGCAGTGGAGCCACATTTGGCACAGGCAGCTGCTCCTCTGTAGACTGACTGGGAGTGCCAAAACTTCTGGCACTTATAGCAGCGTAATGGATTTGGGATGTAGGTTTTGACACAGCAGTTCAAGTAACCTGCTTTTATCATTGTTGGTGATTTCGGATTGTCAAATGTGAACATTATGTTCCGAACAGGAACTAATACATCATCCTTCTTTGTTAGAATCTGCTTTACATTGATCACACCTTCGTATCACAATTCTTGTTTAAGTTCTTCATCTGACAAAGGTCCCATTCGGTGATGCCAACTCTTGATATATTCAAGGAAACGTGCAGTGAAATTGTGACAGAGGTTCTGCTGAAAATTTAGTTTTTGTAGTTGCTTAGACTGTCGAGCAGTGGCAACTTCAACCAGGTCTCCTGATCTTAAACGACGAACTGTCTTGGGAGTACCTATTGTGCTTTCTAGGCATTTCTTCACTAGAAATGGACATAGTTTTCCAATCGGTTGTTCTTCAGTGGAATGTATAATTAGAAAAGTTGGAGTTCGGATTAAATCCACATCAGTCTTTTGATGTTTTGCTGCGACAGAACTAGAATCTTCTTGTTGTCTTGTCAGGGTTTCGTCTGTGTACCCAGTGGTTTTCTGGGTTTTGGGAACTGCTTGCTCCATTTCGCCCTGGATGGGAGACCTTTTTCCCTCTGGGTTACTGGCTCTGCCACACAGAGGAAAGAGCAGTGCCACCTTTGTGACCAAGCAGTAGTGGGTTAGTAATAATATACAAATAAAAGGGAAAAAAGAAAAGTTACTTCTCCACCTGATCAAGTAAAGTGATATCTTTACTGACGATTATTTAACTGATTGTTAGTGTAACGCTAAATAAAGAAGATGATTTTATTTATTCAAGAGAGAATGCTAATTCATTGGCAAAGACACTTGGATCACAAAATCTCTTGGCACCTGGGGCCTGGATTTACTGAATGATTTTCTATAGCAACACGTCTGAGAAGCAATCAGAGGAAGTAATACTCATGATCTGATTATCAGCAGTGATTATTATTGCATTAAAAATTTACAGATAAAGGAACCACTGGATTGCAGTGATCACAGTGTTCTGTTTGTGGGATTTACTTAAAGATGTAACTACCATCAGGGGTAAATGGAGGGGTTTTTGTTTTCATAAAAGGTGACCACAGTGGTCTCAGAGATTTTTTAAATTCTATACAGTGGGAGCATCTGATGATGTTACCAACAGCAAATCCTAAATGGGAAGCGTTCAAGGAATTAATCTTGGAAGCTACTAGGTTTAATTATCAGTAGGCTTAATTATAAACTTTTAGGCGACACAGAGGCCTATGGTAGATATAAGCTAGTCTGTAATCAAGCTGTGGCAGATTATGAGAAATCTTTGGCAAACGATACAAACAAAAACAGCAAAAACTTCTTTATGTAAACTCTAGAAGAAGGGGATGAATCAGATTGGTCCACCTGATATATACGGTTTGACTGTTAATGATCCTGCTCAGGTAGCTGACAAGCTGAATGAGTATTTTGTGTCTACATTCACATGAGGAATTCTGTAGGGAAGTGGAGAACAGAAGCTTATTACACTCTAACAGGGAGCTAAATAATTTTGTAATAACTGAGAGCAGCAAAGTGGAGGAGAAATTACTGAAGTGAAATAAAGGACGATAAAGTGAAATAAACTGAAAAATCAATGTTTTTTTGTTTGCTAAATTACTTTTTTCTTTCAAGCTCAAAATTACAATCTTAATTGTCAACATATCAACATGTGATTTCTCTGAATTGTAAAATTCTGTTATAATGAATTCAAAGGGACGAGGAAATTTTTTTCATAATACTGAAATTTTGTTACTTCAAAATTAGAAATAAAATTGTTATTTCTAGTTTATAAAACATATATAATGAATGCAGATTTCGATTATACATGTAGAAAACAAAAATTTCAAATCAATACATTGCTTATTACACTCAAAATCTTTCCATCTTTCAGAATTGTCAATTAGATAGGTGCAAAATTTCTTTATTGGTTTCTTTCACCCTGATTAAGATCCATATAGGTTTTCTAATTAATTAAAAAACAGGCAAAGGTAAAGAAAGTCAACACGAGAACAGCAAGAAATGTTGGATGACTTACATGGAAAATTAGTTTCCCGATACGGCACTCTAGCGCTGCTCACTCAATAAATAGATGGTAGGTGTTATCGGTCTGGAGCAAAGTCGAGAACGATATATTGATTGACAGGTAGGCATGGCAAACAATGTGCTGATTGGTGCGTGAACACAACACATGATAAAATCAGTTTAGTAGCACTCAGAAGCACTAATGGTAACTTGCCTTAATGAACGCTTTCCATAATGGTGAAAAAAGGTCTGGTTACCTGCACTTGAATCCCATGGGAGCTTGAACCCCTCCCGAAGTGGAGGGGGTAACCTAACCTTTTTTTCTTTAGAATCAGTCATATTCAGAAAAAAAAATTAAAATTTTTATGACTGTATTTTTATTTTCTTGTTCAATAATATGCCCTAATGGTGAAAAAAGGTCAGGTTACCTCCACTTGAATCCCATGGGAGCTTGAACCCTCCCGAAATGGAGGGGATAACCTAAAATTTTTTCTTTAGAATCATGGGTGGACTAGTGCATAAATTGTTTATTAACAAAATATTAATTTTTTTTTGTTACTGTACTTTTATTTTTAAAGACACTCGTGCAGATACACATGTATCGTAACATCAATCAACACCTCAATAGCTATTCACTATATATATATATATATATATATATATATAAAAAAAAAGAATCTTTCTTTCTTTTTTTATATTATTTATAAGGAAGTCGTTTCTATTATTTCCTAACCTACCATTTAAGGTCAGGTTACGAAATATAAAGAAAAATAAAGAAACCTTTTGCTTTTTTTGTAACCAAACCCAAATCAACAGTATATTAAAAACACTCACGAACTCCAAAAATCTGCTTTTAATAATGAGAAAAAAACATAACGAAGAACATAAAAATGAACAGAACGAAACTTTTATTAATTTAGTTTTCATCAAAAAATCAGCCAACGTTTTATATTCCTTACAAATTTCTTCCATCTTTAAAAGATTCATTGCTACTATTACCTGTTTACCACACTTACTACCCTGCGCTGTTTACCATTCATTACAAAACCTGACATAGCCGAGTGGTCAGGAGCAAGAGTGCATAGCACACGTTCCTTGAGTGGACCGGGGTTCAAGCCCATGACTACTAAATACGATAAATATTTGTATTGACGATTTATTCTAAACTCTACTGACTTAGTTGTCGTGCCGGAGTATAAACAGAAAATTCAAAAAACTATTATGTGCCGTTCTTTACTCATAAATACACATTATAATGCAACCAATGACTACACAGTACCTTGTCGTCTGTCGCGCCCACCACCAATCATTTCATTGCTTGCCACGCCTACCTGCCAATCAATATATCCTTCTCTATTTGGGCTCCAGACCGATAACACCTAGCGTCTGTTTAACAAGCGAGCAGCGCTAGAGTCCGGTATCCGGAAACTAATTTTCCGCGTAAGTTATCTGATGTTTCTCATCGTTCTTGTGTTGGCTTTCTTTACCTTAGCTGAAAAACATTTTATAACTCCGATATTTTATTGCATCAATAATTTTCAGTTCGTTAGAAAAAATTAAGAGAATGGCAAATTCAGCCATAAAAATAATTTATGTAGAAAAATTTTCATTATAGTTTTTTCGTTTCATCGAGATTTGTGGATTTATGCTGGGACTAAAAAAAAAAATTCGTTATACTGAATTTATTGTTATGGCTATTCTTTACAATAGGATTTCACTGTTTCAGATATCTGGGGCAACAATACTAGATAGGAACCCAGTATTGTCAGAACAATGTCTTTAATGGCTAAATTCCAAATTTCAAAATACAGATGAAAAGACTACATATACAAGGAGGTTCTTTACATTGTTTAGTTAGGTAATTCATATAAGTTATTCAGTATTAAATCAAACTTATAATTCATTTTATGTATTTATATATTAATTAAATTTATTTTATTCCAGATTTTATTTTTTTTTATTCAAATTCATTTTAATACAGTGGAAAAATCAGAATCAAAAATGAAAATCTCTGAATCAAGAAACTCTCCGGTGTGGAAAATAGAAAACGGAAGGCTACTAGAGAAGAAGAATCTGATTCATCCATTATATTAAAATAAATGTGAATTTAAAAAATAAATAAAATCTGGAATAAAAGAATACTGGAATTTTGCTAAAAAGGATAAGGAGGTTATTGTGCGGAAATTTGCCTTAGCAAGAACTGGAGAAACTTTTGGAGTGAACAGATGGGTGAAACGTGTGTTTGTGTGTGTGTGTGTGTGTGTGTGTGTTATTTAAAGATGGACTTAATGAGATATGTAATCAATTTCGAACTGGATTTGACAACTGGAAAAATACACATGCAATAATCACAATGCATGAAAAATCAAAGGAGTATTTCACTTCTATTCTAATATGTTGCAGTTCCAAAAGTCTACCCAGATTGACACAAAATTGAAAATCAAGAAGGAAAATGCAACTAAATACTGAACTGAAGTTGTAAGAAGGGAAGTTGTTGGGGTAGTAAAATTTTTGGCAGGAAGAGGTATAGCTTTTCCCAGTGATAATGAGCAACACAATAATCCTAACAATGGCAACTTCCTCAGGTGTATTGATCTTCTGTCTGAGTTTGATCCTTTTCTAAAAGAGCATATAAGAAAATACAGAAATCCAGGAGGTGAAAATGTTTCGTACCTGTCTTCAACCACATATGGTCGGTTGGTTTTAATAGAAATTTATTGGCACAAGGGCAACTAAGGCCAAACTGTGCCTGTCACAGTAATTCTGCAATTGATTTTTTTTTTTTTTTTTTTTTTTCATGTGTCAGATAAGTTCATCATATAAATGAGTTTCTTTTAAAAAATTAAATAAGTCGGACAGATTTGCATCACCGCTGAGAATATGGATCATCTCTAATGAATTTTTTTGGGTTAAAGCTGATTTAAAATTTGTCAAACGAGCAGCCTGATTTTGGGGGCATTCGAGGACATGTTTCACTGTTAGTAGGGCAGGACAATGATGGCAGTGAGGAGGTTCATCACCTGTCAACAAGTGGAGGTGAGTGAGATGGGAATGTCCAATGCGTGTCCTTGCAAGGACAACCTCTTCTCGTCTGCTCAATCGTGAACTAGATTTCCGGTATTGCGGCTTTTTCTTTATTTGGTAGAGTTTATTATGAGTTTGTTGCTGCCATACTGATGCCCATTGGTCAATACATAACTGTTTTATGATGAGTTTGCAGTACATATAAGGAATCAAGGCAAATGAAGACACAGGGTTGACTGGATTTTTTGCTGCTTGATCTGCTTTCTCATTTCCCCAGATTCAAGCATGGCCAGGAATCCAGCAGACCTTACCTCTGTGTTATGTTCTGTGAGATTAATTAACTGCGCTCTGATTTCTTTCAAAATAGGATGAGAATTCGGACATTTATATTGTAAAGAAGTTAATGCACTCAAGGAATCAGTATAGTTTATCATCTCTTCATTAGACCTGTCGTTTTTTGATGTGTTTGATAGCCATTTTTATTGCATGGAGTTCAGCGGTGTAAATACTGCAACTTTGGAAAGTTTTTCAGAGATAGCACAAGTGGGAAGAACTACTGCAACACTTATATCTGTATCAGATTTGGATCCGTCAGTATATATTTGCAGACAGTGTGTGTTTGCTGATACACAAGTTGAATGGTAGCTGCTGTATATTTTGATTGTCCAACTGTTTTCCCCCACTTCAAAAAAATTCATCACATAAAGGTTTGAAAGTGGACCATGGAGGTTCGATTTCTCTGGTGTCCGGGTGGATATTGTCTAGTGGGACACTCCAATTCTGTGCAACATCCTTCAATCTGATTCCAGCAGGTTTATTTACATTTGGTTTACTTCTGCAGAAATTTTGGAAAGACGGAGTAAACATGTAAGGCCAGATGTGAGAGCACAATCTGAAGTTTGGCTGCGTACGTAAGCAGCAGCAGCTGTCTCTGAAATGATAATGGAGGTTCATGTGCATCAATATAAAGACTCTGGACTGGCAACATTCGGAATGTACCTAGAGCTATTCAAAGTGCATTGTGTTGAATGGTATTTAGGGACTGTAATGCTGATTTTCTAGCTGAGTCATATACAGGTGCACCATAGTCTAGTCTGGATTGGATTATAATTTTATACAGATGAAGAAGGGAGTGCCGGTCAGCTCCCCATGATATCACAGAAAGCCCTCTAAGGATATTCATTTTCTTCAAATAAATATTTGGTACATGCTGTATGTGTTTTAGGAAGTTTAATTTCTTATCCAATATTAAACCTAGGAATCTAATATTGTCATTGACTGGAACAGCATGATTTCCCAGGTGCAATTCAGGATCAGGGTGCAGTTTTCGCTTCTTGCAGAAGTGTATAACAAATGTAGTTTGAGTTTCCAGATAACAGGTGAGGCAAATATGTATCATTTTTTCCATTTACCTTGTTATGTTGTTGTTATTTGGTTTTTAGGAGCATTAGCAACTAAGTCCATATTGCTCCGGGGATATGCGGTGGTCATTTCCTGACCTTTTGCATCCTCCGTATTTGGTGCCAGTCTTACCTAAGCAGCTAGTTAGTGAGATTGGTCTATACAGGCAGACCTCGCATAACGCGATTTTCAGTTAATGCTATTTGAAAAATTATATCACTTTTCACTTTACACGATGCAATTTTCCAATTAACGTGATCGTTTTTTTTTTTTTTTTTTTTTTATGCGATAGTTGAAAAAGATTTGAATCGCACGTTAAGCTTACCGCGAGTCGTACGGTCAATAAACAAACGTTTGCCTGCTGCCCACCTCGGTGTGTGTTCCATCAACCATCGGAAGAAGACATGTTACTTGTTTGTCTCCTGCTAATAAAGTCAATGCACACTTGCATAAAAATTCAAATTTTTAAATGAGCCAAATGAAAATGTTACCGAAGGAGATAACGGTAAAAGAATTAGATGAAATCTTTCGTATTGCAGAGAACCTCAAACAAAAGGTTTGAGGATTTCTGCGGTATTTATTTCGCCAGGGCCCAGAGAAGATTCTTGTCAACTATCGGAAATTGATTGATGAAAAGAGAACATCAACACTGTTCAAATATTTCCGCAACAGTCATTTCTTTGTTGTGTATTTTATGTTAGAGGTTCCCAAACTTTCTCGGTTCACAGTGCCCTTAGTGTCTCAGTAATTTTTTCAAGGCACACCCAGGCAAAAAGAAATACCTAACAGTTCCGTTTAGTAGTTAGTTCCAAACAACTTAATAAGAAATGCTGAAGCTGTGAACTACCTCGAGCTAGTAGTTCACGCGGTGTCCGACAAATGTTGAGTATCACTGTTTCCCTCGAAAATTTAAAAATATTCAGCGGCGCACAGTTTGGGAACTGTTGTTTTATGCAATAAACATTTAATTCCATAATTATTTTCATTATCTTTTACATTGTATACAGTTAAAAAGTTATTTAAAAGGTATTTTTAAAATTCTTTATGGACATTCCAGAAGGTCAAGGATCAATTATAATTTTCCTATTGATTATTATATTCAATTAATGCATTTCCATTTTCAGGGATGCGCTCGCGGGACGAATTAATTGCGTTAATCGAGGCCAGCCTGTAATTATGCGGGTCTGGTTGGTCTTTTCCTGGTTTTGGAATGGGTAGAACTACAGAATGTCGCCAGGATAGGGGGAAAGTAATTTGCGACAAATATTCAGTTGAAAAGTTTTAAGAGAGAATAACAAGTTCTCTCATTTAGATTATTTAACATTAGGTAGTATATGCCATCTGGACCAGGTGCACTATTGGCTGATTTTTTTAAAGATTCTTCTAATTCATACATGATAAGTGGTTCATTATAAGAGAGGGCTTACTTTGTTCTGAAATTTATTTTATATTTTTCAGCTATTGATTTGGCTTTTAGGAAAGTTGGATCATATGCGGTTGATGCAGAATTGTGAGCAAAAGATTCCTCGAGGATGTTTGCAATATCCTCGGGAAGGGTTACTTCCTGTCCTTTATAGATGATGATTGAGGAAGGAATTGATGGAGACTTTCTAGTAAGGCATCTTATTTTCCGCCAGATTAGTCCTGCACTTGTATCTTTAGTGACAGATGAAACAAAACAAATCCAAGATTCTTTTTTAGCTTTTTGCCGGATGTAACAGGCTTGGGCTTTAGGTTTCTTGTATCAGATTGACAGTAGTTGGATTTTTTTCGGAACTGATTCTGTGCCTGGTTCTTTTCTCCCTTAGCAGTGTTACATGCCGAATTCCACCAGTAATTTTTGTGTTTGGATCCTTTAATTGAAGTTTCAGGAATGACAGTAGAAGCAGCTGCCAACATTTGTTCTGCGATGTGTTTAACGGCATCATCTATGGAGTGATGCTGGATAATATCATCATCTAGTATAATGCTGGATAATATCATCATCTAGTATAATGCTGGATGCATATTTATTCCAGTCAGCTTTTGAGAATTTCCATTTAGTTCGACCGCTTACTGGTAAGTTTCTTGTGCAGAGCTAACAGATTATAGGAAAATGGTCACTATTTAATGGGTTGTCTGAAAATCTCCAATCGAAGTCTGGAAATAATGTGGGTAAGCACAATGACAGATCTATAGCAGAGGTTGAGCCTGTTGGAAAATGGACATAGGTGTGAGAGCCTGTGTTCAGCAGTGTGAGATTATGCTTTACAAGAAAAGCCTCTATCATGCGTCCCTGGTTGTCTGTCTGTAAAGATCCCAATAACTGGTGATGCACATTAAAATCACTCAATATGCAGAAAGGAGACAGTAGTTGTAGGATAAGATCATCTAGTTCAGTTATTGAGCAATTCAGATTTTGTGAGATATATATGGATACAAGAGTAAGTGTTGTGCCAAGAGCAAGGCGTACTGCAACTACTTCTAAAACGTCTGGATGGGATTTTACTGTCAATCAATATTTTTTTTTTTTTTATGTAAACCCCAAACACGAGAGATATTAGAACATGTGAACCATGGGTAGTGATCCTGTCTTGCCTGAACAAGGTATAGTTTTTAACTGAAAGTGTCACTTGTGGAGAGAGATTCATTTCTTGTAGACAGATACCTACTGGATGATGCTGACTTATCAAATTGTGAATATCACTATGTTGCTACGGAGGCCTCTACAATTCCATTGAATGAACTGATCCATTATTTAGCTTTCGAAGTAGAAAGTATTTCTGACTGTTTTTTAGAGCCAATCTGTTTATGGCATTCCAATTTTATTTTATCTTTTCTCGGGAAAGTGAATGAGGGATGAGAAACTAGAGAAACATTATTTTAAAGTGTAAATGAATAGTAATAGGCAAGAAGCACACTAAGCAGAATGTGGATTGATAGTGTCAAACATGCATCAGAAGGAAAAGGGATTACTCTGGCTAGAGCTAAAAATCTAACATGAAATGGATTTGTAGACAATAAAATAATGTACAGAAAGTTGTTAGTCATGGAGATTGATTTGTACTATATAACAAAGTAACCAGTACACCACTGGGTATAACAAGTTTAGATGATGATGATGACGGTTTTGCTGAGATTGGAAAAGATGTAACCTTTGATGATGCAAATGATATCATCAGTAGTGGTGCTACTTTGAAAAATTTTTAATGCTGATGATCTGTTTGTAAGCTCCAGGTTTTCAGATGTCCAAATCACTGCTGAAGCTCATCAGATGTGCTACAGGTGACAGAGAAGACAAATTACCACAAGTTACAGAAAATAGAATTTCATGTTTAGATACGTTAAAAGTTTTTTGAAGTTGAGGCATGTATACTGAGACTAGTTTAACAAATAAAATGAATTTTCTTGAAAATTTCTTGTAAGGTGTGGTGGTGATGGGGAATACTGTAATTTTAGACATTTGATTAGTTGCTTACTGTTATTAAATTTATAAGCCTTAATAATAAATGTATTATTAAGGCCATATTAAGCTAAAACAGTTAATTAAAAATATTTAAATTTGAATATGTCTGCTATAATTTTTTTATTTTTATATCTTATAATATTATAATGTTTCACTTTTTATTTCTTTATAAAAAATTTACCAATATAACAATTTTCAATCCCCATTTAAGTTCTTTATAATCAAGTTCAACTATATTTTATTAGAATAACATTTTATACTAATACTGTCCACAAGAAAGTTCTACTTGTTATCCTATTTTTTCACACTAAATAATGTTTGTAGATATATTTCTAGATATACACATTAAAAAATAGCTAATTTTTTTGATAATTTCAGTTTTACAAAACACTGATACTACTATTAATTTTTTCCCCCCCAGATGAAAACTTACTTCTTTTTCTTCATCTTCTATGTCATCGATGACAAAATTAACAGTTGCTATCCGTTCTTCATTTTTCTGTTGCCAATTCAGATTATTATCCTGTTTTGTATTTTCTTGGAATAAGTTTTCTATGCAAAATAACAGGTTACTTTAATAATAACAATAACAACAGTAAGACATAAATAGAGAAGACAAATAACCACAAGTTATAGAAAAATGGTATTTCAAGTTTAGATATATGCACACAAATGCATACTAAAGTATTCTAACTGTTTCCCTTATCGTAAGATTAAATTTTAAACTAACCAGTGGCAAAACTATAAATAGTCTTTAATATCCATACTAAACCAACTATTAGAACCCTTGACTCCTCATTCCAAGTGGTATTGTAATTTCACCACTGAAACTTGCTAAGAATGAGTATTAGCATTAGTAGAGGCATTTGATGCAAGAAAGCAAGCTTATGCATCAGCCAAAAAAAAAAAAAAAAAAAAAAAAAAACCACTTCCACTTCACCCCTCTGTCCGTTCAAAATACCTGTCCAGCTGAGCCTTAAACTTATTTAGGCTATCAACTTCCACTACAAGGGATGGAAGTCTGTTCCACCAACCAACCACCCGCTGGCTAAAGGCAAATTTCCGCACGTCTATCCTACATCTGTCTTTCCTCAATTTGAATTTATGCCCTCTCAGGTGATTATTCTGAGCTAGAGGAAGAATCCCATCAGCATTGAGCATGCTCAAACCATTCAAGGCTTTATACACCTCTATCAGATCACCTCGCTGGTGCCTAGTCTCCAGACACAGTATTGAAAAATATTTTAAATAAAAGATTTTAAAACCTTATTTTAAAAGCTTTTAGTCTACATTTCAAAAACATGGAAATGAAACTACTTTAGCTCAAGATTCTAAAACATGCAGATGAAAGTATTTATTTTAAAACCTCTTAGCAAATGCAGGAAAAAAACTACCAATTTTAAAAGTATGTATCTCTTGTTTCATATATATATAAAAATGAAACTGAAAGAGACCTTTCATCCAAGCTAGATCTGACAGAACTTTCTGATGATTAAAGTAGGCTAACTGGATTTATAAAATGTTGAAATTTTTGACAATCCCTGTATGACCAAAAACAAACGATCAGTCCCAATTAACAAAAGAGAAAGAAGCAGCGTTTGTATAGATCACATCCAAAATAAATAAATTTTTTCTGGGACAGCCACATATGATCAGGGAAGTTTATGATATAGAAAATACAAGAACATTACTGTATTTTGTAGTCACATGAGCTAAAAATAAAATCAACGCAAATATGTGAACAACATTATTCCTGAATCAACTAATCAGCTATGTCAGGCTTGGCTGCCTAGAACATTTTTTTTTTTTTTTTGGTAGTTGTTGGCGCATAGGCTTCTGTGGCCATAATGCACCTCCCAAGGTTTTTGCAGTACTTTGATACAAGCCCGAGGCGGGAATCAAACCCGCGACCTTTGGGTTGCCAGGCAGGCACTTTACCCACCCGGCTAGCCCGGTCGGCAGCCTAGAACAGATTACTTTGTTTTACAATTTGATTCATATTGAGTGAGAGGACTCATCATTAATTAGGCCTACGAGATCTTTTGTTTGAGGGAACAGGAAGATGGAACTCTTCCTGTTCCCTCAAAAAAAAAAAAATTTTTTTTTTTTTTTTTTTTTTTTTTCAAAACTGTTTCAATTCAAGATATTCCCAATAAAAAGGGGGGAATGTTTTCAATTATTTGTGCTAAAAAATCTAAAAAGCAATCTTTCTCAATGGGGGCTACACATTTATAATGTTAAAGAAGCATAGGCATAACCCACATTTAATATTTATCAACAGACATTAAACAGTGATCATTCAACTCCATGAACAGTATAACGCAAATTCATACAATATATATGTCAGATGAAAAACTGTGGTCATACTGCAATACAATAGCCCTATACTACAATACACTACAATAGCAGACCACTCCACTATAGTAAGCTAGATTTCCTACCTGCAATTCTTGTGGGAATGAACTACTACAAGCACTCCATAATACCAATCAGACACAGCAATAGCCCAGAGATGGGTTTGCACATTATTTTTCTCCTTCCAACCTTTTTTACAAGAACATTCACTAAGTGTAATAACATTCATCAATGAATTAACATGTTGAATTAACAGCAATGGTCACTAATGAACAAAGGCATCTCTGTTACAATATCCTAGCTCCATAAGAAATTTCCCTGAATAGGATAATGAAATTATCCTAGTCAAAATGAAAATTACAAGACTACACACTTCAAAGATAGTGGGCACAGAGTAAAACCAATAACATACTTTTAAATGATACACAAACACACACTAAAAATAATCAAAAAATACAGTGACACCACTTGCTGGGTAGGCTTGTGTGCAGCAGCACCACTATCTTCTCTTTACAGTATCTACTCGTGTGAAATTTGGGGGAGAAGATAAGCATTCCTGGTGGTTGCTATAAGATTCTATGGTAACAATGTGTAGAACCACCACCCATTGCAAGTAGTGATGTATTTATTATTTTATTATTGCTTGTAATATGCAGTCCCAACCAGCTTCTGCAGAAAACCCGCAACCTATTTACCATACTGTACCACTGCACAATGTTGATGTACAATTATTTCACATTCCCTTGTACAGGATCAATTCATTCTCAATGTAATGTCCACATCACTTTTTTTTTTTTTTATGAAAACCCCAAACACGAGAGGTATTATAACTTATAGTACTTAGTACCGTGCATGGGTTGGAGGTTGAGAAGACGAAAGAAGATATCTGTTGACATTAGACTTGAACTTCTGTAGACTATAATTTTCAAGAAATTACCTATGAAGGAAGGTTGTTGCAGAAAACGGCAGTTGAATGAATAAAAGAGAAAGATGAAAAGTTGGTTCTGTGAGTTTGAATTTGGTGAGTAAAAGAATGTTGACTGGTTGCAGCACGTGTTTGACTGCTTTGGAAGAAAGAATGGGAATTATAGAAGCCAATTCAAAATAACAGTTCCCATGGAAGTATATATAGAAAAGGCATGCAACGGAAACAGAATGTCTATGAGACAGAGAGTGGAGAGACTCTATTAGACATGAGTCATTAATTAACCTAACTGCCCTCTTCTCAATGGAATCTAGAAGCCTGAGAGAGGTTTTGGGGGCACAGCCCCAGATATGCAAAGAATATTCCATGGTAGGGCGGATTTGGGATTTGCAGAGAGTGAACAGCTGTTTGGAAGAAAGGTAACACCAAGAGCGAAAGAGAAACCAAGTTTTTTAGATGCAGGGGAAGCAATATTTGTAATGTGCTTCTGCCAAGAGAGATCAGAAGTGAGGGGAATCCCCAAACGATATATATCATCTTGCCTTAAAATTGGAGTGTCACCAAAGATAAGCATAGGAGCAGAAGAATCCTTTTTGCAAGATATAAGACAGGACAGAGTTTTAGAAGGATTGAAATCAACTAAGTCGTCTTTGTCCCACTGGAGAATTACCTGGAGATCGGCATTTAAGAAATTGATAGCGAATATTCGAGAAGTTGAAGCTGATTTAACAGGACACAGTTTCTCAAAGTGGAAAGCAATGTTCTATCATCAGAAAAACTATGGATAGGATTTCCAGTCAATCGAAGAGGATCATTAATATACATGAGGAAAAGAGTGGGGGACAAGAACTGAACCTTGGGGGACACCAGCATTAGTGGAGAAGTTAGGAGACAGAGAGCCATCTACTATCACCCTCAGTGAGCAGTGAGAGAGAAAACTGGATAAACAATTACAAAAAACAGTTGGCAAACCATAAGGTGGAAGCTTGTTTAGAAGACCTTTATGCCAAACATGATCGAAAGTCTTTGAGATGTCAAGAGCAACTACCTGTGTTTTACTGAACATTTCCATTGAATTTGTCCAAAAATGGACAAATTCAATGAGCCAGAACATCACCAGTGGATCGACACTGACAGAATCCATAACGTTGAGAAGACTGAATCCATACTGGTGATCATTGATCAGACAGACGGTATCTAGATAGTTTAAGAGTTGGTGGTTAATTGATTTCTCCATTACTTTAGAAAGAATAGAAGTAATTGCAAAGGGACAATAATTGGATGGGAGTGATTTATCACCCTTTGTAGGAACTGGCTGGATATGAGCAAATTTCCAAACAAAAGGAAAAACACCTTTGAAATATGAAAGTGAAAAAAGGTAGCAAAGAACAGGAGTAAGTTCAGGAGCACAGGTTTTGAGATCAAGTGGAAAAATACCATCAGGACCTGGAGCTTTCTTAGCATCAAGATTCGTCAAAGTCCTTCTGACGTCCTTTTGATGGAAGACCACAGGTGGCATTGAATGGAGCGTGTTCAGAATGGTGTGAGGTGTTTTACCAAGATCATTAATACATGAGATGGAAGAAAAATGGTATGCTAGCAGGTCAGCTTCATCCTTGGCTGAAGTGACAACAGAACCATCTGGTTTTGACAGAGGTGGGAGCAGAGATGGGCAAAAGTTGCGGCCAATAGCTTTCACAAGAGACCAGAGTGCTCGGCTACCATTAGGGCAAGAAGAAAGTTTTCTACTGTTAGCGTGTTCAAAATCTATTTTGGACTGATTAATAACTGCTTTACAATTTTATTTTCTGACAACAATTGTAGTCAGAAAATAAAACTGATGAATTGGAAGCAAGCCAATTACGATATAAAACATTCTTCTATTGAACAGCCTTAGCACATTTATTGGAAAAAACAAGGTTTAGATAAAGGACAAGATTTTAAGGTTGAGTTTGGAATAAAGGATTACATTCCTACAAGAATAATTTCACTGATGTGATCTGAGCACACATTGACATCAGAAGATTTGAAACAGTAATCCGACCAAGGAAAAGAAGAAAAGAGATCTCGCAGGTCATTCCATTTTGCATTCTCATAATGCCAAACAACAGGAGGTTGGGAATATCCATGAGATAAATTGGAGAAGAGACAATCACCAAGTTGTGATATGAGGTGCCTAAAGGACCACTCACTTCGACCATGTACAGGTAGTTCTCGACTTTACGAGTTAATTCGTTCCTGGCGTGTGCTCACAAAGATCCCATAAACATAAGGTTAAAATAGGGGTTACGTCCTCAACAATGAAATTAGTTAGCTAATTAGTTTATGTTTAAACAATAATAGATTCATCGAAAGAAATTAAAACATAGCCTGTAAAATCAAGCAAATTATAATAATAGAGAAATTATTTATGACTTACAAATGTTAAAGAATGTTTATTCTTCATCATCATCATCGATTAAATGCACATTCGTTGATCACTTGTTATTGGCTTGGCACTTGGTTGTTGCACAAGGAGGAGTCTTCTTCAGAAATGCTTCAAGAGGCATTTGTTTCCAAGATAATCTTCTCTTTTAATTATAAATTTCACGATTGCATGCATAAGCATTTTTTAACGGTGCACACAAATTGCAAATAACATTATTCGTGTGGAGTAACAATTTTATGAAGCTTAAAATAAAAGGAATGAAGAGAAGAGATTCTGAAAATTTATTTATTTTTTATATGATTGAAGATTTCAATAAAGGGCAAACACATTTCACCATAATAACGTAAAAACCACACAATTCCAGCTATCAGTATTTTTGCAAATGCAAGAAGATCAAGTTTACTACCCATTTATTATTGCTTGCAGTAACAGAAAAACCCAATAAACTGGAAAGTGCAAATTGTTTTTATTGTTTTATGGTTGTGACCCCCAGAAATGTGCTTTAGAAAAATATCACAAAGGCATTTAAAATTGATTCTTATAACGGAACACATGATAACAATGAAAATGTAGTGCATTTTTAATAATTTGAATTGGTAACTAATACAATTTACAAACGACGCTCACGACCTTTTATATGGCCTTAAGATGACATTTTAGAAAATGACATTTTAGAGAGATAAATAGCTTAGTTATACAGTGAAATTTTCAACTTCCAAGATCTTGAAACGAATAACCAAAAAACAATGTGGTATTGGGTTCACATTACAATATTTTAACGATACGATGGTGTCTCTGGAACTGATTAATATCGTAAAGCGTAGTACACTGTATTGTATAGCTACGGACGTGGTTTGGAATGTGGTATTTGTGAATGTTTAACATTCATTTTTTTGCAATTAATGTTGTTCATATTTTTGATTTTGTCGATACTTGATATTTGAGAAAAAAAACTTGTAAACCCGGGAACTCGTAAAGCAAGAACTGCCTGTACTTAGAAGGGTTGTTCGTGAGAAAAAGATCAAGCGTGTTGGCTGTATGTTTAGGATTGTCCAGTATTCTGATAGGCAAATGAACAATCTTACAAAAGCCTCAGCATCTTCTCGATCAGCTGGGTCTGTGTGACTAGAGAACGGAAGTCAGCTGGAGTTGTGAACATTAAAATCACTAAGGAAAATTACCTCACTGTTAGGAAAGTTGGACTGGAGAAAATAAAGTTGCAAAGAGAGAAAGTCAAGTTGCAAAGAGAGGAAGTCAAGTTGCAAAGAGAGGAAGTCAAGTTGCAAAGAGAGGAAGTCAAGTTGCACAAGTGATTAGTGGAGTTGGGAGAATGGTAGAGACAACAGATGAATTTCACAGAATGAGGTAGAGAGATTTTAAGCCAAAGAAGATCGAAAACAGGAGATTCCAAATTAAAGTCTCTGACAGGGAATGTCGGAATGGACATATGCACAAGTACCATCTTTGAGGCAAAAGGAATCATACAGTGAATAATTTGGGTAATTGAGATAAGCTTGAATTGGTAGATAAGCTTGATAAGGTTGATTTGGATCAACTGATAACTGAGATTCTCTCAGAAAAAGTACATGGGTTTGGCAGACTAAGTGGAAATGGACATCACTGATATTAGAACTGAGACCACATATATTTGTGAAATGAACTAGGAAGTGTTTGGGAGCTTGAAATGTAAGGAAGTTTGGATCTCACCATGGTGTTCATTATAACCTCAAAAGACATCAATTATACTGCATGATGGAAGAGATAGGGAAGGATTGAACAGAACTTAGCTCTGGAGGCTAAACACGGGTTCCACCACTTCAAGACTCCAATTAGCAAAGTAGTGGTATTACACCAGTTAACGAAAGTCATCTACCACCAGAAATCTCAATTTTTTTTTTTTTTTTTTTATTTTGGTAGTTGTTGGCGCATAGGTTTCTGTGGCCATAATGCACCTCCCAAGGTTTTTGCAGTACTTTGATCCAAGCCCGAGGCGGGAATCGAACCCGCGACCTTTGGGTTGCCAGGCAAGCACTTTACCCACCCGGCTAGCCCGGTCGGCATGTCAATGTTAAATCACCCACTAAAATTATTGGGATCTTTTGAAAGTTGAATTTCCTTACAACTTTAGGTACGTCTCCAAACTTTGGCATATAAATCGCTAGATTGTTTATTAAGAAAACTTTAATCTGCTCCAATGTGTGGAATTAGGTGTGATGTATTTGCAGCAGCAAGTCTGCATCAACGGTAATGAGAATATGTAGCGTGCATATTGTCGAATCGACTTTATTGTATATCGTAACACCACTAGATCGCACAGAAGGTCTTTTGAATTGTGCGATACATTTGGATCCTCGAACATAGACATTTTCAAGCCATGTTTCATTTAATGCCAAGATATTCAATTCCATGAGAATTGGATCGGTTGCAATGTCTTCAGTACGAGTTTCAAACTCTGTGTATTCAACAATACCATTCTGAAACTCGACAAAGAAACATGATCCCAAAATTGTAATGCAGTTGTAGAGAGTGTTTCCAAACAATCGTTAATCAAACGTTTCAATTCAGTTCAAAGATCTTGCATCTTAGGTGCTTTACAACCGCGAGAATGGTAGAATGTAAAGTCGTCTTTCTGATTTCTGATGTACAGGCCATCGATGTTTCCAACTCTCGACAATGTAACATATACCACTTGCTGTTCAAGACTCTTATCATAATCGAATACGATTTCTTTGAAAGTTCTATCCTGAGATTTATGAACCATCATTGCACAAGCTTCTACCAAAGGAAATTGGATTCTTTTGCATTTAAGCATTTTGCTTTTGAAAGATACTTTGGCAGAACGTCTCGTAATCGTAGTCCAGCCAGATTTTAATAACCATGATGCGACAATACGTGCGGGCGAGATTTGAGACGACTCTTAGTTCCAACATTCTTGCTTTCGAAATGTAACCACAATCTTTTGATTTCTGTTTCTTCCATCTCAAAGTGCTGTAAAGTTCTGATCGCTCCACTGACCAAACCATCTTCAACATCGATGAGTGTAGTGATCATGTAAGGTTTTCCAGTAGATAGATGCAATATGTATGGCAAACCTCCGGTCTCTGCTATGCTCATTTAATGGAGTTTTGTTTGCATACTAATCAACTGTTCATGACTCTCGTAACTGGTGAAGTGATCATCGGCTGTACAATCAATGGTGGTGTTTCCTTCCAATGCTTGAGCATTGTATTGAACAACATCGTTGTTACGATGAAACAAACGAACAGCATTTGGTTCTGAATCGACTTTCGATTAACTTCTTTTCTTCAACGTCTAACGTTTCGCCATTTCCAATTTTCATTGGAAATGGCGAAACGTCAGAGAATGACCACCGCATATTCAGGGAGCAACAGGGCCTTAGTTGCTAATGCTCCTAAAAACCAAATAACAAACAAATAAACTTCTACCCATATGCAGTACTTTGCATTTGTCAATGTTAAACTTCAGCTGCCACTTCTCAGCCCATCTGCTCAAATTTTCTAGATCCTATTGCAGTAGCACACTGCAACTGTAGTAGCAGTGTGCTACTGCAATATTTTTCTTTGGTTGTGCTGCATCAAGTATTGTGCCTATTCTTCTTGAAAGTATCTTTGTGAAAACCTTGTAGACAACTGGCAATAGGCTTAGGTTTACTGGGCAGTTGATTTTTAAAAATGCCTTGTCACCTTTTTTGTGCTGTAGGATGGCATCTGAATTTTTCCATGCTACAGGTACTTTGTTAAATAGAATGCATTTTGAAAATAGTCTGGCTAAAGCAGAGGTGGCAAACCTTTCTAAGGGTGCATGCATAGTATATCATTATTTTTCTCATACACTTTTTATTTGACAAAAGTGTAACAAAAAATAAATAATGAAATTAAAGACATTATTTCAAAGATGCTTTAATAAAGATATTACAATAAAATCCTTCATGAAAAAATGTTAACATTTAGCTTACACAACAAATTTATTTATAAAACGATAAACCTCTTTTATATTATAAATATAAAACATCAAACTGAAGGAAAGGAAGGTAATTACAGGCACTCCCCAACTTTCGTAATACTTGACTTCCGTAAATTCGACATTACGTATGTTTTTTTCCGGCCAGTGTAAACTTTAAAAAATCATGGAAACGTGTTTTGTGTTCCACAGGAATAAATGGAGGTA
This sequence comes from Mastigoproctus giganteus, assembly GCF_048544385.1. Classification (NCBI taxonomy): domain Eukaryota; kingdom Metazoa; phylum Arthropoda; class Arachnida; order Uropygi; family Thelyphonidae; genus Mastigoproctus; species Mastigoproctus giganteus. Next base: position 83,305,085 of record NC_143586.1, on the reverse strand, counting down.
TTGCGAAAACATCATGTGAACCCAATAACACATTGTTTTTTTGGAAATCCGTTCCAAGTCCGTGGAAGTTGAAATTTTTGCTATATAACTAAGCTATTTATCTCTCTAAAAGATCATTTTTATAATGGAGCGCTAACCTTTCATCATTATCATATGTTCCATTGTAAGAATCAATTTTGAACGGCTTTTTTGATATTTTTCTAAAGAACATTTCTCGAGGTCATGACCAAAAAACAATTTACACTTTCTGGTTTATTGGGCTTTTCTGTTAGTGCATCTAATCATAAAAGGGTAGTAAACTCGATCTTATTGCATTTGCGATAATCCTGATAACCGGAATTGTATGGGTTTTTACGTTATTATGGTGAAATGTGTTTCCCCTTCCCTGAAATCTTCAATCATATAAGAAAAAAACAAATTTTCAGAATCTTCTCTTCGTTTACTATTACAACGATGAAGTTTACTATTACAACGATGAAGGATAAACGGAAAGTGCAAGTGGTGGCAGTGCTAGGAAACCAAACAAAATTGATTTAGAAATGAAGATGAAAATGATTAAGAAGTAGGACAAAGTTTGTCATCTATTGCATGGGAATTAAGTCTCGCTGCTTCAACAGTGAATGCTATTTCAAATGACAGTGCATGTATAAAAGAACATGTTAAAGGTTCAAGACATTTAAGATCAACAAAGATCACAAAACAGTGTTCAGGTCCTATATAGAAGATGGAAAGGTTATTAATAATATGGATGGAATATCAGATTCAGAAGTGAGTGCCCCTGAGTCTAATGGCCATTCATGCAAAAGTAACAAGTATTTATGAAGATATTAAGGATATGTAAGGCAAACCCCAAGCCAAGTCCATGGCAAGCAATGTGTGGTTTAACAGGTTCAAGCATTGTGCTGGTTTCCACAACATTAAAGTATGCAGTGAAGTCGCCAGTGCAGATTCTGCAGCTGCAGAGAAATTTTGTGATGTGTTCAAAAAAAAAAAAAAACCTTCTAAATTTCCACAGCCCTCAGCCTCTGCAGCAGGGTACTTATCAGCTGAAGGTGTTGATTCTGGCAATGATGCTCGAAAAGTAAAACTTGCTGACAAACTTGCCTGTCCCCTCCTTTTTTTGTAATTTTATAATTTTGAAATTTTTTTAATTGCATACTTTTGTAATTTTTCCTATGCATGAAATAAAAATAAAATTGAATAAATAATTCTATTTACATGTCCGCCAAATATTTCTTTTTTCCTTCAATCAAATTCAGCAAGCATAGTTGCGAGTGCTGCAAAAGCCTTTAGGAAAATTCCGACTTATGTAAAATTCAACTTACGCAGAGTTCCATGGGCCGCAACCCTTGTGTAAGTCGGGGAGTGCCTGTATATTTAATATCAGTGAGACTTCTGTTGCTGTATCATCAACAACAGATACTTTACATCAGGCTTATACTTTATAACTTTTAGAGCTATGCATGCAGCACTAGTTTCATCTGTAAGACGAAACCTTGCAGATGAAGTAAGAATCTTATAGTTTCATCCTATGACTAGACTTAACAAAGTTAATCACTGAGAAATGTCAATGAGAAAATTGTTAGTAATGCTGTTCTGATATTTTTTTAAACAAACAAAAGTTTCAGGAATGGAATTCTTGAGACTTTTAATACCTCATTTTCTGCAGTTTTATTTGCTAATCTCACCACTGTTTCCTTTCAGTATTTTCTAAATTAGCTCTGAGGTCAATAAATTCTTGCTTCCAAATTGAGCTGCTCTGAAAATCAATCAATTGCATCTTAAAATCATCCAGATCAATCCACTGAAATGTTTTCAGGTTCGGTTCGGCTAGTTTTACACTGTCTGCAAACGTAATAAATTTTGCAGTTTCAATTTCCAATTCTCTGAACTTAACAAATCTTGAAGAAAATTGTTCAATAGTTGATTCAATGAAATTCAGACATAGCATTTGAAGGCTCTGATGGTCTGTTTTCTCATCAGCTTCAAGGTCAGTGATGTATCTTTTTAGGGTTGGGAAATATTTAAAATTGCCACTGTCCACATCACGTTTAAAAACTCCCAGCTTAATTTCAAATACCTTTCGTTATCAAACATAACATCGAGGGGTGTTACCAGAGCCCTGTAATTTGACATTCACGTCACTTAAATGCAAGCAGAAATCTGTAAAGAACATCAGTTTACAAATCCACACAATGTCAGACATACCCTTAAAAGAAAATTTTCGATCTGTCAAAAATATATTGATTTTGTTCAGACATTCAACAAATTGATCAAGAACAGATCCACAACTCAGCCAACGAACAATGTCATACATGAATAGCTCTTTGTACACCAAATGCACCTCATTCAATAAATTCTGAAATTGTCTTTTCTTTACGTTGAAAAACGTACAGAAATTAAATTAACAACTTGGTTACAGTTTGCCTCACATCTTCAAGTTCCTTTTGACCAGCTTTTGCACACAAAGCCTCCTTGTGTATAATGCAATGAAAGCTTACCAGTGGATGACCAACATGTTTTGCAAATATATTTAAAAACCCCACTTTTCTACCAATCATACTGGGCGCACCATCGGTTGTAACAGAAACTACTTTTGAAACTTCAACATGACCATTACAGTTCATTTATAACTGTCTTACATATTTCAGCCCCTGCGGTATGTACAGGTAACATTATCATGTTAATCAATTCTTTGCATACTTCGTCACCTCTACAAAATCAAGCAATAATGGCTAACCTAGCTGATGCTGTAATGTCAGTGCTCTCATCAAGACAAACAGAAAAGAATTTGCATGAAGCCAAATTTTTTCTGTTAAATGTTCTGCTGTATTGTTGTTGTTATTTGGTTTTTAGGAGCATTAGCAACTAAGGCCATATTGCTCCTGGGATATGCGGTGGTCATTCCCCGACATTTCCGCATCCTCCGTATTTGGTGGTCACGGGCTCGAACCCCGGTCTAATCAAGAAGCGTGTGCTACGCACTGCCACTCCTGCCCACCTGGCTACGGAGGCGCCAATTCTGCTGTATTCTTTTCCAACTTAATTATTCTATCTTTAACTGTGTTTCTACCCACAGGCAAATCTTCAATGTGTCGAATAATTTTTTTCTTTTCTGAAAAATTGTCAAAAAGGAAAGGAGCAGATTCTAGCCATGCTTCTTTAATACACTCCGCATCACTGAGTGATTTTCAGTGTTAAGCAATAACCTTTGAAATCTAAAAACTAGCAAGCTAAGTTGGAACTACATGAAACAAATTTCATCAAAACATCTGACTGGATTTTTCTCTTGCTCATTTCTCAAGAAATGTATTGTTTTTGTTCTTGCTCACTTTTATTGCTGAACTGTTTATGAATAGTTTCATAAACATGCTTTACAGAGGAGGTTCTACACACATCTGTTTCAGAACACAAAAAGCATAATGCTTTATTATCCTTCTTAATTATACCAAATCCTTCACTCCAAGATTCTTGGTTTGCATGTTTTTGATCCTTTGCTGATTGAGCTGACATTCTGAACGATCTATGAAGGGAAAATAGCAATTAAAATATTTATGAGAATTTATGAAGGATTATCTCCAATCTCCATTCTACATAATAACCATAATCGACAATGAAGGATGCTACACTAAATACTGAATGTGGATAATATATCCATAACTTTACCAATAACTTATTTTCTGAATAAATGTGTAAAATATATGAATTTTTTCTTAAACAGCCTCTGAAATCTTATTTTCTTTCAATTTGTACTAAAAGCTAATGGTAGTCTTAAATTTTTGCAAGCCCAATAAATTGGAAACTGCTAATTGTTTTATGGTAATGATCTCCAGAAATCTGCTTTAGAAAAAATCATGAAGGCATTCAAAATTGATTCTTATAATCAAACATAACAGTGTTGTGCGTATCTGTGAGTTGTACGTAACTAGAGGAGTGCCTGTACCCTATTGCCATCTAGTGGTATACCATATCTATTTTGCCACAGCAATTTTCCAGAATTTTCAAGAATGCAGAAATTTTTTTTGATAGCATCTTCTACATTTAGGTTACAAGAAAGTGTTTAGAATAATAGAGTAATCAAAAGAAGTATACACTTTGAATATTTCATAAGAAATGGCAAAGTCTCAACAGGGCTTTTGACATTTGGTTTGTTCTCATTTCTTTCAAGTTTGGACATTTAGTTTGTAAAATAGTTTCAGCAGGCATTCTGTTTCCTTTTGTAGGTGCTTTTAAATTCTTTCAATATTTAGTTAATTTAAAGTCATGCTAGCCAAAAAACTTTTTCTCACTTGGAAACCTTTGACATTTTTAGACTAATTCTCACTCATTCCACTTTTGAAATTACAGATGCTCTTGGCTTTTGCTCTGATTGTTAGCATCCATTATCAAATGCTTCTCATTATTATCTTTAATCCAATTCATTAGTAAACCATCATTTTTATTTCAAGTCAATTTCTAGTGTACTTTGACACATTGATAGTCACTCGGTTGCTTGCCTTGAAAGATTCTCTAAATTACCTCCTTGTTTTCTCTAACAGTGCATTTAGCTGACTTGCTGATAGCATAATCCAGCTAATAACTTATGCACCTCCTCTTCTTTCAAAATGCCTAATTATATTAAGCTTAAATACAAAGGTGAGTATTTTCTTCTCCTTTCACCACTGGAGTAACTTTTGATGGACATTTTCCACTAAATATAATTAATGTGTTATATATATTTATTATAAATGTGTTACAAATAAAAATGACTGAACTACCAAACAACTAGCAAAACAACACCTTGATGCCTGAACACAACAGTAAAAATTGGTATTATATGTACTATTTACATAAGTGATGCATGCTGCCATTTACATCACAAAGGAAACATGGAATTCCAGAACTCTCATGTATATGAAAGAGTTTAGGTATATATATGACCTACTCTTTATGAAAGCTTCATGGTATATATATGACCTACTCTCTTTATGAAAGCTTCATGGTATATATATGACCTACTCTCTTTATGAAAGCTTCATGAAGAGAGTAGATTGGACATAAAACAAAATTGCATATAACTGACTCATTCACTTTTTTTTTTTTTTATTTACTGTAATAACAACATATTTTCAATTTAATTCACCATTGCAATTTAGATAAATGAATTACATACCCATACTTTCTGAATGATCTGAAGGGTATTGCTGTGGAAGCAAAAAACATGTCAGTACTTTCATTCCTGTCCTTTCATCTAAATCTGTTTGGAATTTCAACATTGGCTGAGACTAGAGGTAGGGGAAAAAAAGTTTTAACATTTGATATTCAATTTTCAAAGAATGTTTTTTTAACACTAACTTTTTTTTGCCAATATTTTTATTATTTGAGGTATATATTTCAACATATTTCTTGAACAGAGCACACACTTGCATTCCTGGAAATTACAATGTTCAATGAAGCAACCATTAAGATTAACATATAAGCTGGAGAAACATTCTGTAAAATAGCATATAAGTGGAAATACATTCTGTTAAACATCAAACAAATACAATCAAAAATCTCTCACTAAGTGGGGAGGGAGGAATAAAGAGGGGTAACTGATAAATTTGCACAGCCTGAATATGAAACGATCTCATGCCTATTATTAGTTATTATAATTACAGTGGAACTTCAATTATCCAAGATACCTATTATTAGTTATTATAATTACAGTGGAACTTCAATTATCCAAGATGAATGGGATTAAGACTGTTTCAGATAACATAAATATTGAATAAAAGGATTTGTTGTTTCTTTTATTCAATGGAGAATAAAAAAACTCTACGGATGAATGGAGAAACTCTGATTTCCAAAAATATCAGTTTTCTCCATCTTTTTCTTTTTGAAAAATATAGTAAAACTATGTGAAAAAATAATTTTAAAAATATTCGAAATTCCTGTCATAACATATGCATTGCAATGCATATGTTATGGCAGGAATGATACCCACTCTCAATTTAGAAAGAATTCATATTAATTAATATAAATTAAAAGTTTATTAGGAACTAATATAATTAAAAATTTATTAAAAAAAAAAAAGAAAAAAGAAAAGAAAGTTGAGTTTTCAACTCCTAACTCATAGTGCCAATAGTCTAGAAAGACAAGCCAAAACACATCAATATTTTGGTAAAGACCATTTTCCTTGCCTATTCCAATTACAAAAGGCCAGTGAACATTCCTGGCACATTCCTGGAAATTACAATGTTCAATGAAGCAACCATTAAGATTAACATATAAGCTGGAGAAACATTCTGTAAAATAGCATATAAGTGGAAATACATTCTGTTAAACATCAAACAAATACAATCAAAAATCTCTCACTAAGTGGGGAGGGAGGAATAAAGAGGGGTAACTGATAAATTTGCACAGCCTGAATATGAAACGATCTCATGCCTATTATTAGTTATTATAATTACAGTGGAACTTCAATTATCCAAGATGAATGGGATTAAGACTGTTGTTGTTGTTGTTATTTGGTTTTTAGGAGCATTAGCAACTAAGGCCATATTGCTCCGGGATATGCGGTGGTCATTCCCTGACCTTTCCGCATCCTCCGTATTTGGTGGTGACGGGCTCGAACCCCGGTCTAATCAAGAAGCGTGTGCTACGCACTGCTGCTCCTTCCCACCTGGCTACGGAGGCGCCTGGGATTAAGACTGTTTCAGATAACATAAATATTGAATAAAAGGATTTGTTGTTTCTTTTATTCAATGGAGAATAAAAAAAACTCTACGGGTGAATGGAGAAACTCTGATTTCCAAAAATATCAGTTTTCTCCATCTTTTTCTTTTTGAAAAATATAGTAAAACTATGTGAAAAAATAATTTTAAAAATATTCGAAATTCCTGTCATAACATATGCATTGCAATGCATATGTTATGGCAGGAATGATACCCACTCTCAATTTAGAAAGAATTCATATTAATTAATATAAATTAAAAGTTTATTAGGAACTAATATAAATAAAAATTTATTAAAAAAAAAAAGAAAAAAGAAAAGAAAGTTGAGTTTTCAACTCCTAACTCATAGTGCCAATAGTCTAGAAAGACAAGCCAAAACACATCAATATTTTGGTAAAGACCATTTTCCTTGCCTATTCCAATTACAAAAGGCCAGTGAGAGACAAGCACAGGGACAATATGCCATGAATGCCTTCCAAAATAAGTTAACACAGTAAAACTAATCTAAGCCGCTTTGTACAAATGGTTAAAAAAAAAAAAAAGAGTATCAGTGAAAGTTTATACTGTGGTATCAAAGAGCTTTGTATGTTGTATGCTGATATGATCAAATAAGTGTTCCAACTTCAAATATTTCATCTAGTTACAGCAGAAGCTGCATGAATATGAATGATTAAATTTGGTGAACTGTAAACTTAGTTTGGTGACCAGCTGACTTTCTATTGTGAATTCCAAAGACATCACAAATTCACAAATAGCCCATATGGGTTACTGGGAGCATTAAGTAAAATATTATTTAACTTTAATTTAAATATAATCTTATTTGAAGAACCAAATTAAATGAACTAATGTTATCAAAAAAAGGAAAAAGAAAAAGTTTCCAGCATTTTTATATATCAGTGAAGTTAAGAAATAGATATTTTGGAGATATATATATATATATATAATTTTAAATGTAAAAACCCACCAAACACAATTATGCAAGAAGAAAGACAGAATTGAAGTACACTGGTCCTTGGTTGGGAAAATGACAAGTGCACAAAGAAGCATGAAATGATGAACAAGTTATACAAGCTTTCCCATATAAGTATTCCTAATAGCACTGCTGAGTGTCAGAGAATATTCAATCAGGTAAAAAAAAAAAAAAAACTGAATTTAGATCTTCTCTTTTCCAGGAAGTTTTGGAAATACTCTTGACAACAAAGTCTGAACAGCAATGCAGTTGTCATAAACAAAACTATGACAGACATTATTGAAGAGATGCCAAGGTTACTACACAAAATGAAACTTTTTTTTTTTTTTTTTTTTCCATCAGAGTGGTAAACATACTTTTCTAAACCAGTTTTGCAAGCCAATTTCAATTATGTTCTTTGGTTTTTTATGACACACATATAGTTTGTGCAATACAAGTGTTGATAATATCAGTAAAGTTATCTAGACAATTTCATTACAAAACACGAGTGGTTACAATTTCATTACAAAACACGACTGGTTACAATTACATTTTTATCACTTTTACAGTTTGAACCCAATACACTTTATACAGTTCAAATAATATATTACACTACTGTAAAATATATATGCATAATTTAAAAAATAAAAATTGAGCAGAATATCCTTTGAAATAATTTGTCCGGAATTTCAAGGTACAATACACAGCAATAGTCTGCAATCGTATGTTCATTTCAGAAAACTTTCTGGTGATTCTCCATTGACTTAATGTCTTGATGAAATCATTCCCACTACTTGTCATTCACTGTGTCAAGGTTTAGAAGTCTAAATGAGAATGAAAGAAATTAATTTTCAGTATCATATGACAACCCATTTCTTTATAAGCAATGAATTCATCTTACCTATCACTTTTGCAAAACTCTTCACTAGGCTAAGTTTAATGTGGAGAGGTGTATGGAACATTTTCATAGGATCCACTAATGGAACACTGTGTACTTGTGACAATTTGCTAAAAACTCCATTGATATCATAGCAGTAGCACAGCAGAATAGATCAGACCACTTATTGTAAAGAATGATGCCATAACTTGGTTTCTTTGATGATAAACTGTTTCTGCTTTAAATTTGAGATGAGAAGTTCATCTTTATCTTTGGGGAGAGAAAGATCTCTAATGAAGTCATTAGCATTAGCAGAGGCATATGATGCAAGAAAGCAAGCTTATACAGAATCAGCCAAAAAAGAAAAAAAAAACACCTTCCCATTTCACCCATCCATTCGCTCCAAAAGTTCGTCCACTTCTTCCTTGTATTTATTTAAGCCATCAACTTCGACAACAACAACATATGAAAGTTTGTTCCAGCAATCAATCTCCTGCTGGCTAAAGGCAAATTTCTGCATATATATTCTACAACTGTCTTTCCTCAATTTGAGTTTATGCCCCCTCAGGTTTTGTCATCTAAGCAAGAGGAAGAATCTCATCAGTATTGAGCCTGCTCAAACCATTCAAGGCCTTATACACCGCAATCTAATCACCTCGCAGGTGCCTAGTCTCCAGGCACTACCATTTGCAGAACTTAAACCTTACATCGTAAGAGTACCTACTTATTCCCCCTCACCAGTCCTGTTGCCCTTCTCTGTACTCATTCCAGCAGCTCTACATCCTTCCTAAAATGAGGTCTCCAGAAGTAGATGGTACTCAAGGTGTGGCCTAACCATTGCCTTATACAATGGTATAATCACCTCCTCTGGCAGCCTGTCTGAACTGCTCAGAAAACTTCATATCTGACTTCCAAATTACCAGAGATTTTTTTTTTTTTTTTTTCATTTTTCACTACCCTGAGTGTAGTACTATACACTTGGTACATTTCTCTGGGGTTACTGCTACCTACTTTGCATTTCTCAATGTTAAACTTCAATTTCCACTTCTCAGCCCATCTGCCCAACTTTTCTAGATCTCTTTGCAGTAGCATATTCTCATTACTGTCAACAACTCTGACACCCTTTGTACCATCTCCAAACTTCAAATTATATACCTTCATCAATATCACTGATAAATATACAAAACAACAATGGGCCCAACACCTAACCCGGGGGGACTCCACTAATCAGATTAGTCCACAAAGGACAGTGTCCATTGATTACCACTATGTCTTCTCCCACTCAACCATCCTTTTAATCAGTGTAGCAACTTGCCCTTACTGCCATACTGCTTCAATTTGTACAAAAATCTTCCATGTGCAACAGTATCAAAAGCTTTCCTGAAATCCAAGTATATGATATCAAAATTATTTTTTTGCTTCCAGTTCCTTTGTGACTGCATCTTAGTACCCAATCAAGTTGGTCAGACAAGACTTCTCCGAAACAAAATAATATAAATGTGCCCAGTCTTGAATGAGAGAAGACTGGGAATAAGAAAATGAAATGAATGTGCTAACTTTAATAATAAAGAGGATATCATCAATTCTTAAGAAACAGGTTCTGGTTCTTGCACAAACTTTCCTGATGAATGAATAAAGGCTTACTGCCTTGTTTCATTACTTTTGTGACAATTTGCACCATCTTGTTCAAAGAAAATATTACTTAAATTTAGTTTTCAACAGCATAATTCAGGTCTATTCACAGAGACTGAAAAATTCCCTCAACATTTCAAAGCATCAATCATGGTGACAGTTTATTCATGTTTGTTCAACCTGAAAGGACCTTGTTGCATCTGCTATACAGTCTGTTATTAGTATTAATAGTTGCAAATGATGCAAGGAAGTAAGCTTATACAACATCAACAACACCATCCTTTTTCAATTTAAATTTATTTTCCCTTATATGTGTCATTCAAAAAAAGCAGTAGGATATCTTGAAGCAGATTGTATCAACCTCAGATGATACAATCTGCTTCAAGGCATAAAATGCATCAATCAGGACTCCTCACACTTGCCTAGTTTCCAGACAGTGCAATTCACAGAAATGAAACAGGGTGGGGTTGTTTTTTTTTTTTTTTTTTTGGAGTGTCCAGACTAATCTTATTGCACCTCTCTGCACCCATTCCAACAGATCCACATTCTTTGTAAAATGAGGCTTCCAAACTTGTATGCAGCACTCAAGATATGCCCTAACCATGGCCTTGTACAGTGGGATAATCACTTCCTTATACCTGCTGGAAAAATTCCTGCATTATCGTTGACAAAATCCTGTGAGCTGTTCTCCTGTCTGCACTGATCAGAAAACTTTATGCCAAACTGTACAATTACCACGTTTTTTTTTTTTTTTTTTATTTTCCCATTAACTTGAGTCTGAACTATCAACCTTCATGTCATCCACAAATGCTTTATTACACTTGATATATCTTTATTAATATCTTTAAAAATTCACAGATATTGACTGGAATTTGTGGGTTGCAATTACAATCATCCAATAAATCCACTAGCAAGGCTTTTGTGGATTTATTGGATGATTGTTTTCTACATCAGCATGTTCGGGAGGCAACTAGAGGGAGTAATACACTCTTGATTTGATTATCAGTAGTGATTCTTCATGCATTAAGAATCAGCAGATAGAGGAACCACTAAGTGGCAGTGATCACAGTGTGCTGAAGTGGGATTTACTCATAGAGGTAACTACCATCAGGGGTAAAGGGAAGGGTTATTGCTATCGTAAAGGCGACTACGATGGTCTGAGACAGTATTTAAATTCTATACAGTGCGACCAACTGATCATGTTACCAACAGTAAATTCAAAATGGGAAGCATTCAAAGAACTTATCTTGGAAGATACTAGGCTTTACATACCAACTAAGAAATATTGTTCAAGGTTTAGGCCTAAATGGATGTCAGATGAACAAATGAGACATAGCAGAGAAGAAAAATGCATGGGATACATATACATTAACATGTGACACAGAAGCCTATGATAGATATAAGTTGAACTGTAATCAAGTTACAAAGGAGGTTAGGCAGACGAGGGCAGATTACGAGAAATCTTGGCAAGGGATGTAAAGAAAAACAGCAAAGAGTTATTTTCTTATGTAAACTCTAGAAGGAAGGGGATGAATCAGATTGGTATACTGGATATTGATGGCTCAACTGTTGATGATCCTGCTCAAGTAGCTAACAAACTAAACGAGTATTTTGCATCTACATTCACACATGAGAAGTTATTCAGCGAGGGGAATGCCAGAGGTGTATTCAACTCTGGCAGTAAGCCAGATAATCTTGTAATAACTGAGAGTAAAGTGGAGGAGAAATTGTTGAAGATAAACACAAGAAAGGCACCTGGGGTGGATGGAATCTATCCAGTTATATTAAAGGAGGCAGCAAAGGAAGTAAGCAAACCCTTAGCCATAATTATGAGAGCTTCCTTGGACTCAGGGGAGGTACCCATAGACTGGAGATGTGCAAATGTGACCCCAATTCACAAAGGAGGATCAAAGGCTGACACAAGTAATTATAGACCTGTGAGTTTAACTTCTGTTCCAGGAAAATTAATGGAGGCACTGGTTAAAGAAGCACTGCAGGATCATCTAGACAAGCCTTCAGTTATAGCTCGGACACAGCATGGTTTTGTTAAGGGGAAGTCTTGCCTGACCAATTTAATTGGATATTATGATGCAGTCACAAAAGAACTGGATGCAGGGAATAACTTTGATATTATATACTTGGATCTTAGAAATGCTTTTGATACTGTTGCATATGGAAGACTGCTACACAAATTGGAGCAGTGTGGCACTGGAGGCAAATTGCTGCTATGGATAAAGGAGCGGTGAGGGGGAGAAGACAGAGAGTGGTAATCAATGGACACTGCTCCTCGTGGACTAATGTTATTAGTGGAGTCCCTCAGGGTTCAGTGTTAGGTCCATTATTGTTTTCTGTATTTATAAATAATATTGATGATGGTATATCAAGCTTAATGTCCAAGACTGCAGACGATACAAAGGTTGGCAGGGTTGTTAAGAACACTACTGACAGCTATGCTGCTGCAACAGGATCTGGAAAGGTTGAGCAGATGGGCTGAGAGGTGGCAAATGAAGTTTAACATTGACAAACGTAAAGCACTACATATGGGAAACAGCAACCCCGAGCAACGTATCAATTCTGTGGTAGTACAATGACAGTGGTAGAGAACGAAAAGGACCTGGGGGTAATTGTGCAGGCAGATATGAAGTTCTCTGACCAGTGCAGACGGGCTGCAAGAGTAGCTCATGGTGTATTGTCAATGATATATAGGAATTTTTCTAGCAGGGATAAGGAGGTGATTATTCCCTTGTATAAGGCAATGGTTTGTTTGTTTGTTTGTTATTTAGGAGCATTAGCAACTAAGGCCATATTGCTCCGTGAACATGCGGTGGTCATTCCTGACCTTTCCGCATCCTCCGTATTTGGTGGTGACGGGCTCGAACCCCGGTCTAATCAAGAAGCGTGTGCTACTCACTGCTGCTCCTTCCCACCTGGCTACGGAGGCGCCTGTATAAGGCAATGGTCAGGCCACACCTTGAGTACTGTATACAAGTCTGGAGGAATCATTTCAAGAAAGATGTAGAGCTGCTGGAATGAGTACAGAGAAGGGCAACAAGATTAGTGAATGGAACAAGGGGTTGATCTTACGAAGAAAGGCTTTAGTTTTGCAAATTACAGTGTCTATAGACTAGGCACTGGTGAGGTGATCTGATAGAGGTGTATAAAGCCTTGATAGGTTTGAGCATGCTCAATGCTGATGGGATTCTGCCTCTTGCTCAGAATAATCACCTGAGAGGTCATAAATTCAAATTGAGGAAAGAGATGTAGGATAGATGTGCGGAAATTTGCCTTTAGACAGCGGGTAGTTGGTTAGTGGAACAGACTTCCATCCCTTGTTGTGGAAGTTGATAGTATAAATAAATTTAAGGCTCAGCTGGACAGGTATTTCGAACGAACGGAGGGGGTGAAGTGGAAGTTTTTTTTTTTTTTTGGCTGATGATGCATAAGCTTGCTTTCTTGCATCATATGCCTCTGCTAATGCTAATGCTAATATTCGAACAATAAGGGAACCAAGCATTGAACCCCTGAGGAACCCCACTAACAATATCAGTGTAAAGAGTAGTGCCCATTAATAACCACTCTCTGCCTTTTGTCATTCAACCATTCCTTTATTCACAGTAACTTCCCTCTAATGCCATATTGCACCTATTTGTATAGGTCTTTCATGTGAAAAAGTATCAAAATATTTTATCTGATGTCAAAATTACTTTTTGCATCCAGTTACTTTGTTATGCTGTCACAGTATCTGATCAGATTAGCCAGACAAGATTGTCCCCCCCACCACTAACAAATTCAGTCAAATGCATTCCTGTCTAGGTGGTCCTGCATTATTTCTTTAACTAGTGACTCCATTATGTCCCCTGGAACAGGAGTAAAGCTTGAAGGTCTGTAATTATTCACTTTTACTCTTTGATCCCATCCTCCTCCTCCCCACCCTTTTGTGAATAAGAATGGCATTCGCACATCTCCAATTTGTAAGGAATTCTACTGAATCCAAGAATGCTCTCAAAATTATAACTAAAGGTTTACTTACCTCTTCTGCTGCTTCTTTTAATATAATTGGATAGATTCCATCAGCCCTGGGTGCCTTATTTACTTCTAGGCTCAACAATTTCTCTTTCACCTTCCTTTCAGTTATCATGAAACCATTGAGATCCCAGTTATAAGTTGGAATACTTTTAACATGCACATCTCTAAACACTTCTTCATGCATGAATGTAGATGGATAATATTTATAGTTTGTAAACAATTTTAAGATCGTCAACAGTTATGCTATTCATATGTGGTGGACCAATGTGGTTAATTTCTCTCCTTTTAGTGTTAAGCAAAGTGATAAGCAAAGAAGCTTCACTTCACTTCACTCTAGTAAAAAAGCAAAGAGGTCTTTGCTACTTTTTTTCACATTCCTATCTAAAGACTTTTAATCTGTCTTAGCCTGCCTAGTCCCCCCCCCCCTTGTGACTTGATTGCAGACTAGTTTATACCTACTGTATGTTTCTGTGTCTCATTATAATTTATAATCATTTCATGCATTTTCATCTGTCACTAGTCTCAGTTCATCTGTCATAAATTTAGTTCTAAACCTAGAACAGTATTTCTCAGGTGGGATGAAAAGCTTAGTAGCTTGGACAATTTCTGCTCTGAATGCTTACCATTTAGAACAGGGGTTCTTAACCTTTTGCTTTAAGCGAGCAAGATTTTGCAGTTTACAATATGTGGGAGCACCATATATTAAAATATAAATTTTTTTGCTTAAAGATTAAAAATGCATTTTTTTAATTAATTTTTTAGCCACATTACGCATACAAGAATTATATTTCTCAATTAAAATTTTTGGGCACTATTAGTGTGAACCTTGAAGAGAACTTTGAAGAGATGATGCCAAACCTTTGAAATTTACTTCTCCATTATGAAGAGATACTTGCAAATTTTCTTCCAAATGTGATGTCAACAATCTTGTCCTTTTTTTGTTTTTGATAATTTTCATTAATGAAAAAGCACTTGCACACATGTATGTTGATCCAAACACAGAAAGTACTTTGAACACTTCTCTTTGTGATAAAGGAAATTTTTTTCAGTTGGAAGAACCCCAGAATTTTAAATAGTTTTGTGTTGGAAAAGACATTTCAGAGCTAAAGACAACTGCATATACACAAGTTCTAACTCAGCAGTTGCTAATTCATTTTTATTGAAAATTTGTTCCAAGTTACTGATTTCAAAATTTCTGTGATTCATCGTTAATTCAAATTTTTGGAGGTACTCTTTCAAGTATTCAAATCTTTCTTGGAATTGGTCACTAAAGTCTTTGATTATATTCATTACAAATGATGGGCACTCCCCAGCAGTTTCCTCCAGACATTTTTTAAGAATAGGAAAATGAGCAATTCTTTTAAAAATTGCTCATTCTCTAAAAAACTTGATTCTAAAAGTTTTTTTTAAAATCAAGTTTTTTCTCAAATGCAATCTCCTTGCGCAAATGCAACCAATAATCTCCTTGGGTAAAACTACCACAAATTTATCTTTTCCCTGTAGCCTCAAATTTAACTCTTTTAAATGGCTGAAGATGTCAACCATGAATAAAAGTGTAATCTTGAAATTGTCAGTAAAAATTTTATAAAACAGATTTTCTTTACTGCTTTCTATCAGAAAAGCTTTTACTTCTTCAAACACCTCCCAAATTCTGGAGTGCATCTTTCAACAACTGAGACAATGAAAGCCTGTATGGATAATAAGATAGGAATGCAGTACTTGCGAAGTTCTTCCAAAAATATTTTTAGAAGTCGCTTATTTAGGGATTTAGCAATGAAACAGTGGATAACTCTAACAATGACTTCAAGGCATCCTATAATTTCTTTTTGATCTTTCATTTGTGCACACAAGGCCTCACAATATGAATCAAACAGTGATTCATATTGTGAATCACTGTTTGATTCATATTGTGAGGCTTATTGATTCATATTGTGTTCAACTGTCATAACCTTTCATCTCTATTAAGATAAGAAATAAGGCCTTTGTTTTTACCTATCACGGAAGGCGCACCATCGGTAACAATTAATACAGGTTTACTCAGATCAATTTTGTGCACTGTGAGGAATTTTGTAAATGCATCATATACACTTTGCTAGTTGTATAACTGCCAAAAAAACCTTCTTCACAGCTGTCATCATGTTGAATCAAATGAACAAAGCACGAGTTGTGATATGCCCGAAACATCAAGTCGACTCATCAAGTGCCAGTGAAAAAAATACACAACTTTGAATTCTACTTAATAATTCATTGAATATTACATCTGCCATTTTATGAACTCAATTTGAAAATGTTTGTTGTTGTTGTTTTGGCTTTTAGGAGCATTAGCAACTAAGGCCATATTGCTCCGGGAATATGCGGTGGTCATTCGCTGACCTTTCCGCATCTTCCGTATTTGGTGGTGACGGGCTCGAACCCCGGTCTAATCAAGAAGCATGTGCTATGCACTGTTGCTCCTTCCCACCTGGCTACGGAGGCGCCGATTTGAAATGTATCGTTACTCAAAGGAATATTTTTGGTGGAGCTAATCAAGGTAGTGATTAGTGTGGAGTCTGCTGACGAGGCTACTAGTGACGGTCGTGTTCAAAGCCGCTAAGTAGATTTTTCTTATTTATTGATTTGAAATTATTGTTTTTCTAAAACTTTTGATTTAAATTTAGTAGTATAACATTATTTTGTGATTTTTTGATTAATTTGGTGTATTTATTCTTTACTCGGCCTTGTAAAAGTATCGGTAAGGGTTTCCACGTGTTCGTAACTACCGCTACCGTTAGTAACTTTCCCGCCATTGTGATACCGTACTAGATATATCGTAGGTTATATACTGTACTAGATAGCGTTAGTTGAACTTCGTTAGCAGTTAAATTGTACGTTTAAATAAATACATATAACGACTTAAATTACAAACGTAATATAATTAATAACATAACATAATTAATTAATAAATTAATAGAATCATGACTCAGACCAGAGCAGCAAAGCAAAAGGCTCAGGCTAATGGAAGTGCTGTGGCTCAGAGCAGAACTGAGGGGGGCAGTTGTCCTCTGACTGACAGCCTTATAAAATGCACTGTTTGCTTGATGTTTCCAGAGCAATCGGGTACGGGACATGATACTGCCAAGGGGGATGTCTTTGTGTGTGCGCGATGCAAGGAGTGTATCGATATCAGGCAACAACTCGGCGTTCTTGTGGTCCTATATGAGAGCTTGAAGGACAGGGTGGATGCCCTCGAAGAAACTAAATTGAGGGGCCCATCAAGCTCTCAGCTGCCCACATCAACGCCAGAGCTTGCACTTGGGCATCGCGTGACACAGAGACAACCCCTAAGGCAGAATGCGCTGGTCCCGAAGGAACTAGTAGTTGTTGGTGACTCTATTGTCAGGGAAACGGGGAACAAGCTTTGTAAAAAAGATAGGTGGAACAGGACCAGGGTATGTCTGCCAGGGGCAAAGGTTGATGACGTTGTAGAGCGAATATCATCTTTTAAGGGCACAAAAGGTGATATAGTTGTGCACGTTGGCACTAATAATATTAAGAGTAGGAGACCGGCAGAATTACTTAACAAGTACAGGTCACTGTCGAACAAAAGCCGAGAATTAGGGTTGAATTTGAAAGTGTCTGCAATTCTGCCCAGACACGATAGGAGGGAGTATATGATGAGAGCCTTGTCGATCAATTCGGCCCTGGAAAGATTGTGCAAGGCTCAAGGGGTAGAATTTTTTTTCAGCCTGGACTGTACTTGTTAACAGGAGAGATTGCTTCTACAGGGATGGGATACACTTAAATAGAAAGGGTGCAAGAATATTTGCTGATGCTATCGAGGCAGTGTTAGGTGGGTCAGAAAACTGCTAGCTTGGGGGGGGGGAGACAAAGACCAATAGATTGACAGTAGCCACTGCCAGAGGTGAAAGAGATTCTTGCACTGCTTCTATTAGAATGAGCAGAAGCCTTAAAAACAAGATGCATGGTATTTCAGAGACTGCTGGGAGCCAGTGCGGTACAAGTAAACACATGGGTTGTGTTAGGGTAGCTAAGAATAGAAACAGGTGCAGGTATACTTGCGTGTACACCAATGCTAGGAGTTTAGTAAATAAATTTGATGAATTTGAGGTATTGCTCAAAACATCGAAGGCAGATATTGTTGGGATATCAGAGACGTGGTGTCACACAGATATAAGGAATGCAGAACTGCAATTTGGGGAGTACAACGTCTACAGAAAGGATAGACAGGATAGGAAGGGGGGAGGGGTTATGCTATTAGTTAAGAAACACATAAAAACCAAGGAAGTGAAGCCAGTCGACATCGCTGGACAGTGCAGTGTGGAGTCAGTTTGGTGTGACATAAACATTGGGAGATCAAAATTGAGAGTAGGAGTGTGCTATAGGCCTAATGACTCTGATGAGTATAATAAGGAACTGTACAGGGAAATAGAGTGGGCCAGTAAATCAGAGTGTCTTATAATGGGAGATTTTAATTTCCCAGATATTGACTGGAATTTGGGGGCTGGTTACTCACACACTAGCAGGGCTTTTGTGGATTTATTGGATGATTGTTTTCTACATCAGCATGTTCGGGAGGCAACTAGAGGGAGTAATACTCTTGATTTGATTATCAGCAGTGATTCTTCATGCATTAAGAATCTGCAGATAAATGAACCACTAGATGGCAGTGATAACAGTGTGCTGAAGTGGGATTTACTCAAAGAGGTAACTACCATTAGGGGTAAAGGGAAGGGTTATTGCTTCCGTAAAGGCGACTACGATGGTCTGAGACAGTATTTAAATTCTATACAGTGGGACCAACTGATGATGTTACCAACAGCAAATTCAAAATGGGAAGCATTCAAAGAACTTATCTTGGAAGCTACTAGGCTTTACATACCAACTAAGAAATATTGTTCAAGGTTTAGGCCAAAATGGATGTCAGATGAACTAATGAGGCATATGGCAGAGAAGAAAAATGCATGGGATACATACAAATTAACACATGACACAGAAGCCTATGATAGATACAAGTTGATATGCAACCAAGTTACAAAGGAGGTTAGGCAGGCGAAGGCAGATTACGAGAAATCCTTGGCAAGGGATGCAAAGAAAAACAGCAAAGAGTTCTTTACTTATGTAAACTCTAGAAGGAAGGGGATGAATCAGATTGGTCCACTTGATATTGATGGGTCAAGTGTTGATGATCCTGCTCAGGTAGCTAACAAACTAAATGAATATTTTGCATCGACATTCACACATGAGGAGTTATTCAGCGAGGGGAATGCCAGAGGTGTATTCAACTCTAGCAGTAAGCTACAGAATCTTGAAATAACTGGGAGTAAAGTGGAGGAGAAACTGTTGAAGATAAACACAAGAAAGGCACCCGGGGTGGATGGGATCTATCCAGTTATATTAAAGGAGGCAGCAAAGGAAGTAAGCAAACCCTTAGCCATAATTATGAGAGCTTCCTTGGACTCAGGGGAGGTACCCATAGACTGGAAATGTGCAAATGTGACCCCAATTCACAAAGGAGGATCAAAGGCTTACACAAGTAATTATAGACCTGTGAGCTTAACTTCTGTTCCAGGAAAATTAATGGAGGCACTGGTTAAAGAAGCACTGCAGGATCATTTAGACAAGACTTCAGTTATAGCTCAGACACAGCATGGTTTTGTTAAGGGGAAGTCTTGCCTGACCAACTTGATTGGATACTATGATGCAGTCACAAAAGAATTGGATGCAGGGAATAACTTTGATATTATATAGTTGGATCTTAGAAAGGCTTTTGATACTGTTGCACATGGAAGACTGCTACACAAATTGGAGCAGTGTGACATTGGAGGCAAATTGCTGCTATGGATAAAGAGGTGGTTGAGGGGGAGAAGACAGAGAGTGGTAATCAATGGACACTGCTCATCGTGGACTGATGTTATTAGTGGAGTCCCTCAGGGCTCAATGTTGGGTCCATTATTGTTTTCTGTATTTATAAATGATATTGATGATGGTATATCGGGCTTAATGTCCAAGTTTGCAGACGATACAAAGGTTGGCAGGGTTGTCAAGGACACTACTGACACTATGCTTCTGCAACAGGATCTGGAAAGGTTGAGCAGATGGGCTGAGAGGTGGCAAATGAAGTTTAACATTGACAAATGTAAAGTACTACACATGGGAAACAGCAACCCCAGAGCAACATATCAACTCTGTGGTACTACACTGACAGTGGTAGAGAATGAAAGGGACTTGGGGGTTGTGCAGGCAGATATGAAGTTCTCTGAGCAGTGCAGACGGGCTGCAAGAGTAGCTCATGGAGTATTGTCAATGATATACAGGAATGTTTCCAGCAGGGATAAGGAGGTGATTATTCCATTGTATAAGGTGGTCAGGCCACACCTAGAGTACTATATACAGGTCTGGAGGCCTCATTTCAAGATGGATGTAGAGCTGCTGGAACGAGTACAGAGAAGGGCAACAAGATTAGTGAATGGAACAAAGGGGTGCTCTTACGAAGAAAGGCTTAAGTTTTGCAAATTACAGTGTCTGGAGACTAGGCACCAGCGAGGTGATCTGATAGAGGTGTATAAAGCCTTGAATGGTTTAAGCATGCTCAATGCTGATGGGATTCTTCCTCTAGCTCAGAAAAATCGCCTGAGAGGGCATAAATTCAAATTGAGGAAAGACAGATGTAGGATAGACGTGCGGAAATTTGCCTTTAGCCAGCGGGTGGTTGGTTGGTGGAACAGACTTCCATCCCTTGTGGTGGAGGTTGACAGCCTAAATAAGTTTAAGGCTCAGCTGGACAGGTATTTTGAACGAACAGAGGGGTGAAGTGGAAGTGGGTTTTTTTTTTTTTTTTTTTTTGGCTGATGCTGCATAAGCTTGCTTTCTTGCATCAAATGCTTCTACTAATGCTAATGCTAAAGGTAGCTTTCTGTTTTTCTGGTAAGACGCTAGCAAGCACTTCTAATGATGACACTACACAATTTTTTATTATTTCACCACCAGTGTAAGGTAATGAATTCTTTGCAATTATATTTGATAATATAAATGAAACTTCATTTGCTAACACTTTATTACTATTAGCTTGACCTAAATTTAAAATATTTTTCTGTCTTTCAAATTTCTTTTTTTTTTTTTTTACTTCTTGAAGTTCATCTTTTCTAATATCACTAAATTTGGGAAAAGCTTCATGAAAATTCCTATGGCATGTTTGCTAATGTCTTTCACAATTAAACTTCTGATTGCCAACCAAACATGCCTGACGATAAGAAAATTACACCAGTTCCACTGCTATAATCTATTAGCAAATAATCATATTCCCAAGAGGACTGAAATGAATACTTTTTATTTTTTTGTTTCTTTGCATTTGAAATGTGTAGGTCTAAATCAAACAGCTGTGAAGGTAGTGTTAATGGACCTTTTTTTTTTTCCCTCATCATAGTCGTTTTGGTTTCTTTTTAAAAACTTATCCATTTTGAAAGAGTTTAGTAACTTTAGTTAAATCTGTTAAAAGAAAATACATTTAAGCATTTGCACACAAAATCAAAAGATTTCTTACTATAACACTTTCATCATCTTTAAAGTTAGAACTTTAAAGTACCATTATATGTATAGTTAGAATATACATATAATGGTACCTACTATTGCAGCAGTGCAACTGAGCAAAACCCATAAGAAACCTGTTCAAACCTGTTAAAACCAGAAACTGAGAATCGCATGAGGCAGTATACTCTGTCTGTATCGACACTATGGCAACAATGATCATACTCTCAACAAAGTATTTTGTAAAAATTTTTCATACTAAATAAATGTCAAATTAACAATAATATAGGAAAAATTTTTTAAGAATACTGCCAAAGGGTTAAACTTCTGTTTTTGAGATTAAAACGTCACGAAATATATAATTTTCCTTCAATCACTAACAAAAGAAAGAATTTTGTAGTGAATATTGGCATGGATTTTTGATATCGCAGAAAGCTGAGAAATAGAAAGCACTTTTATAAATACAAAGATTTATATATAAATTTTTTAGCTTAAACGAAGGTGCTCACAAGCACCCATTTTAGGATCGTTGGTGAGCAAAATTTATTTTTTAAAGAGCACAATGGTGCTTGCGAGCACCAGGTTAAGAATCCCTTATTTAGATTTGCAGTTGATAACATTAATTGGCCACATTGAATAGAATTTAAAAAGATCATTGTAGTCACCTTACAAAAGCAAAATCCTTTCCCTTTACCCTTGACATTAGTTATGTAAAGATGTGGGATTTACATACGGATTTACATTTTTATGGCTTACTTTCAGCATGCTAATTCTCAGTTCAACTGTCATAAATTATTTTAGTTCTAAATCTTCAACAGTATCTTTCAGGTGGTGTGAAAAGTTTAGTAGCTTCTAGAATTTCTATCCTGATAAATTTCTAAATGCTTCCCATTTAGAATTCGCAGTTGGTAACATTAGTTGACCACACTGAAAAAGTTTACTGATGTGTAATTCACATAAAAAAATTTATATTTTTATGTAAATCGCACATCAATAACACTGTGATCACTGCCACCTAAAGCTGTCCTGGGAGCACCTGGTTTCAACAATTGGCAACACTGACCCTTGGAAGGGGGGGGGGGGGGGTAGTTTACAGAATTACGAGTAATAAACTCCTCAGAGGCGAGGTAATACCCTCCACCAAGATGCCGCAAGGACAGATGAACAAAACCTGGCAAGACTCCATCAGTCATATTCTTGATGTGATCTCTAAGCCATTGGCAACTTTCAATGCTCCACAACAAACTCAACTCTGCCTAAAGAACTCAGACTACAATCCCACATCAATAGAAGAACCTTTTATTCACCTTGAGTTAACAACCACAGCACAGAAACTGAAAAACAAGAAATCACCCGGGCATTGATCTCCTTGAATCAGAGATTGAAAAAAAAAAAAAAAAAAAAACACACAATAGAATATATCCCGGATCTGATCCTTAACCTGTTTAACCACTACCTGAAAGAAGGCCATTTCCCGACTGAATGGAAAACTGCTGGTATCAGACTAATCCTGCTGAGAAACCCGATAAAGCCACAAAACCTTCCGGAATCCCACCAACTGATAGCTCTTCTGTCAGTCATGAGCAAAGTTTTTGAGTGCCTGATCCTACAGAGGCTGGAGAAGCATTGCAATGCAGCCGGACTTCCTTCCCAAAACTAATATGGCTTTAAGAGGAACTGTGCCAATATTGATGCACTACAAAGTATTATCACTGCTGCCAACAACTGTGATTGCAAGTATTTCTTAGTTATCTCAGTCAATTTTTTCAGGGCATTAAATGAACTTTGGTGGCCAAGCATCCTTGCCCGGCTGAGGGAAGCCAACCTACCAAGAAATATATATAAATGTCTCCAAAGCTATCTCACACAAAGAACCATTACAGTTCGAGCTCCCTTCTGCCAGGTGACTTGCCACATGCAGGACTGGGCTAACCACAATTTTCGCTCCATTTCATCAACAAAGACTTGTTCCATTCTTCTGAGATGAACACTTGCTCGAACAAGATCTCCACAAATCAAAATCCAGGGCACTACAGTTAAACTAAAGGATCAGATGAAATATCTAGGTGTCCCTCCTAGACAAAAACCTCAGCTTTCTTCCCCATCTTACTAACATCCAGAAGAAAATAAAGAATTATTTGGTCCCAATGGCCAGAGTGATGTGCCCTCTCACTATTCTACAAGGCAGTATCCATCCCTGCCATCACCTAAGATTTTGGTGTATGGTTTAACAGAGTTACTATAGTTACTAATAAAAAGAAGTTGCGAACTATCCAACGATCTATTTTTCTTACCATTACCTGAACTTGCTGCACTGTCAGCACATGTGCCCTGCAAGTGCTGGTGGGCATCCTACCCCTGGACTGGGAAGTCATTTGCTGCAGTATGCTCTTCCATCGGAGCAAAGGAAACTCTACCACCTGAACAGGCTTTACCACTGACCCTCTCAACAATCGCAGCATGGAAAAGAAATGACTGCTCTCCTCCCTAAAGCAAGCATGGCAAACAAGATGGACCAAACCCACAAAAGGCACAATAACCTAGAAATTCATCCCTCTCATTCAGAAGACCTACACTAGGTTACCAGCGTGATTCTCTCCTGGCCTCCTGACTACATACTTACTAATCATTACTGGTCATAGCTCCATCAGTGGGAAACCTCCCTTGGAATAATGCACAACCCTCTCTGTCACTGTGGTCTCCAGGAATTATGGGACCACTTAATGTTTGACTGTCCCCTGTATGAGGACCTCCAATGTATATTCATCTCACAAATTCATTACCTCCCCAAAGATCAGGAACAGTATCTACTGGGAAATTAAGAAGACTACAAAGCATTTTCTAAATTTTCACAGGACCTCTTTGTCAAATGCAAAACTTTCCCACAGCCATAAAGGGACTAATCAATTCAAACCAATCATCAAAACTTACTGAGGTTCTTCAGGCAGGGACATCTCACTCTGAACCCCGGAACCATAATTCCGACAAGCAAGCCTCATACAACTACCAGAACTGGCAACCCTTTTAAGACTCCGAATATCATCACCGAGGAACCTGACTTGAAACCAGCCTAAAATAATGGTACTTTCCTACTGTGATACAATCACTGGAAATGACTAACAACAGAATGGGGCATCTACCAACTGAGAAAATGATAAACACTGGACTATGACCTTCGCCTTGTTATGACCTCCTGACCATGGGAATTCCAATGGATTTGATGTACCTGACCAACACTAAGCTTGAATTGACATCACCCCTTCTATTTAAGTGTATCCCATCCTGTCAAAACAGTCTCTCTTGTTAACAAGCACGTACAAAACAGAAAATTTTACCCCATGAGCCATGCAGTCTCCCCAGGACTGCATTGATTGATAAGGCTCTCATCATGCAATCCTATCAACATCCAGGCAAATTGCCGACACTTTCAAATTTAATTCTAACTTGCAACTTTTATTCAACATTGACTAGTACTTGTTAAATAATCCTCAAATCTCCTACTCTTAATATCATTAGTATCAATGTGTACAACAATACCACCTTTTGTGCCTTAAAAGATGCCAGCTGCTCTATAGTTTCATCAACTTTTGTCCCTGGCAGACACACCCTAGTCTTATTCCATCTATTCTTTTTACAAAATATATTTCCCATTTCCCTGACAATAAAGTCACTGACAACAGCTACTTTCTGCAGGACCAGTGCTTTCTACCTTTGGAACTGTCGCTGTGTTGTCTGAAGCATGAGTGTAGCTCAGGCATTGAGATGAGTAGCTGAGAGCTTGATGGGCACCACCATTTTTAATTCCTTTGTAAGCACCAACGCTGTTCTTCAAGCTTTCATAAATGCCAATCAGAATGCTGAGTTCATACTGAATTCTAAGTGCTTTTACACAGCAAATTAATTCTTTGTGGGTTATAAGCTCCATTTTTTATCAATTTTTCAGTTTTGATGGCAGGGTTCAATTTTTTTTAAAGCTGGCTTCAATATGATCTGAATAAAACAAAAATCAGAGATTTAATATAAAGAACTGTTTATTATTAAAACATACTCTTGATTTATCTGTGAACACATAATTTAGCACATAAATGTCACAAAAAAGTTCCACTTTTCACAAAAGCTGAAAAAATACAGGTTGCAAAAAAGCATAAAAATCTTTTGAATCCTACTGTGAGTTCTGTCACCTATTAAAATAATGTCTTAAAATGAATGCATTTGAAACTGTGAGTTAACCACCATGTGTCTGATAGCAACCACAAACTATAGCATGGTGAAAGGAATAACACAGAAGCTAGTTAAAAAAAAAAGTTTACCATATTCTCTTGTGCAGTCTGTGAAACTGACTGCATCAGAGAAACTAAGAGGAGATGAAGAGAGAATTTCAGTCCATACACTGCTAGCCATACAGCCAATTTATCTAGTTCAGCCCTTCTAACAATAATACAAAAATGCCAACAAACTTTTTTTTTTTTATGAAAACCTAAAGCATGATATTTATTAGAACCTACAGCACTTAGAATTGTGCATGAGTAGAAAGCTGAGATACCAGAAGATAGTTGTTGACATTATACTTGAATTTCTGTAGCTTTAATTTTCAGGAAAGTGCATAGAAAAAATATTTCCCAAAAATTGCAAACTATCATTTCAATTACTATTAAAATCTATTAATTAGCTAACTGGATGAACTTTAAGAGTCTGGTGAAACTTTTGAAGGTTTCCACTGAAGCAACATTTGTTTGAAACGGTATTAAAATGTCACAGTTAACACTTGTACATGATTTGCTTGGTTTCATATTTTTGTACATATATCTTGCAGGTCTAGTTCCACAGGAAGTTTTTACTCATTTCCTTTTATTTTAAGTAGAATACAGAGACTAGAAGACTACAATTTTTTTCTAAATTCTCTATCATGAAAAGAGAAGTTAGAAAAAAAATTTTTCACATTATAGCTATCAGTCTGAGTGCTACAATATGAAATATAAATTTCACATATAAATGAAATATAAAAATTATATACTGCACAATCATTGTTGCTATCAGACTGTGCATATGTATTGCTGGCTTTAATCTCTCTCTCTCTCTCTCTCTCTCTCTCTCTCTCTCTCTCTCTCTCTCTCTCTCTCTCTCTCTCTCTCTCTCTCTCTCTCTCTCTCTCTCTCCCTCCTCCCTTTACTGAATACCTATGAAGGATGCATGCATGCATCCTTCATAGTCTGAAAAAAAAAAAAAAAAAACTTTTCTCTCATTTATTTTTATTATTTATAAATTCAAAGCTATTATTCATAAAAAATATTTATTCAACTAAACAGACTATATATCTCCAGCACAGTGCTGAGACACTTGTCACCTCAGGTAAGATATACACTGCTAATCTGATAACACTCAACTCACATACTGATAATTCCCTTTGTCAGTTCAAAAAAATTTCTGCTATTAATTAGTACTTTGTGTTCTTAAAAATATTTAATTTTATATTTCATTGCAGCATCAGCCCTTCATAGGCTGTCTAATTTAGTCACGATTTTTTCTCAGCTTACTTTCTTTCTCTAAGTATTTAATTGAAATTATCCTGTTTTTACTACCTCAATGCTCTCAAAGCATAATGAATTTTGTTTCATTTTTTTTTTTTAGTTTTTTTTTTATTAAATCTATACTCCAGTTCAAACTTATTATTAGCAAACTAATTTGCTAATAATGGCTACAAAAGTCTGAATTCATGGTTATAACTTTCTTAATAGCAAAAAATAAATATCTTGAAATGTCAATTTTGGATTAGTGTTAAATGTATTCCATACGGGGTGGCTGAAGGATGCACTTCACTAGAGATTTCACTTTTAGATATGAATGGTGGTACAAAATTAAAAATGGGGAGCTTTTATTGTGTCAAATTCTATACACTTTGAATTGACTAACTGTCACTGAATTTAAAGAGAAATATTTATCTGATCAGTGGCTCTAAGAAATGACAAACAGACTTAACTGCCTGCAGCACAGAATAGGCAAAAACTTCAGCCTAAAAAAGCACAGTAGGATATGAACTGAAAGGTGTCTTACAAAACAACTATTCACAGAATGTCTTTCAAGCAAATCCAGAATGAAGAGTTTCTATTTTTGTTAGTTCAACTTGTACCTCCTATACTAGCAACCTAAAAATGGTGCCATTCTGTGATGGAATTCTGTCCAGTCTTCCTATACAAAAACATGAAATCTCAATAACAGCAAGTGGCAACCCATTTTTTTGAAATTATGTTCGCTCATGAAATTACAGCTAGGAATTACATGAGAGCAGTACTGCAAAAATGAATATACAGTTTCCATAATTCAATTTTATTTTGAAAGGCAAACTACTGCTCGCTCCTTGCAAAGTGACACACTTCATTTGTTGCCCTTATGCATAAGCAATGACCTTTATAGCATGAACTGGTCTACCAATTTTTAGTATTTATTAATTTCTTTGTCAGTCAGTTGAAAGCAAAAGATGCAGACACTGAACTGAATACATTTTTGATAGGCTGTTCTTTAGAAGTTTGCTAACTATCTGTTGAATAGTGCTGCAAATGCTAAACATATCCTCAAATAGGCCTATGGGGCTGGGAAATTCCATATTCAAGATAATTAATACTCAAACACCAGCCAAGTAATTAAATATTTAATAAAATAAAATAAAGTAAGATGATACAGTAAACTGGACTATTACAATAAATGCTAAAAGAAATAAAATTGGTTAAAACAGTTAAAAATCAACAATGCTAAAATCGTTAAAATAAGTTACAATACCAGAAATCCGAAGCTTTCAGAGACAGCTGTATCCTTTTTCAACAGTGTACTGTTGCTACAATGACACATCCTTAAGTAACAGGCCCATGGAACTCATGTTCACCAGGACTCACCAGGAACATTGTCAGTATTCTCTATTTGTGCACCAGAGACGGAAGTGACCCGGGAGCGTGCCATGTGGAACCGATCATCATGTCTGAGGACAATCGCCTCAAAAAGGGGGTGTAATCGCACACCCCTGTCCCTGCTAATAGTATGACCGGCTGAACCGATTCGCAAGCTCTCGAGCCACTTGCGTTCCCAGAACCCATGCGCACAGTCAGTAATGACTGCATCCTCAGGGGTGATTCGATGTTGCTTCTCCCAAAAGTGTTCTGCCACAGCAGACCCAGCATAGTTCACGGTCTTGATGGCGGTCCAATGTTCCCCCAGACAGTCTTTTAGACGTCGTCCTGTCTCCCCCACATAACAATCCCCACAATCCGGGCACTTAATCTCATAAACTACACTACTGATGGAATCCCGGGTTACGGGGTCTTTGACCTGAGACACCACTGTGTGCAACCTCCGCCCCGGAAGCTGCACACAGTTTCTGGTTTAGCAAACCAGACAGCAAAGAATTTGTAGAGTATGCAGCATGAATTGTTGAGGAGGCTTCCATCCTGCAGTGGGTTGATAATGGCTGCACTTTACCTTTATGTAAGTGGGTCTGACACTACCGTAGTGCCCGCGCCACATGCTCTGAAAGGCCCGGATAGTAGGGAATGTTAATGCTTAATGTCAGACAGTAGTCTGATATTTAGTTCCAACATCGTTGAGCCTAGTTTTAATTGGTCCTCCAAGTGAATATCCATTATCTGAGATCTCAAGCTTGTTTTAATTTGTGCCATATATGAAAATGTTGATTCACAATAGTAGGTTGTGCCAAAACAAGATAGCATTCGACAAGCATGTTCATGCAGATGTGTGTATCAACAGCATTCTTCCATATTTGAAGAGGATCCTGCTTCGTGTCATACAGACTTCAGAATATTATCTTCTCCTCCTTGTTCTCCTTGTTAGTTGTTGGCGCATCAGCTTCTATGGCCATAATGCACCTCCCAAAGTTTTTGCATTTTACTGTGATCCAAGCCCGAGGCGGGAATCGAACCCACAACCTTTGGGTTGTCAGGTAGGCACTTTACCTACCTGGCTAGCCCGGTCGGCGATATTATCTTCTGGGAGCTCAATTAATTCCATCTGTAAGTCATCAGGTGCTTTGGAGACATCAATCAGGTGTCGTTGAAAAGCTAGCTTCAGTGCGAGCTCATGTTTCTCAAAATCAGCAAACCTTTCACATTGTATTCTTCAATCAAGGACTCTAGACCAGCTGTATATTCTTTCATGTTGCATTTCATTAATGATTGTTTGTATCCTATTCATTAATTACTTTTGCCCGTTCAGGAAAGTGTTCAGCTGAAAGTTCTGATTGGGTAGGCAAGGTTTTGAAAAAAGGTCACTTTTTCCGAAATGCCTGTATTTTAAGCCACATATTATATATAGATTTGGTTTTACCTTGCAAAAAGATATTCAGATCATTTTGCTTTGACATACCACACAAAAATGCAATATCTCTGCAGAATTCCACTTTTGACAATTCACACTGTTGATTCAGTTCCTCAAAAAAGCCTGTGATTTGTTTTCATAAAGATAAAAGTTCGACAACTGTTTGTCCTTTAGACAACCAGTGTACTTTAGAATGATATCGCAGATCCACGCAAAAGTTTAATCATCATGCATGCTGAAGCATGTTGCAAAATTGGTGATGTCGTGATGTATTTGCTCAAATGTAGTTTACAGTACCTATAACTTTATTTATTGTGTCACTTAAAACAGTAGATTTGGTGCAGAGATTCTGCTGATGAAGAATTGAAAGGATATCAAAGTACAGGTGAGCCCCGCTTAATGCTGATGATTTGTTCCGGAAAAACAGAGCGCTAAGTGAATCTGCGCTAAGCGAGCGCATGCATTCCCATAAGGTATTTGTGAGTTGTGGTCGGTGCCATAGGATATTTCCTAATCAATAATAAATGGTAGTGAAAAGATGCACAAATGTCGGTCAAAATATTTAATATTCAAATATTTGTACATATAAAATATTCTGCATTACATACGTATATAATTATGTGGTAACTACTTACGTATCAAAATTAAACTTAAAATTCCAATTAAAATCATGAATTTAATTGATCTAAATTGATTTAATTTAATTGATAAAGTTAATCATGAAAAATGTGTCGATTTTAGGTTGAACTTTGGCCCTCCTGCAAATAAACTAAAAGGGGTATTAATTTTAAATTCCCCGCAGCATTACAACCTAACAATAAAGTAAACCGATCCTTCGTCGCTTTGAAACCTGGCATGTTTTTTTTCCTTTTTTCAATATGAAACTTCTTTTAGGCATTCGTTTCCACAAAAGTCCTGCTTCATCTATGTTAAAAACTTGTTGAGAAGTATAATAACCCTCTTCAATAATTTTAACAAGTTCTTTTTTGAAAGTTTCGGCTCCGTGATCTGCACTTGTGGCTTCTCCCTTGATTTTAAATCTATTCAACCAGCTCTTACTAGTTTTAAATGTTTCCACATTTTTTTTTTTTTTGGTGAGTTTTCTTCAGATCATTATACTGACTAATCTCTCTCTCTTTTTTTTATAATATTTAACTTAACTGAATTCTGCATTGGATATTATCTTCAATAAAATTAGTTAAAGTCTTTCCATTTCAATCCTAATAGCTGGCCTAGTCCTAGTTGCTTGCAGTGGAACAGCTATCTTTCCCGCTGCTAAAATTAATTCTTTATTTTTTTTTATAATTGTTCTTATAGTTAAACTTGCAAGTCCTAAATTATGGCACACATCCGCTTGTCTTTGACTGGAATCGATTCGCTTCAAAATGTCTAATTTAATTTTCAAATTCAGTCTTTTTCTTACATTTATAGTCTTCATACTGCGCCCAGACGTTGTTGCTTTTTCATTCTTATCGGCCATTATTAACTCTTCGAAAATGTAACTGCGTTAGTTGCAATTATGATACAATTTTCAAGTAAACTGTCCATTACACACAATGTCTAATACTGTACTGAGTGATGACTAGACTTTGGATAAATGCATATAACGCAAATATTACAAGCAATATACTTGATCATTTTTTAAAATGTTGATCTCGGAACTATGTAACAAGTCACTGTACTGCAATTAAATTAGCGTGCGAGAAAATTTCACTGAGCATGGGAAAATTTCTCAAGTCGGCATGGGAAACGTTTTAATGCTGTTTTGCTATTCATTTTCATTAAACGATTTCGTTAAATATGCCAAAAATGCAATCTGCAAAAGAGCGTTATAGTGATCTGTGACAGCGTTATAGTCAGATATGGGTTATAATATATGAACAGCGTTATAGCGAATCAGCGTAAACCAAACCGTGTTATAACGGGGGCCCGCTGTTCTAGATCTGCCAATTCTTTCTGTAGTAACCCAACAAATCCGTCATGTTTTCCTCTCATGGAAGGTGTGCCATCTATGCATATACTTACTAAATTACATAAATTCAGTTTCGCTTCATGCATTAGAAAAGATGTCAATTCCACGTGTCCTGGCAGTAAGCATATCCAAAGCCAGTAACCCCTTGTGATAATGAAAATCCACATTTATAACTCAAAAAAAAAAAAAAAATAACACCTGCACTGAGTCCGTAATGTCAGTGGTTTCATCCGAGGCGATTGAATAATAAATGTTTTTGCTTTGGCATATTGCATGAAGCTGTTCTGTTTGGGCTAATTCATGTTGCCGATCAGTTATGGTCCTCCTTGAAAGAGGTAGTTGTTTGTACTTATTAACCTCAGCTGAATCTAAACATCCCACAACTTCAACAATGCATTCTTTTATGATTTCCACATCGCTAAATGGCCTACCTCTTCTTCCGAGTATATTGCTTTATATGTAGTGTCAGTGATGTCAGTCCCTTTTCCTGACACAGTTTTGAATTCGGCCACTCCCCGATTAACGTAAGGGTTGCATTCTGCAGAACACTACATAAGCCGAATTTTACATAAGTCGGAATTTCCCTAAATAAGCATTTAGGGAAATTCCGCACTTGCAAGTAAAATACAAATATGTTCAACAAACATGTGAATAGAATTATTCAATTTTTTTTTTTATCTCATGCGCAGGAAAAATTACAAAAACATACCAAATTACAAAAATTTCAAAATTATAAAATTACAAAAAGAGAGACAGGCATAATGTCAGAAGGTTTTATCTTTCAAGCATCAATGCCAGAATTAACTCACCAGCTGATAGGCACACCGCTGCAGATGTTGAAGACTGTGCAGATTTAGAAGGTTTTTTTTCTAACACATCACAAAATATCTCTGCAGCTGCAGAATCGGCACTGGTGACTTCACTGCATACTTAAATTTTTGGAAACCAGTGTGATGCTTGAACTTATTAAACCGCCCATCGCTTACCACGAACTTGGCTTGGGGGTTTGCCGTACTTATCATTATCTTCATAAATACTTCTTGCTTGAATGGCCATTAGATTCAGGGACACTTTCTTCTGAATCTTATTTTCCATCCATATTATTAATAGCTTTTCCATCTTTGATATAGTACCCGAACGCTGTTTTGTGATCATTGTTGGGGCGGCCTAGCCCCGGTGTGAAATACGTTGATCCTTTAACATGTTCTTTTATACATGCACTGTCCCTTAAAATAGTATTCACTGTTGAAGCAGCGAGACCTAATTTCATGCAACGGATGACAAACTTTGTCCTTCTTCATAATTCTTAATTAATCATCTTCATTTCTAAATCAATTTCGTTTCATTTCCTAGCACTGCCAGCACTTGCACTTTCCATTGGTTGCTTTCCCTTCATCATTGTAATAAGTAAATAGGAATGAAGAGAAGAGAAGATCCTGAAAATTTATTTATGTTTTTTATATGATTGAAGAGTTCAGTAAAGGGGGAATACATTTCACCATAATAACGTAAAAACCCACACAATTCCAGTTATCAGAATTATTGCAAATGCAATAAGATCTCAACAGGCCTCTCGCTAACTACACAGTTATCAATATAAATAATTTTACCTCTTCACTTTTTGTGCTCTATCGTACTATCCAACATTTTAATGCCTTTTTTTTATTATTATTTTGGTAATGTTCACGTAACTGTAAACCTAAATTATATTATATAAGGAGAATAACGATATATAAAAAAGAGAATAGATAAAATTTACCTTAAAAATATTTTGAGTTTGGTGTTATGTCATGAAATAAAAGGTGGATTCTGCATTTGAGAGAAATAGACAAAAGGATGCAACTGGTATCCCAAAAGGCTGCAGGTTCCCGACCCCCGATTTAGGCTAATCTATTTGGCACTGGCTAACATCAAAAACTTTCATTATGGAATTTTATTTTCTCAAGTTTGTTAATAAAGGGTTTGAACACATTTAAGGTTATTTTCTCTTTGGCTAGTTATTAACAGGTCATAATAAAAATACAACTCTTTTGGAACTGACAGGAGTGGATGCACCCTGACAGAGTCATTCCTGTGATTCCTTTATCCTTTTATAGTTTTACAATTTATCTTGTAAGAATTGTAAGAAATGTCAGTATTCATACGAGGGATATGAAGTTATGGTCTTCCCACTTTAGCAGAATTCTGTGGCAGTCATTTCCATGGGCAAGTGTTAGCACTTTCTATTCTAACCTAATTTCAAGGTACAGTCAGTCCTCGGATAACACGTGTTTACATTACACGAATTCAATCATACACGATTTATAAATAGGGGAACGATATCTTATATAACACGAACTGAATTCGCTTATGCATGATTCGCCTTTGTGTTTATAAGAAATGGCAGTCGAATGCGGAATCACCCCAACTGAACGCAACACGATAGGAATGAAGAGAAGATTCCGAAAATGTATTTATGTGTTTTATATTAGTGAAGGGGAAACACATTTCACCATAATAACGTAAAAACC
The DNA here is from genome assembly GCF_048544385.1 of Mastigoproctus giganteus. Classification (NCBI taxonomy): domain Eukaryota; kingdom Metazoa; phylum Arthropoda; class Arachnida; order Uropygi; family Thelyphonidae; genus Mastigoproctus; species Mastigoproctus giganteus. The sequence continues at coordinate 83,270,581 of NC_143586.1, read as the reverse complement.
AACACAATTCCAGCTATCAGTATAATCGCAAATGCAATGTAGATCGAGTTTACTACCAGTTTATAACAGATTCCACTAGCAGAAACACAACTGGAAATTGTTTTTATTGTTTTATGGTAGTAACCCCTAGAAATGTGCTTTAGTAAAATGTGAGGTGTTAATAGTGTATCTCTGCCTTTACGGTGTTGTTTATTCAGTTGCTACATGTGCGCAGCTTTGTTTATGTGTATCAAGCATGTCTCCTCGTTTTGTAATTGTGCTTTATTCCCTAAAAATGAGTAAAATACTTAAAAGGTGTGAAAAGAAAGTGTCCTGGTGAAGACACTGCAGATTCAGAGAGAAAAAAAAAAAAAAAAGCAATATCGATAAACAGAGGCGGACTGGGTCAAAAATTCTTACCAGGCAAAATTTATAGTAGCCTCATACTATGTTTTATGGCCAAAATCACACCGGCCTCCGGCAAGGCTTATGGCCAGTCCGCCACAGTCGATAGCGAAAAAATATGAAACTGTGAAACACTTTGAGCGAAATGAAAGACCATGATATTGCACATGCTACAGACCTAAATGAGGCAATGCTGAGAATTACAAAGAATGCGGAGAAAATAAAAACAACTTTCATAGCAGTAACAACTCAAAGTGTAATTAAAATCAATTAGATTAAGATACAAAGAATTGGAAGAGATGCCACGGCTGTCAACTGTTTGGATAGAAAATCAAACAAAAAACAAGTTTGCTTACGACAGAAGCAAAAGCATTAGCAATATTTTATTACGTAATAGTCATAATAAAATACGTAAGTATTTTATTACGACTATTACTCGTAATAAAATACGTAAGTATTTTTATTATGATTATTTATTGTGTTTGGTAATGTTTTGGTTACAAATGTGTGTTCAACTTTGGGTGGTTGGCACCTAACGCTATTTTTCCCATAGGGCCTGTTGTTTATATTGCACAATTTTGCATTGCACGAGGGTTTCTAGGAACACAACTATCGTCCTATACGAGGACTGATTGTATTTATTTATTTATTTTTTTGTTTGAATAGTGGTAATAGCAGTACCTCTTCAGCTAAATTTTGTGTACTTATAGTAATATAGGTAACGAGGAAAAATTATTTATATTTTTGTCAAGTGGATTATGGTCTGAGTGGTGGTATTTGATTTTCTAAATCTTCAAATAGACCTCTGGGGGTTGGGAATATTCATATTCATAATAACTGCACAATCATACACCAACCGTTATTAAAAATATATAAATAGTGTTATGTTATATTAAAATAATGATGTAGATAAATGAAAAAAATAGAATGATATAATTCCACTGGATAAAACTGATAAAAAGGTAACTGTCTGTACAATAAAATATGAAATTTTAATTTTAAACTGCAAAAGAATTATTTACTTAGTAACTGTCTGTACATATTTTATTGTACAGACAGTTACCTTTTTATCAGTTTTATCCAGTGGAATTATATCATTCTATTTATTTCATTTACATCATTATTTTAATATAACATAACACTATTTATATATTTTTAATAATGGTTGGTGTATGATTGTGCAGTTATTATGAATTTGATTTTCTATTTCTGTTCTTAAATGAACTCTGATGTGTTTTCATATCATCTTATGAAATTTAATGAATGCATTGTCTAAAGGTAAAAAAAATTCTTATGCCAATGTTTATTTACTTTCTATGCTAAATGTTTTAAGATTCTTGATTTCTAATATTTGCTAGGTTCTTGAAAAAAGTTTAAAATCAGAAAGCAATCCTATTCACAACACAACCAACAATTCTGAAATCTTATAATATCTGAAGCAAAATATTTTACCTGGTTTTCTGACAACCACAGAGCTTTCAAATTTAGTGCTGTAATAGTTAATGGAAGGTACTGTAATCTATAAAAAAAAATAATAATAAATAATTAAAAATATAAATGGTTATAATTTTAAGTATATACAGTCAGACCTCTATATAACGAAATCGGCAGTTCGCTTGATAAAATTCATTAAACAGAAATTTCGTTATAAAGAAATATGACCTTTTCAACAATGAAAAATACTGCAATTCAACATTCAGACATATGTTAAAAGATGGAAAATAAATTAGAAATAAGTGGGAATGAATAAATTTTCTAACATTTTAAAACAATTAATTTATTAACACATCTTCTTCTTCCAGTCACATAGTTCCTTGAGGAGCTGTTGTGGCCACCAACAAATTCCTCCAACTGCGTCGATCATGTGCTCTACGAGCACATCACATAATGTCATACCCAGAAGTTCACTGATCCCATCCTTCCACCTAGTTGCAGGTCTTCCTCTGCAACTCTCCTCCTCAATTTTTCCTTCCATTATCTTCTTCAACAGAAATGTTTCCCTTCTTACTATAGCTCCAAAAAACTTGAGTTTTCTTTTGTTGATGCTATGAAGAAGAATTTTAGGCCAATACCCACTCATTTGTTCATCGATCAAGGTAAGAAGTACGCAATATTCTCCCGTAATACAGATTTCAAATGCCTCAATTTTCTTCCTGTCAATGCTTTTCAGATTCCAACCTTCATATCCATAAGTGGCAACTGGAAAAATTAATGAATCAATGATTCTCAGTTTCATCTTTAGGGGAAGATCTTGATCTCTCCATAATTTTGTCAGATCGGCGATCAACATTTTAGCAATTGTCTGTCACCTCTTTGCATCATCTGAGCTGTCACTATTTTTATTTATTCATGACCCTAAGTAATCAAATTCATCAACTTCTTCGATAATTTGCTCATTTAACCTTCAGTTTACCGGAACCGAGATTATCACCAATCACCACAGTTTTAGTTTTACACACATTCAGAAACAATCCTTTTTTTCTTACTTTCTTCACATACTCTCCTCAGAGTTTCTTTAAGATGATCCTTAGAATTGCAAATTAGCATGGAATCATCTGCACAACGAAGGTCATCTTCAGCCCTCCAATTTTGATGCCAGTCTCTAAATCATCATGCATGATATCTTTGGCATAAAGATTAAAAAGGTGAGGTGACAAAATACAGCCCTGCCTGACACTGTTACCTATTTTGAAAAAGTCTGTGTTTCCATATTGATTCTCAGAGTTCCTTCCTGTTCTTGGTACAGTAGCTTAATCAACTGAATTATGTGGATTGGGAATCCCATATTAGTCATCGTTTTCCATAGTTTCTCATGTTGGACACAATCAAATGCTTTTGAATAATTTATCAAACACAGAACGACTGGAATATTGAATTCTTTACATTTTTAAATAATCAGTCAGACTTTAAGATCTGATTTCTGGTTCCTCTGCCCCTTCTGAAACCAGCTTGCTCTTGTGGCTGTTGTTGTTGTTATTTGGTTTTTAGGAGCATTAGAAACTAAGGCCATATTGCTCCGGGGATATGCGGTGGTCATTTCCTGACCTTTCCGCATCCTCCGTATTTGGTGGTCACGGGCTGGAACCCCAGTCTGATCAAGAAGCGTGTGCAACGCACTGCTGCTCCTGTCCACCTGGCTATGGAGGCGCCTGCTCTTCTGGCATTTCTTCTTCAAGTTTGAAATTGTTTAAAAAATATGATTAAGAAGAATCTTGCTAGCATGAGAAATTAGGCTAATAGTCCTGTAATTTGAGCAAATTTTCAGATTTTTTTTGGTAAGGGAATGAAAATTGATTTCTTCCAATCTAATGGCCACCATCCCGTTTCCCAAATATTTACAATCATTTTATGAAAAAACTGGATGCCCTTCAAACCTGTAGCTTTAAACAATTCCATTGGTATTTCATCAATTCCATGTGACTTTCCACATGTTAGTTCTCTGATGGCTTTTTCGACTTCTTCCTCCAATGAAACTGCTTCATGATCACACTCTTGAAAAGGGGAGGGCAGAACGTTAGTGTCAGCAGGTGCTCAGAAGAGCTGCTCACAGTATTTTTTCCACCTATTAACACATACATATGTACACCGATGAGTCAAAGCATTATGACCACCTAACTAATATGACGTTGGCAGTACAAGATTTCTAAATCTGACTTGTGGTATCTGGTACCAACACATAACCAGCAGATCCTTTAACTTCTGTAAAGTCCGTGGTTGAGATGCCACAGATTGGAGTTGCTGTTCCAACACCAACCACAGATGCTCGGTGCGACTGATGTCTTGAGAATTTGGGAGGCCTGGAAGTCTTCCTCACGTTCTGCAAACCAGTCTCAAACAATCTGGGCAGTGTGGCATGGCGCATTATCCTGCTGAAAGATGGCACTGCCAGAGGAGAAGAAGTGCCATGAAAGGGTGTACCTGGTCAGCAATGATGATATCAGATATCAGAGAGCCCAGCACATAGATGACTGGACCCAGGGTATCCCAGCAGAACATCGCCCAAATCATGACACCACCGCCACCGGCTTGTTTTTGTCCCACGGTGCATCCACGCACCATCACTTCCCCAGGTAAACGACACACATGTACACGGCTGTCCACATGGTGTTACAGAAAACGTGATTCATTGGACCAGACAACCTTCTTCCAATCACTCAAGATCCAATTTCGATGCTCGCTTGCCCATTGTAGATGCTGTCACCAGTGAACGGTGGTTAGCATAGGCACTCGGAGCGGCCTGTGGCTATGCAGCCCCATTTTCAGAAGGGTTCGATGTACTGTGTGTGTTGTGACACATTATTCCAATCAACAGCATTCCAATTACCGGCGAGTTGCACCACAGTTGCCCTTCTGTTGTCATGTACCATCCAGGAGAGCCTTCGCTCACCTCAAGCAACGATGAGCTATGGTTGTTCAACACCTCACCGATGGTTTGTGAGTTTTCCTTCCTTGGACCACTTTCGGTAAATACTAACCACAGCTGACCGTGGGCATTCCACCAGCCATACCGTTTCGGATATGCTCTGACCCAGTCGTCTGGCCATTACAATTTGGCCTTTGTCAAACTTGCTTAAGTCTGCTGCCTTTCCCATCTGAAGAACAGGAGCTTAGGCGTTTTTTATGCCCGACTCGTGCATGCGCTGTGGTTAACCTACAATTGCTTCGATTTGCTTAATGACTCTGTTCATAATGTTTTGGCTTATTGGCGTATGTATTAATACATACATATTAAGAAATGACTACTTACATGGTGCACACAATATATTAGTATACTTTTAATAATTATTTTGTAAAATATTTGGTTATTTTTTGTTGTACACTGGATTTTACTGTACATCGTTCATAAAAATGTTTGCATTTTTATGAACTATGAACACTCAAATATATTTTCTGGTTGATGAAGGCCTTCATGAAAAGTTTCAAATGCTGCTAACATTTCATGTTTGGAAGGTTTAACATTGCCTTCATTGTCTTCATTTTCATCCAACTCATTGTCAATATATTGATACTAGTCCTTTGAATACTCTTCAAAATGTAGTCATTTGGATATTCAGCTACTATGACATCATTATCAACTCCAAAAAATTTGTCAAGAACAATTTCTCCACTGATCAAACCTTTCGATTGGAGTTCTTCTCAAGATTGCTCAAAATCTTGTAGTAGTTCATTGCTGTTAATTGCCATTTTAGCAAAACCTGCTTTTCCAAAGCAATTTTTAATTGTTTTCGTCACATCTTGACTCCACGCTTTCACCAACTGTGATACATTGGCAAATCTATAACAGACTATAGGTTGGTTGGTTTCCATTCTCAGTATCATTTTTTTCAGTATGGGCCTTTGGTAGTGCATTTTCAAATTCTTAATAATGTCTTGGTCCACTGGCTGCAGTTTAGATGAAGTATTCATGTGGAAGAAAACAAGCTTCAAAACCAAGCTTATGTTTCAAAATTACAGAGTGAAGGTGGGCGGGGCAGTTGTCGACAATCAACACGATTTTTCTGTTTTCTTTTGTCACCTTTCTGTCAAAATTTAAAATCCACTGTTCAAAAATTTCATCCAACTCTAACAACTTTAATCCTTTGAAACATTGGGGTTGTTTACTTTTGCCTATTACCAAAAGCTTCATTACCAGCCATATTTGCACTGACTAAGAGTGTGAATATTTAATCTTTTTAAATAAAAAGATTAAATACTTACTCTCCTTACTATTTTTACCACCTAAATATTTATCACCTTTAAAAGTCAGTGTCTTGTTCGACAAACATTTAAAAAATAGACCTGTTTTATCGATGCTGAATATGTCTTTGGACCCTTAGTCTTCCATAATTTTTTTTCAAAACTGTTTCTTTCCAATGGGTACAGTCTTCTTTGATTACAACCCCACTTTCACCAGAAATAATTTTCTCAAATAAGGCATGGGGCTATTCAAATTTGTCCAGCCAACCAGAACTGGAATGTTTTAACACCGAAAAAGATGCTTACTTCACTGCCTTTTCTTTTATTAATGGCCCTGATACCGGTATGTTTTGGTATCGAATCAACTTTACGCACTTAAAAACGGAAGAATTTTGCACACTTCTGACTGGGTCCCATTTCCTCCCAGTTTGAGAATCAAAACATGGTTTTTCAGAATGGCTGACACACTACTTGCAAGGATACCAAATTTTAAAGAGGGCTTTTTTTATGCCTTGATCTAGACTATTAAGCACATCCACTTTTTCCACTACACTCAAGGACTCTTAGACATTGTAAGGTTACTTGCACAGCAGATAAAACAAAAACGATTTAGGGATCCCTTGTACCTACCATGTAAACAAAGACAGGAGAAATTTAGTGAAAGTGTGGATGGCTCATTTTCTATGAGTAATCATTTTTCTTCTCAATGTATTCTACGGTTTGTGACATACAAAGCATCCATGGTTCCTTGTAGTATTTTACAGTACAATACTTGAGAGCCTTTTCTCTGTTTCCCAGTGTAAAAATTTAATTAACATTGTTGTTATTCATTTCAGATAAATGCCCTTGCCATTATCCAGACTTTTATTTTTGAGGTTATCTCTTTGTTGGTGGGCAACATTCTTACATATCGAGGGCTTAGTGTCACACAATGTTAACTAAAAAAAATCGCATTTTTGTTTTGAGTCAGCTTTAGTTTAACTTTATAAAAATAACAATGAATATCATGTCATAGAAATGTATTTCTCTAGTAGTTTACAAGACAGCTTGGGCTACAAGCACATTTCCAGTAAACCAAGAAAATGTCAAATGAATTTTTCTTGGTTAACTAGCATTAGCAGAGGCATACGATGCAAGAAAGCAAGCTTATGCAGCATCAGCCAAAAAAAAAAAAAAAAACCACTTCCACTTCACCCCTCCGTTCATTCGAAATACCTGTCCAGCTCAGCCTTTAAATTCATTTAGGCTATAAATTTCCACAACAAGGGATGGAAGTCTGTTCCACCAACCAAATACCCGCTGGCTAAAGGCAAATTTCCGCACATCTATCCTACATCTGTCTTTTCTCAACCTGAATTTATGCCCTCTGCGGTGATTATTCTGAGCACGAGGAAGAATCCCATCAGCATTAAACATACTCAAACCATTCAAGACTTTATACACCTCTATCAGATCCCTCGACGGTGCCTAGTCTACAGAGACTGTAATTTGCAAAACTTAAGCCTTTCTTCGTAAGATCAACCCTTTGTTCCATTCACTAATCTTGTTGCCCTTCTCTGTACTCGTCCCAGCAGCTCGACATCCTTTTTGAAATGAGGCCTCTAGACCTGTATACAGTACTCAAGTGTGGGCTGACCATTGCCTTATACAACGGAATAATCACCTCCTTATCCCTGTTAGAAAAATTCCTGTATATCATTGACAAGACACCATGAGCTACTCTGAGCACTGCTCAGAGAACTTCATATCTGCCTGCACAATTACCCCCAGGTCTTTTTCATTCTCTACCACTGACAGTGTTGTACCAGAGTTGATACATTGCTCTGGGGTTGCTGTTTGCCATATGTAGTACTTTACATTTGTCAATGTTAAACTTCATTTGCCACCTCTCAGCCCATCTGCCAACCTTTTTATCATCTGCAAACTTGGATATTAAGCTTGATATATACCATCATCAATATTATTAATAAATACAGAAAACAATAATGGACCCATGCTGAACCCTGATGGACTCCACTAATAACATTAGTCCACAATGAGCAGTGTCCATTGATTACGACTCTGTCTTCTCCTCCACAACCACCCCTTTATCCATAGCAGCAATTTGCCTCCAATGACACACTGCTCCAATTTGTGCAGCAGTCTTCCATGTGCAACAGTATCAAAATTCTTTCTAAGGTCCAAATACATAATAATATCAAAGTTATTCCCTGCATCCAGTTCTTTTGCAACTGCATCATAGTATCCAATCAAATTGGTCAGGCAAAACTTCCCCTTAACGAAACCATGATGTGTCCAAGCTATAACTGAAGTCTTGTCTAAATGATCCTGCAGTGCTTCTTTAACCAGTGCCTCCATTAATTTTCCTGGAACAGAAGTTAAACTCACAGGTCATAGGAATTTTGCTAGCAGGGAAAAGGAGGTGACTGTGCCTTTGTATAAGGCAATGGTCAGGCCACGCCTTGAGTACTGCCATTACATATGCGTACAGGTCTGGAGGCCTCATTTTAGGAAGGATGTATATTTGCTTGAGCGAGTACAGAGAAGGGCAACAAGATTGGTGAGGAGAATGAAGCAAGAGAGGCTTAAGTTCTGCATATTGCAGTGGCTGGAGACTAGGCACCTGCGCCTTGAATGGGTTGAGCATGCTGAATTCTGATGGGATCCTTCCACTTGTTCAGATTACGAACCTAAGGGGGCATAAATTCAAATTAAGAAAAGACAGATGTAGAATTGATGTGCGGAAATTTGCCTTTAGCCAGCGGGTGGTTAATTGGTGGAACAAACTTCCATCTGTCATTGTGGAAGTTGATAGGTTAAATAAATTTAAGGAGGAACTGGACAGGCATTTGGAGTGATTTTTTTTTTTTTTTTTTTTTTTTGGCTAATGCTGCATAAGCTCATACAGTTGCTTTCTTGCATCACATGCCACTACTACTACATTTGCCAAAATGGGCAAAACATGCTGCCAAACAGAACACATGTTGTTGGCAGTGATTTCTAGTCAAGATGCAAATATATTTTCGATTGTATTTAATGGGGTAAAAAATAAATTGTGAAATGAAAAGTTTGTAAAGGTTTCATGTCGCCTCATCAGCATGGAATTAAGAATACTGAACACTGTTGCAAGTTGCTGCTGACTGCCTGAGGGGAGCTATTGCAACATGTGCATGTGAGACAGTAGTTGGCACTGCAGCATATATGTAGAGCACATGTCTAGGCTATTTAATGAGTTTTAATATGTACAGTAAATTTTTGACTTGAACTGAATTAAAAACCGTGTTATAGTGAAACCCGTGCTGTTTGAAGCTGTGCTAAGCGAGGTATTGTTGCATATATCTGTCTGTGTTTGAGTTTCACCCCTTAGTATTAGTAACGGCCAGGGCTCCCACTCCTGGGTTTTTCCACCCAGATCTGGGTTTTTTGATTGTCATCTGGGTTGATAGGTTTTTTTCGCAAAAATATCTCATTATCTGGGTTTTTTCGGTAATTTTTAATTTTAAGTCAAAATTTATTTTTATTTCTTGTAAATACAATAAAATTTAATACATTTAATAACAGTTTACAATTTTCTTAATTTTATATTCTAACAATACTGATCATAATTTGTAATATCTCAAGTGCTTGTACAAAATACTACAAATGTAAAAGGATTTCAAAGTTTTCGCAGGGTTCTACACTATGAAATTACGCCTACATGTTCATACATGTAAGCATACATGATCGTGTTACTAACATGTATGCGCAGCCTATTGAGCAGGCAGAAGGCGGTCTTTACTGCAGTCTTTCGTGATCGTTCGTGGTATTATTGCATTATTTGGTGTGATTTTTATATTTATGCGTGTACTACATACAGTGATATAATAAATTTAAATTGTAGTGACTATTTCTATTTTATGTTAATGGATTAGTGATTTATTTTTTATTTTATAGAACATTTTAAATAAGATAACTGCTAATTAGCCATACCCACAAATTGCCCCCAATGTCTGAAACTTTTTCCCCACAGAGAAAGATGAGTAAACGGTGGTATACTCAAAATTTTAGAAATGAATGGTTAGAAGATCCGGAATTAAAGGATTGGTTGAAAGAAGATAGTAATGAAAAAGGTGCGTCTTACTGTATTTGTTGTGAAATGAAATTAAAGAATGCCAATAAATTGATGTTACTAGTGCATAAAAATACAGTTAAACATAAAAAAAGTGCAAATATTGCTAAGACAAGTTCAACGTTAGACACGTTCTTCACAAAACGTAAACCTACGGAGAATGAAGAAGTAGCAAAGGCAGAGTTAACAATTGCTGCACTCATTTCTGAGCATAATATTCCATTTGCGCAATGTGATCACCTTATAGAAGCATGTAAGAAAGCATTTCATGATAGCAATATTGCAAAACAAGTTCAGATGAAGGCGACTAAAGTCTCTTATCTTATACAAGATGGCATAGCCTATCATGAAAAAATATACATTTCTAACATATGCAGAAACAACAAGTTTTCAATGATAATAGATGAAAGTACAGATTTATCTTTATCGCAAGTTCTAGCTGTTGTTGTTAGATATTTTGATATTCAAAAACTTGATGTTGTAGATGTGTTACTTGACACTGCTTGTGTCGAAAATGGTACTTTAGAAGGGCTTTATCAAGCTGTAAAAGATCTTTTCATAGAAAAAAACATTCAAATAAGTAACCTCGTTGGCTTTGATAGTGATAATTGTGCCACTATGATGGGTACTAAGAGTGGGTTCCAGTCATTGCTAAAAAAGGATGTACCATCAGTATTTATAATGGGATGTGTTTGCCATTCTTTTGCATTATGTGCTAGTCATTCAGTCAAGGTACTACCATCATATCTAGAAATATTTATAAAAGATATCTCTTGTTATTTTTCCCTTAGTAGTAAAAGATTAAACGAGTTCAAAATGATTCAAGATGTTGTAGATACTGCTAAGCATAAAATCCCCAAATTAGCACAAACACGTTGGTTATCCCGTGGCAATGTAATAAAAATTATTATTGAGCAGTGGGATGCGTTAGTTCTTTATTTTCAGTCTCAATCAAAAATTGACAAAATCGATGGTGCAGGGAATATTTACAATACTATGATCACCAAAGGAACTAAGCATATGTTGTTGTTTTTAGGATATGTACTTGAGAAAGTAAACTGTCTGAATATTGAATTTCAATCTGAGCATTTCAGATTGCACTTACTTCATTCAATGGTTTCAATTGAGTATAAAAATATTCTTAGTTTTTTCATAAAAGAAGTCATTACTTCGTGCAAGCTGGTTGAAATTGATCCAAGCAATGCAATAAATCATAAGCCTCTGAATAAAATATATTTGGGAGGCCGTTATATGGTCTTATCAAATTCAACACCACTTGGTGACAGTGAAAGCAGGTTTAAAAATGATTGTTTAAAATTTCTTGTTGAACTTTGTATGGAAATCAGAAAAAGATTTCCTCTAAATGATGATGGAATTATCGCCAGTCTCAATGTTCTTGACCCAGCAGTGATACATGATCGTGCCAATTCGCCATCCTCAATTTTCCATTTAGCAATGCAGTTCCCTCACCGTGTTTCTGAAGACAAACTAGATCTTCTAGATTATGAATGGAGATCATTTCGTTTAAATCAAGATTTAGATTTCTCTTACAAAACCATCCCTGAGTTTTGGTACCTGTTACGTAATGTAAAAGATGGCTTTAATAATTCTAAATATGAGATTTTATCTAACTTTATGACCAGTTTAACTATTTTACCTCACTCTTCGGCAAGCGTAGAAAGAATCTTCTCCCAAGTAAACCATATAAAAACAAAAGCCACAAACTCCCTTAAACCAGAAACTGTGAAAAATCGACTAATGGCAAAACAGGCGATAAATAGATCTAATCAAAATTGCTATACATGGAAACCTAAATCAGAATTGGTAAAAGAAGTCATACAAGGAACTTGTCATAAAAGATACGAAGAACGTTTGAAAAAAATGAAAGAACTTCAAAAAATAAATGTGGAGGGAACTGAATGGGATGAAAATTCTGATTACAATTAAATAAAAGATATTTTTGCATGGTAAGTTTTATCTTATTTGTGTTGCTATACTATATGATGAAAACTAGGTTTTTTTTGGGTTTATTTAAGTTGCAATCTAAGTTTTTTTAAAATTTGTGAGTGGGAGCCCTGGTAACGGCCATATGGTGCAAGAAAGCCTATGGCTTATGCTGCACCAGCCAAAAAAAAAAAAAAAAAATCCGAACAAAACAATGATAAAAACAATAAATAAATAAATAAATAAAATAAATAACTAAATAATAATAATTAATAAATAAAAAATAAATAAAATAAAAAGGAAATTAAACCTATCATCCTATGCGCTTCCCTTACCCGAAAGTACTATCCAGATGACCTTTGAATGTCCCCAAACTGTCGGCCTCTACCACCCATGAAGGCAACTTATTCCAGTAATTTATAACTCGCTGGCTAAAATAAAACTTCCTGCACTCCAATCTAAACATTTCCCCCCGTAACTTGAATTTATGTCCCCTAGTTCTAGCATCATTTGTAATCTTGAAAATTTTGTCCTCATTCATTTTACTGATGCCTCTCAGCGCCTTAAACACCTCAATCAAATCTCCTCTAAGGTGTCTAGTTTCCAAACTCTGCAACCCACATATTCGAAGTCTTTCTTCATAAGGACGCCCTTTTGCCGATCTCACTAGGCGAGTTACCCTTCTTTGCACCCTTTCAAGAAGCTCGATGTCTTTCTTTAGGTGCGGTCTCCATACTTGAACACAGTATTCCAAGTGTGGTCTAACATAAGCCTTATATAATGGGATTATCACGTCCCTATCTCTACTTGCAAAAGTTCGATAGATCATCGATAGGACACCATGGGCCTTCTTTGTAACCTGTTTACAATGCTCAGAGAATTTCATGTCTGACCGTATCGTAACACCCAAGTCCCTTTCCTCCAGTACTGGGTTTAGTTGAACTCCACCAAGTGAATAAGTTATTTTGGGATTACTGTTTCCCAGGTGTAATACCTTACACTTTGTTTGATTAAAGCACAGCTGCCATTTTTCTGACCATTCTTGAAGTCTATCTAGGTCTCTCTGAAGAAGCTTAGCTTGACAGTGATCATTAACTACTCTACCAATTTTAACATCATCTGCAAATTTAGACATCACGCCCTCTATCCCTTCATCAATGTCGTTTATGAAAATTAAAAACAACAGTGGTCCTAATACTGATCCTTGGGGAACCCCACTTCTTACATCAACCCAATCTGAGGAATAGCCATTTATCACAACCCTCTGCCTCCTGCCCTGAAGCCATCCTTCTATCCATCTAAGGATTTTCCCAGTGATTCCAACCTGTTCCAGCTTATAAAGCAACCGCTCATGTGGGACTGAGTCAAAAGCTTTGCTGAAATCTAAATAAACAATGTCGAAATTATCCCTAAATCCAGCTCGTGAGTGACCCTTTCAAAATAGCGAACCAGACTTGTTAAACATGATTTTCCCTTTACAAAACCATGCTGAGTATCCTTGAGAATTTCAATTCGATCCAAATGATCCTGAATTCCACCCTTGATCATTGCCTCCATGATTTTCCCTACTACTGAAGTCAGACTGACAGGTCGATAATTTCCCACTTCACTTTTAGAGCCACCCTTATGTATGGGAGATACATTTGCACTTTTCCAATCCAAGGGAATCTCCCCAGAGTCTAGTGATGCTCGCATAATTAGCCTCAGTGGTTCAATGCACTCGCTTGCCGCCTCTCTTAAGATTATAGAGTATATTCCATCAACTCCAGGAGCCTTACTGGTCTGTAGGCTTGAAAGTTTTTTCATTAAATAATCTTGCAAAATTTCAATATCATTAATTACATATTTTTTAACTTCGCTCCCACAATTTCCCATTGCCACAAAAGGCTTTTCATTTGTAAATATCGATGCAAAATAACTGTTGAGTTCATCTGCAACGGCAGCTGGTGTATTTATTACTATCCCCTTTCCCTTACGTAAAGGTCCGATCTGGTTTGTACTGCTCTTCTTGGCATTTATATATGTGAAGAATTCTTTATCCCCCCTCTTTGCTCTGTTTGCTAGTGATTTCTCATAAACTGCCTTTGCCTGTCGAACCTTTTCTGTGGCTCTATTACACATCACCTTGTAGCTGTTATAGGCTTCAGTACTTTTTATTGCTCTAACTTTTCCATGCCACCTTTTTCTGCTCAAGTAATGTGGCAACTTCACTATTCATCCAACTTGGAACCCTTCTCGTGGAGTATTTTTTTAATGGTATATACGCATTCAAGGCATCTGTGATTAATGTTTTAAAAGCGTACCACAGTTCAATTGTATTCATTCTCTGCGCGATATCTACCCAGTTAATAGAGGCATCGTAATTTCCTTTTCTGAAATTAAAACCCATTCCTTTGCCTTTTACTTCTGCTGCCTCTCTCGTCATCATCCACCGTAAAACTCCGTGATCACTTCCTGCTACTGGTTCCTCTACTGTCAGCCCTGTTATGTCATCTGATTCATGTGTGATGATGAGGTCTAGGATATTCTTTTCTCTAGTACTTTCCCTGACATGTTGATACAAATAACAGTCATCTAGTTGATTTAAAAATTTTGTTCCCCATGTCGAGTTTCGTTCCCATTTACTCCAATCAATTAGAGACAAATTGAAATCACCCATAATAAGGCATTGACGCTTACTTACCCATTCCATTTGCATGTAGAGGCTTTTGTCATAGTCTTCACAATCACCTGGTCTGTAGATTACTCCTACTCGCATTGTACCTTTGTTTCCAACTATCTCACACCATACAGACTCTATACTAGCATGTGAAATGTCTGAATCCGGGAAAGCTATTGTCGCACTCAGGCTGCTTCTGATAAGAAGCATTACCCCACCACCCCTTCTATCTACTCTATCCTTCCTAAATACATTATACAAGCCGTACTGAAACTCATCATCCCCAATTTCCGGGTGGCACCACGTCTCTGTAAGCCCTATTACGTCCGCGTTACTTGTTTTAACCAGCAGTTCGAATTCGCTCATTTTATTGACGACACTTCTAACGTTACTGTATAAACAATTAAGATTTACTGTTCTTCAAGAATGTCTTGGTCCCTACACTGACAGCTGTGAAAATATGGTCATCAATATCTACAGATCAAGTGAACTTTAGTGCTAATACAGGGTGATCAAGAAGTCATGCAGTAAACCAGATTAAACATCTTTATTTGTGGAGTAAAACTCACAGTATAAGTAAATTGTTACAACATAGTATATCATCATAACAAAACAATAACATAAATATAATAAACAATACATGTTGCAAATGGGTGTTTTTACATGAATGCTCACACATTTTCTTTTTCTCATGTGCAGTATTGGAAGACTAATATTTTCAACCTTTGTTACATTGCTGGTCTTCAACTCATGTAGTGTGTGCGTGTACGTGCATGCGTGAGTGTGTTATTCTTGTAGATCACCGCTTTCAGATATCCCCAGAAAAAAAAAATCTGGAGATGACAAATCTAGTGATCTCAGGAGCTAGAATTCTCCAGAAATTAGATGATCACTGACCACTCTTAAAGAAAGTACATGAATATAGAGGTATGAGTGTGGCATATCATTCCATCTTGTTACAACCATCAATCATGTTCATCCACCTCGAGAAGGGAAATAAGTTGTGACAACCCAGTACAGCACAATTCATTATGGTCTCGAGTAAAATGGGGCCCATCATGTGGTTACATGGCACAGAACACAATACTCTGATTTTTAGGCATGTTAGCAAATATGTATAAAGCCACTGTCTTCATCATGTGCATCCCATCTGTATGCAATACCTTTAACTTGAAGTGGATAATTTTCATGAAATTTTATATTTACCTCTTAGAAAGATCTTTCAAGCCATCCCAAATTTCATTAAAATCAGACCACAACAGTAATCTGGCAATTATTACTTCTACTCCCTCCCCTCAATCATATCACACAGGCTATCCATTTCTAGTGTAATATAGCTGGGGCACTTGATATTGTGCTTGTTGCCATGCACTCAATGAAGGAATAAGTGGACAATATGGTGTATGTGCAGAAACAGAATGTTCTCAATTCACACATAAAAGTAGTTGCTCTTTGCTGTTTTTTTTTTTTTTTTTTTGCTTATTATATTAATCACATCAGATAAGTTAAATACATATTATATTATATTTATTGTTATTAAAATCCAGGAAGAAATAAATAAACTGCATTAAGAAAGCATTAACAATATACTATAATTGTTCAAATTATTTAATCACAAAGTTTAAAATGCATGCTGCATTTCATGAACTACAGATTATAAAGCACAGTCAACCCCACGTCCCTGTGGGGTTGACTGTGTTCATTGCTGTTTCCCTGTGATAAACTTGCAACAGTATCCGGCACCTTTTGGAAAAAATTAGTTAAAATTGTTTGTTTAGAAGCATGATGTTTTTCTTTATAAATTTCTTCAGAAGGAACTAAAGCTAATAATAAAGTTCTGTGAAAATTTAAACCCCTCTCCAAATTAGAATCCATATCCAGAGCTTCTTGGCTAAGCTGATTTCCTAGTCTTAAAAACTCAGCTGGTCCCTTCGCAGTCAAATTTTTGTGTGCATCTTCTTCGTTTATATAATTTTTGTTATCTCCTTCTTCACATTGCGAAAAAATATCATCCACTGATAATTGTTCTCTACGAGATTCAAGAATTTCTGTGATATCTGCTGGTTCCAGTTCTTCAAATTCCTCTCCGCTAATCATTTTGCCAATTCTCACAATCTCAACTACCTCTGGCATTTCGACCATGGCTTCTTTAGTGCAGCTCTGGAGCCACATCTTTTTCCACACTGCATTCATTATTGAGTTCTTAACTTCATCCCACACAAACACAATATTTTTTACAGCATCAAGAATGTTATAATTCTGCCAATAATCTCGAATTGAAAGATTGCTTATTCCATCAAGTAGCTTCTACCAATTGTAAAAAAGATCTTCTTAGGTAATAAAGGAGAAAAGAAGCTATAACACCTTGGTCCATCGGATGAATTAACGAACTTGTATTCGCTAGAAGAAAGGTAACTTTCACATTTGGGTGCAGATCAGACAAATGTGCAGGATGACTGGGCACATTGTCAGAATGAGCAAGATTTTGAATGCTATGTTCTTCTTCAGGCAATGTCTTTTGTTTCGATGCAAAAGCAACTTAAAAATCAATCCTTGAATATTTTAGTTGTCATCCAGGCTTTTTTGCTCTATTTCCAGTGAACTGGTAAGGAGCTTTTTGATATTCCTTTAAAAGCATGAGGATTTTCTGATGTATAAATTAGAAGTGATTTACACTTAAAATCACCCTCTGCATTGACACATAACAAAAGTGTTAACCTATGTTTTGCAACTTTGAAACCCTGGATGATTTTCTTTTCTTTTGAAATGAATGTTCAGTTGGGCATATGCTTCCAAAATAAGCCGGTCTCATCCGCATTAAACACTTGACTTGCTAGATAGCCCTCAGTAGCAATAACATCCTGAAAAATTTTTCAGATACAAAGAAGCAGTTTCTGTATCAGCACTGGCTGCTTTGCCCATTAATTTTAGATTGTGAAGACTTGGAGGTTTTTTTAAAATTTTCAAACCAATCCTTACTGGTCTGAAAGATGTCTACATTGGATGGACTGGCTTCTTCTTCTTTTTGTAAGCGATTAAAAATTTGCAGAGCTTTGGCACAAATAATATCTGCACTATAAAGAGGCATTCTTTTTTGATTAAGTTCTTCTATCCAGAAAGAAAGTAATTTTTCAGTTTTCTCTATTAACGGATTTCTCGCTTTTGTAGTGCCTTTTGCAGTCAATGATGTGGAACAGATAACTGAACATTTAATTTTCTTAGAATTTTCCCTAATTCATCGAATGCTAGATTCATTTATGCTGTATTTCTTTGACAATGCCACAACCTTTTCACCATTTTCTAACTCCTTAATGATATTTAATTTTTCCTCTAAATTTAAAAAAAAAAAATTTTTTTGTTGTATTTTTCTTCATTTTAGGCACTAATTAAACACATTTTACATAGACAAGAAATATTAAATCAGCAAAAGCAATGCTTACTGATTATAACACTTTATGTTGCACGAACCAGAAAAAGATTCTGTCTGAACAGCTAACGTAGGACAATTGATGAAGGGGGTTCCCGAATGAGGAAGTTGTTTCAAAAATAACCAGACAAACACACCACTGTTTATTGCTATGTTTGGTTATAAGAATCAGTTTTGAATGCCTTTGTAATATTTTTCGAAAGCACATTTCTGGAAGTCACGACCATAAAACAATAAAGACAATTTGCACTTTCCAGTTTATTGTATTTTTCTGTTAGTGCAATCTAATTATAAATGGGTAGTAAACTATCCTATTGCATTTGCAATAATACTGACAGCTGGAATTCTACGTTATTATGGCGAAATGTTTTCTCCTTAAATGAAATCTTCAATCACGTAATAAACATAAAAAATTTTCAAAATCTGCTCTTCATTCCTATTTGTGAAGCTTCGTAAAGAAAAATCATGCAGGTAGTGAAACATCACGCAATCTAAAATTTTGGTAGTAAATACTTGGCCGTGCAATAGCGAAACCACGCAAATCGAAGGATGACTGTATTACAAAACATGAAGTGAATATTGTACTGAGAGTGAGCGAGTGAGTGAGTGAGTGTGTGTGTGTCATTTCACTGAATGTGTGCGCGCACACACACAGTGAAATGACAATTACTTACTTTTATACATTTAGTTAATCAGTAATTAATTGATAGCGGGATAATTTGCGATTTACTTTTACTAATCACGAAGGAAGAAAATCAGTTGATTTAAGAAATAAAAAAATCTAAGGTGCCTAAAATGTAAAGAACTGATTATATTAACTAACTTGTTTTAGAGCAGCAGCTTTTCATGGGTTTTTGTGAGTTTTCAGCAGACCAAATCCTAGGGTTCGGCTATTCACAAAAATGCCAAATGGAATCAAGCTTCAATCAAGCTTGTCTTGATGTCTATTCCACCACCATGGAATAGACATCAAGACAAGCTTCATGTCTATTCCATGGTGGTTGTTGAATGCCCAAATCCAATTAGAACAGAGTAGGCATTTTTCTCAATATGGCTTCTTCAGCTCCTGGACGCAAGAGAACAAAACTGGATGGAGGTATAACTATATATCACTGCCTTCCACGAGCTCCAATTCTAATTGCACTGCAAATTTCTTCAGACTTTGTGAAGCAAACCACTGCAACTTTTCCATCACTTGACCCACTTTAGCATTAAAGTCACCCATTTCACCATTATTAACTCAATACTCTGCAATAGCAGAGTAATGGAGTTAATATTGGTGAAAATAACCTTTGTAACTGAAGACATTAACAGCTCCAATTTGCTGCGACTCCAGAGTGCAGAGATGCACCCATTATAACAGATAGGAGTTTAGCAGTTTTCATAATTGCTTTGTTTGATATCTATATGAATAAATCCCATCAATGCCTTTTTTCCACATACAGTAATCTCCTGATTTACAAACACTAGTATTCCTCCATACTGGTTCATAAATCTAAAGTTTATATAACAAGGAAGCAATTTTCTAGTATATCTGATATATATTTGGAGGATGGATGCAAAAAAAAAAATAAAAAATTACATATTTATTACAGCATCAGTTTACTCTATTTACATTGTACTCTATTTTATCTTATACACATGCATTGTACTCTTATTTTATCTCATACTGGACGTGAAGCCCTATAAAAAAGCAAATTTCAGTAAAGTTTAATGATACATGACAATAGAAAAGATTATACAACTGTGGGTAAAAATCAAGCAGCAGTTTGGCCTGAGAGATAACTTTTCCTTTTTACAGTGTCAAGTATACACATTCTGGGGGATGCTATTCCCCTAGTGCAATATCTTGCACTTTGCTGCATTAAAACATAGATACAGTCTTCTATTCATTCCTTGAAGCCTATCTAAGTCAACCTGAAGGAGAACCATTTGAAACTGATCATTACCCATTCTTGCAATCTTCACATCATCTGCAAATTTTGACATCATGCTTTCTATCCCTTCATCAATGTCATTTATAAAAATCAGAAATAGGAGACCCAGGTCTGATCCTTTGGAAACCCCACTTCCAATGCTAGACTAATCAGGAGTAACTATTAATCACATTAATAACTATTTGGGTATTGCATATTTATTTATTTTAAATTGAAATTTCCTGGTTGTAATAATGTGCTCTAGGAGAAATACTGCAGAAGAATTTTCTATATTATACAGAAAATGTTTACTTTTTATCTGTATATGTAAAATAACTTACCTATTTCCTGAGACGTCTAAAACATGCAACTCTGTAAGTTTTCCCATATCTGGAGGCAAATATAAAAGGCAGTTTTCCCTCAGTGAAAGCACACCTAACTTCGACAAATTACCAATCTGAGAAGGAAGTTCAATTAAACGGTTCCTATCAACATTTAAATTTGTCAATTTTACCAAATTACCCATGGATGCTGGTAACTCAGGTAAGAAATTTTCTGTTAAAATTAACTCTTGAAGATTGTTACAATTTCCAATAGCTGAATTTAACATTATTAATCTGTTCTGATCCACCTGTAATGAAAACAAAATAAATTAAGATATAATACAAGTGAAATAAAACAATTTAAAAGTTTTTACACTTTATGTAAAACCTAGGTGGGCATTAGATACAATATGATAACCTGAGAATTAGAGGCAATATGATATTTTTTAAACTAGATAGGCTAAGCATTAGATATGACAATTGACTTCAAAAACTTTCCCACTGAACAGAAACTTCTGGAAAATGTAAAAAAATGCAAACTCAACCAATTCCCAGTGCTGAAACCTTCTCTCATGCACCAGGCTGGTGGGTGGGGGGAACACCAGAGGTAAAATGAGCTGGTTCCAAAAGATGTAATTCTGGGCAACTAACAATTACCAACTTTTATTTAGAGAAAAAAGGAATATTAATATTAGTCAGAATAGTGCAAGGAGGACAAAGGCTTTTGCTGTGCCAGGCAAAAAAATAATAATAATAAATAAATACAAAATAATAATCAGAAATAATTCTCTCATCACCACACTAGAGGAGGAAACACTGCAGGTTGAGTGCCAGTTCCTTAAAAAAGGGGACATAATTCAGGATGACTAAGAATTACAACTTATTTTTAGAGAAACAGGGAATACTAGTGTTGGCCATATAGTGCAAGGAAGCTACAGGCTTTTTCTTCACCATGCAAAAAAAAATAATAATAATATTAAATAAATAGATAAATAAAAATATATAAACAAAATAATACAGCAAACTGCTGCTGCAGTTAAGGCTAAACCTGGAAATGTGCAATTCTGCTGCTATTTACCAAGCCACCTAATATTCAAAATAATGCATGATCAATCCTGTGAAATGAGTCCTATTTATAATACTCTCCCACTTAAAAGTGCCATCCTTCTGTTATTCTGAATAATGCAGGACTCTAAATTCTTGAAAACTACAGGATTCCATCAACTATGAGTCTATGCCGATAAAAAAAAAAAAAAAAAAGAATTCTCTTTTGTTTTATACATAGAAATCTTCATTAGTGACAACATAAGATAAGTTTTTTTTTAGTAAGAAACTCAAACGCCCACCAAATAATGAGAATCAAGAATTCCTTGACAGCAAAGAGACAACCCTCCCTATTCTTTCAGGACTGTAATGGCTTTATTTACCATATGTATATCCTCCTCTTTTTTTTTAGGTCTTTCAGGTTGGCAGTCTTCATCCATTTAGAAGTAGAATTAAGAATAACCACCATATATTATTTCATGTTATATAAAATTATCCCACAAAACTTAAGACGATCCCAACAAAGTAGGATTGAAGTTAATCCCAATTTCATAAAAGACTAATCAAAAACAAATGTGTTAAAAGACAAAAAAACACTAGTATATTCATCAGATAGAGCAGTGAAACTCACATAACCATCATTATTATTATATTATTATAGTTATATGAATAGTAACATTACTTGTTTACTTGTGCAGCCAGCAAGGCCCTGAAAAAAAAAAAAAAAAGAGTAAATAGTATGGAAGTGAAAAGGTAAGTAACCCTAGCAACTTTTCACTTGGCTTTTTTTCTGGGCTACCTGCACAATGAACCCACACACACACACACACACACACACACATGCAAAAAGCCTCAATTATTGAGTACAGATTATAATACATTATATTACAAAACAAAATAATATTCTCGCCCTTTTCATCTTAATATAGCTTTCATTCATATCTATGTCTTCTACTTTAAAGACATAGATAATATCCTTTTGTGATTTAAGTTTTTACTGTGTTATCAATGAATATTACCTGGTTTACATCACCTAATTCTGTTTTTACACGATAGATACGTTCCTGAAAAATACGTGTAAAAAAAATTCGTGTAAAAAAAGACATTGTATTTATGGAAGAAAAGAAGATTGGTTCCGGATCTAAAAAAAATCAGTAAAAATAATTAAAAAAAAAACACATAAAAATATCCGTTTTAAGCTTATTATTTTATTTCAACAAAATACACATGTAATAATATGTAATTAAAATGTATTAAAATAAATTTGTATGCATATGAAATGAAAAAAAATTCTTCATGAACAAAAAAAATCTGTTTTACATATAACAAGATTTTATTCATTTTCACTTTCTGATAATAAACGGCGCATACGTTTGCGTACGACTGGAATATCACTGCCATCACTAGAAATGTTGTGGACATCGTCTTCTTCCTCTATTAATGAAATTCTTTCTGTGATCTCTTCAGCAAAATCAGCACGAGTCTCCTCTGGTGCTGATGTTTCACCGGTTTTACGAACGAATTCAGTTATTAATCGTTGTGTTCGTGTTTTGGTTAGGCCGTTATATAATTCTCTGTAAGAGGCTGTCAACAACTTCAGTTCACGTTGGAACTTCCCAGCGCGTTCCTCATTAGGGTCATGTTTGACAAAATGATTACCTAATTTTCTGACCAGTTCCAGACCTTCTTTTATTAAATCTGCATTTAGAACAGGATCATTTTCTTCATTATCACTACGTTCTGTGGGATAAGGAGTCCCAAGGACAACCTCTAATATTTCATCTTCGCTTAGGGCTTTGTCGGTTAACAATTCATCAATATCTTCAAACGATAGATCATCGAATCCTTCTCCACCAATTTTGTGTGCCATTGTAATGATGTTGGGAGATTCGGTCGTATTAGGGATGATGGGATCTTTGCTTTTTACACATTGTGGCCAAACCGCTTTCCAACACGCATTTAAAGTTGCTGGTTTTAATTCAGTTAACGCTAATCCAACTTGATTGATACAATCCATAATTGAGAATTTCTTCCACACATCAATGACTGTTAGTGTTTCATCATTCAGTTTGTCCAAAACGTGTTGGAATGTTCGTTTTACGTAGTATGTTTTAATTGTCGCAATTATACCTTGGTCTAGCGGTTGTATCAAAGATGTAGTATTAGGTGGCAGAAATAAAATTTGTACGTTTGGGTGTTCCAAGACAGGATGGCCGGGTGCATTGTCAAGAATCAGAAGAACTTTAAATTCGAGACCTTTCAAATTCATACATAACGTCTGACTTCTGGGACGAAACAGTTGTTGAACCATTCTGTAAAAATAGTAGTGGTCACCCAGGCCTTCTTGTTTGCCATCCAGTGAACAGGCAGTTTATTGATATCTACACCTTTCATTGAACGTGGGTTTAGGGCTCGATTTACCAGCAGTGGTTTCAACATACGATCTCCTGAAGCGTTGGAGGAAAATAATAAGGTCACACGATCCTTAGCTACCTTAAAACCACCAGCAGTTTTCTGCGATTTGGCTACATACGTTCTGTTCGGCATTCGTTTCCAGAAGAAACCAGTTTCATCTGCATTCCACACTTGATCAGGAGTGTATCCTCCATCTTCAATAATTTTTGCAAGTTCCTGCGGGAATACTTTAGCAGCCGATTCATCTGCAGATGCAGTTTCACCTTTAATTTTTATATTATGAAGAGCATTCCTTTTAAGAAACCCTGTCATCCAACCTGTACTCGCAGAAAATTCATACTTTCTGTTTAACTGAGATGAAGTGCTTGGCTCCTTTTCTTTAATCTGTCTGTAAATTCTTAGTGCTGTTTGCTTGATGGCATTTCCATCTACTGGTACTCTTTTTTGTGACTGATCTTCTATCCATATTACCAGGGCCTTTTCCATTTTTTCCTTGACAATATCTCTTGTATATGATGATGAATTAACACTTACTTTTGTTCCAGAACATACCGACTTCCTAATTGCAATTTCATTTTTCTTAATAGTTCTTACGGTAGCTTCATGTACACCAAAATGCTTTCCTACAGACGTAGCCCCTTGTCCAGTTGCAAGACGATCTAAAATTTGAATTTTAAGTTCCAAAGAAATCGCTTTCCTTTTCATTTTGGTAATAGGCGAATTATTCGACATTATATAAGGGCTACCGAAAAATATCTCAGTTATAATTAATAAAAAAAGGTATGAAAATTTTGTAAACTTACAATTTATTGACTATTGGCAAAATTAATAAATTTATATGTGCACAAATTTCACTAAAGATTCTTTCACTTTGAAATAGAGCTTACTACTACATGTCTGCCGAAGATACAATGCACGAATACCGTAGATGTGCACCAAATTCAATAAAAACGTTGATGATTCATAGATACCTAGACGTACACATTGGTAAGCAAAAGCACGCGTTTCAAAATGCATACACTAGCTGTTATCCAATCTATTGGTGCGTGTAATATAGAAATGATACTAATATGCCACAAATAAAAAAAATTTTCTTAGAATTTAGGCAAAAAAAAATTCATAGAAATCGTGTTAAATCAAAATGACTCGCGTAAAAAGAGAATGAAATATTTATTTTGAATTCGTGTTAAATCAAATTCGTGTAAAAAAAGTTCGTGCAAAAACAGAATTAGGTGTATATTCATCAGATAGAGCAGTGAAACTCACATAACCATCATTATTATTATATTATTATAGTTATATGAATAGTAACATTACTTGTTTACTTGTGCAGCCAGCAAGGCCCTGAAAAAAAAAAAAAAAAAAAAAAGAGTAAATAGTATGGAAGTGAAAAGGTAAGTAACCCTAGCAACTTTTCACTTGGCTTTTTTTCTGGGCTACCTGCACAATGAACCCACACACACACACACATGCAAAAAGCCTCAATTATTGAGTACAGATTATAATACATTATATTACAAAACAAAATAATATTCTCGCCCTTTTCATCTTAATATAGCTTTCATTCATATCTATGTCTTCTACTTTAAAGACATAGATAATATCCTTTTGTGATTTAAGTTTTTACTGTGTTATCAATGAATATTACCTGGTTTACATGGAAGAATTAATTAGATTGCATTCTAACTTGGAGGAAAGAAGAGATTGTCAAAGGAGCAAACAGTACATACTTAGTCTTCAAGGGTCTGACATGCAAACAAAAAAGTTCAGTATAATCCAGGAAGTTTTCAATAAGTTCAGCCCTAAATGATAAATTGAAAAGGTCAACATTGACAGAGGGGATCAGAAAAGTAAGGAAAATATCATCAACACAAGAGAAGTTTGGGTGACTTGAGAGAAAAGGAAAGACTGGTTGAGAAGAACAAAGCCAAGAGGGCACCCTCATTTGGAGCAGATATGAGCTAATGTTCCAAATACAGATTGCAGATTTATTAGAGAATCTAAGAGCACAATAATAAAGTAACTGTAGAACTACTTTTGACAGGGGACCTGAGATGTAGTAATAGCTGTGGAGAAAAGATACCAGAGGACAAAAAGCAACTGAGTCAAAGGAAGCAGTGATATAAAGGAAGAAGATTGTCCTTTTCTGATATGTTGCATTAAATGCAGAAATGAGATCATGAGGGCACATTTCAATTGCACATGCAGAAATCCCATAGTGAATTGATGCTGGTCTAGAAGCAAAAAATTGCCTAGAAGGTGGATTCAAGAGAATTTTGTCAAAAAGTTTTAGTAAAAGGGAATAAATAGAGATAGGCCTGAAGCCACTTGGCTCCTCTGGTTTTGCATGGGGACAAGAGTAACTCTGCAGCATTTCCAGTCTGAAGGTACATAAGAACGAATGAGTTTGGTTGTAAAGATTTGCCAAGATGTTTAGGGAGAAAACTGCCAATTTTGAGGCAGCAGTTAGGGATGCCATCCAGTTCTAATGAGCCTTAAACATAGGACTTGCAGTGGATGAAATAAACCAAATCCAAACATAATCTGCCCGGGACTCTAGCTGAAGTCATGAGGGATGGATATCAATTTTTGTGAAAGATACTCTTTCCTTTGAGTGCTGTGGTTCAGGGGAGAATGAGGGGGGAAATTGCCCTCTGAATCACAGTCTTTTAAAATGCACTGTTTGCTTGATGTTTGCAGAGCAGTCGGGTACGGGACATGATACTGCCAAGGGGGATGTCTTTGTGTGTGCACGATGTAAGGAGTGCAAGGAAATCAGGCGACAACTCAGCGTTGTTATGGGCCTTTATGAGAGCTTGAAGGACAGGGTGGATGCCCTCGAAGGAAATAAATTGAGGGGCCCCATCAGCCACCCACATCAACGCCAGAGCTTGCACTTGGTCATCAGGTTGATTTGGTAGTTGTTGGCGCATCGGCTTCTGTGGCCATAATGCACCTCCCAAGGTTTTTGCAGTATTTTGATCCAAGCCCGAGGTGGGAATCGAACCCGCGACCTTTGGGTTGCCGGGCAGGTACTTTTACCCACTCGGCTAGCCCGGTCGGCTGGTCATCAGGCAACACAGAGGCAGCCCCCTAGGCAGAATGCGCTGGTCCCACAGGAACTAGTAGTTGTTGGTGACTCTATTGTCAGGGAAGCGGGGAACATGCTTTGTAAAAAGGATAGGTGGAATAGGACCAGGGTATGTCTGCCAGGGGCAAAGGTTGATGACGTTGTAGAGCGGATATCATCTTTTAAGGGCACAAAAGGTGATATAGTTGTACACGTTGGCACTAATGATATTAAGAGTAGGAGACTGGCGGAATTACTTAACAAGTACAGTTCACTGTTGAAAAAAAGCCGTGAATTAGGGTTGAATTTGAAAGTGTCTGCAATTCTGCCCAGACACGATAGGAGGGAGTATATGATGAGAGCCTTGTCGATCAATTCGACCCTGGAGGGATTGTGCAAGGCTCAAGGGGTAGAATTTTTTTCAGCCTGGACTGTACTTGTTAACAGGAGAGATTGCTTCTACAGGGATGGGATACACTTAAATAGAAAGGGTGCAAGAATTTTTGCTGATGCTGTTAAGGCAGAGTTAGGTGGGTCGGAAAACTGCTAGTTGGTTGGGGGGATACAAGGACTAATAGATTAACAGTAGCCACTGGCAGAGGTGAAAGTGATTCTTGCACTGCTTCTATTGAAATGAGCAGAAGCCTGAAAAACAAAATGCAGGATATTTCAGAGACTGCTGGGAGTCATTGCGGTACAAGTAAACACATGGGTTGTGTTAGCGTAGCCAAGAATAGAAACAGGTGAATGTATACCTGCATGTACACCAATGCTGGGAGTTTGGTAAATAAATTTGATGAATTTGAGGTATTGCTCAAAACATCAAAGGCAGATATTGTTGGAATATCAGAGACGTGGTGTCACACAGATATAAGGAATGCGGAACTGGAATTTGGGGAATACAATGTGTATAGAACGGATAGACAGGACAGGAGGGGAGGAGGGATTATGCTATTAGTTAAGAAACACAAAGTCCAAGGAAGTGAAGCCAGTCGACATCGGTGGACAGGGCAGTGTCGAGTCAGTTTGGTGTGACATAAGCATAGGGAAATCAAAATTGAGAGTAGGAGTGTGCTATAGGCCTAATGACTCTGATGAGTATAATAAGACATTGTACAGGGAAATAGAGTGGGCCAGTAAATCAGAGAGTCTTATAATGGGGGATTTTAATTTCCCAGATATTGACTGGAATTTGTGGGTTGGTCACTCACACACTAGCAAGGCTTTTGTGGATTTATTGGATGATTCTTTTCTACATTAGCATGTTCGTGAGGCAACAAGAGGGAGCAATACTCTTGATCTGATTATCAGTAGTGATTCTTCATGCATTAAGAATCTGCAGATAAATGAACCACTAGGTGGCAGTGATCACAGTGTGTTGAAGTGGGATTTACTCAAGGAGGTAACTACCATCAGAGGTAAAGGGAAGGGTTTTTGTTTTCGTAAAGGCGACTATGATGGTCTGAGACAGTATTTAAATTCTATACAGTGGGACCAACTGATGATGTTACCAACTGACAACCAACAGCAAACTCAAAATGAGAAGCATTCAAGGAACTAATCTTGGAGGCTACCAGGCTTTACATACCAACTAAGAAATATTGTTCAAGGTTTAGCATTAGCATTAGTAGAGGCATATGATGCAAGAAAGCAAGCTTATTCAGCATCAGCCAAAAAAAAAGAACAAAAAAAAAAAAAAAAACAACCACTACTCCCATTTCACCCCTCAATTCGTTCGAAATACCTGTCCAGCTGAGCCTTAAATTTGTTTAGGCTATCAACTTCAACAACAAGCGATGGAAGTCTATTCCACAAACCAACTGCCCGCTGGCTAAAGGCGAATTTCCGCACATCTATCCGACATCCGTCCTTCCTCAATTTGAATTTATGCCCTCTCAGGTGATTATTCTGAGCAAGAGGAAGAATTCCATCGGCATTGAGCATGATCAAGCCATTCAAAGCCTTGTACACCTCTATCAGATCACGTCGGCGATGCCTAGTCTCCAGGCTCTGTAATTTGCAAAACTTAAGCCTTTCTTCGTAAGAGCAACCCTTTGTTCCATTCACTAATCTTGTTGCCCTTCTCTGTACTCGTTAAAGCAGCACTACATCCTTCTTGAAATGAGACCTCCAGACCTGTATACAGTACTCAAGGTGTGGCCTGACCAATGCCTTATACAAGGGAATAATCACATCCCTGTCCCTGCTAGAAAAATTCCTGTATATCATTGACAAGACACCATGAGCTACTCTTGCAGCTCGTCTGCACTGCTCAGAGAACTTCATATCTGCCTGCACAATTACCCCCAGGTCCTTTTCATTCTCTACCACTGTCAGCGTAGTACCACAGAGTTGATACATTGATCTGGGGTTACTGTTTCCCATATGTAGTACTTTACATTTGTCAATGTTAAACTTCATTTGCCACCTCTCAGCCCATCTGCTCAACCTTTCCAGATCCTGTTGCAGCAGCATATTTTAAGTAGTGTCCTTAACAACCCTGCCAACCTTTGTATCGTCTGCAAACTTGGACATTAAGCCTGATACACCATCATCAATATCATTTATAAATACAGAAAACAACAATGGACCCAACACTGAACCCTGAGGAACTCCACTAATAACATTAGTCCACATTGAGCAGTGTCCATTGATTACCACTCTCTGTCTTCTGCCACTCAACCATCCCTTTATCCATAGCAGCAATTTGCCTCGAATGCCACACTTCTCCAATTTGTGCAGCAGTCTTCCATGCGCAACACTATCAAAAGCCTTTATAAGATCCAAATATATAATATCAAAGTTATTCCCTGCATCCAGTTCTTTTGTGACTACATCATAGTATCCAATCAAATTGGTCAGACAAGACCTGCCCTTAACAAACCCATGCTGTGTCTGAGCTATAACTGAATTCTTGTCCAGATGATCCTGCAGTGCTTCTTTAACCAGTGCCTCCATTAATTTTCCTGGAACCGAAGTTAAACTAACAGGTCTATAATTACTTGTGTCAGCCTTTGATCCTCCTTTGTGAATTGGGGTTACATTTGCACATCTCCAGTCCATGGGTACCTCCCCTGAGTCCAAAGAAGCTCTCATAATTATGGCTAGGGGTTTGCTTACTTCCTTTGCTGCCTCCTTTAATATAACTGGATAGATCCCATCCACCCCGGGTGCCTTTTTTATGTTTATCCTCAACAATTTCTCCTCCACTTTCCTCTCAGTTATTAGAAATCATCTAGCTCACTGCCAATGTTTACTTCACCTACGACATTCCCCTTGCTGAATAACTCCTCATGTGTGAATGTAGATGCAAAATACTCGTTTAGATTGTTAGCCACCTGAGCTGGATCCTCAACTGTTGAACCATCAACATCCAGTGGACCAATCTGATTCATCCCTTTCCTTCTTGAGTTTAAATAGGTAAAGAACTCTTTTCTGTTTTTCTTTGCATCCTTTGCCAAGGATTTCTCATAATCTGCCTTTGCCTGCCTAATCTCCTTTGTGACTTGGTTACAGACCAACTTATATCTATCATAGGCTTCCACGTCACCCATTAATTTGTATGTATCCCATGCATTTTTCTTCTCTGCCATATGTCTCATTATTTAGGCCTAAATGGTTTAGGCCTAAATGGTTGTCAGATGAACTAATGAGACATGTGGCAGAGAAGAAAAATGCATGGGATACAGTCGGTTCTCGTATAACACGTGTTTACATTACACGAATTCGATCATACACGATTTATAAATAGGGGAACGATATCTTATATAACACGAACCGAATTCGCTTATGCACGATTCGCCTTCGTGTTTACAAGAAATGGCAGTCGAATGCGGAATCACCCCAACTGAACGCAACACGATAGGACTGAAGAAGATTCTGAAAATGTATTTATGTGTTTTATATCAGTGAAGGGGAAACACATTTCACCATAATAACGTAAAAACCCACACAATTCCAGCTATCGATAATTTGCAATTGCAATTAGATCGAGTTTACGACTAGTTTATAACAGATTCCACTAGCAGAAACGCAACTGGAAATTGTTTTTATTGTTTTATGGTAGTAACACCCAGAAATGTGCTTTAGTAAAATATGAGGTGTTAATAGTGTATCTCGGCCTTTACGGAGTTGTTTATTCAGTTGCTACACGCTCGCAGCTTTGTTTATGTGTATTAAGGGGTGCCTCCTCGTTTTGTAATTGTGCTCTAAAAATGAGTAAAATGCTTAAAGGTGTGAAAAGGAAGCGTCCTGGCGAAGGCACTGCAGATTCAGAGAGAGAGAGAGAGAAAAAAAAAAGCAATATCGATAAACAGAGGCGGACTGGGTCAAAAATTCTTACCCGGGAAAATTTATGGTGGCCTCATACTACGGTTTATGGCCAAAATCACACCGGCCTCCACCCCACCGGGGTTTCCCCGGTAAGGCTTATGGCCAGTCCTCCTCTGTCGATAGAGAAAAAAAATGAAATTGTGAAACGCTTTGAGCGAAATGAAAGACCATGTGATATTGCACGTGCTACAGACTTAAATGAGGCAACGCCGAAAATTACAAAGAATGCGGAGAAAATAAAAACAACTTTCATAGCAGGAACAACTCAAAGTGTAATTAAAATCCATTAGATTAAGACACAAGAATTGGAAGAGATGGAACGGCTGTCTTTTCTATCTGTTTTTCGATTTTCTATCTGTTTGGATAGAAAATCAAACAAAAAACAAGTTTGCTTACGATAGAAGCAAAAGCATTAGCAATATTTTATTACGTAATAGTCGTAATAAAATACGTAAGCATTTTATTAAGACTTACGTATTATAATTTATACTTATTATAAAATACGTAAGTATTTTATTACGACTATTTTATTTAATATAATAAATTTTTTTACGAACAAAATACACATTTTATTCGTAAAAAAAATACTTTTTTAGTATTAAAAAATACTAAAAATACTTTATTATAATATAATAAATAATAAAAAATAAATATTTTTTATTATTTATTATATTATAACAAAAAATATTATATTATTTTTTATTTAGAAAGTATGAATCAGAGCTGTAATACTCAATATGTTCTACGTTGATAATAATATTAGTAAATTAATAAGAGGAGTTTACCTCAATATAGTAACGTGGAACACTTCCGTATGATACCCTCCAGAAATTAAAACGGAAAAAACGAAAAAATCGACAACTTACCGGTCCATTAAAGTAAAATATAAATAATAAAGTAAAATATAAATAATTAAATAATCAATTTAACACAATTCAAAATCAATTCAAAACGATTAAAATTAAAATTAACGCAATTAAAAGAATAACGAAAATATTAAGGAAGTAAGGAAGGAAGATCGTTTTGAATATTTTCGTTATTCTTTTAATTGCGTTAATTTTAATTTTAATCGTTTTGAATTGATTTTGAATTGTGTTAAATTGATTATTTAATTATTTATATTTTACTTTTATTATTTATATTTTACTTTAATGGACCGGTAAGTTGTCGATTTTTTCGTTTTTTCCGTTTTAATTTCTGGAGGGTATCATACGGAAGTGTTCCACGTTACTATATTGAGGTAAACTCCTCTTATTAATTTACTAATATTATTTTTTATTACGTATTTTTTTTTGTATTTTAATCGTTATAAAATACTTACGTATTTTATAACGACTAAAATTACCCGATTATTTATTGTGTTTGGTAATGTTCTGGTTCCAAATGTGTGTTCAATCTTGGGTGGTCGGCACCTAACCCCACTTTTCCCATAGGGCCTGTTGTTTATATTGCACGATTTTGCATTGCACGAGGGTTTCTAGGAACACAACTATCGTGCTATACGAGGACAGACTGTACATACAAATTAATGGGTGACATGGAAGCCTATGATAGATATAAGTTGGTCTGTAACCAAGTCACAAAGGAGATTAGGCAGGCAAAGGCAGACTACGAAAAATCCTTTGCAAAGGATGCAAAGAAAAACAGAAAAGAGTTCTTTACCTATTTAAACTCAAGAAGGAAAGGGATGAATCAGATTAGTCCACTGGATATTGATGGATCAACAGTTGAGGATCCTGCTCAGGTGGCTAACAATCTAAACGAGTATTTTGCATCTACATTCATGCATAAGGAGTTATTCAGGAAGGAGAATGATGTAGGTAAAGTAAACATTGACAGTGAGCTGGATGATTTTGTAATAACTGAGAGGAAAGTGGAGGAGAGATTGTTGAGGATAAACATAAAAAAGGCACCTGGGGTGGATGGGATCTATCCAGTTATATTAAAGGAGGCAGCAAAGGAAGTAAGCAAACCCCTAGTCATAATTATGAGAGCTTCTTTGGACTCAGGGGAGGTACCCATAGACTGGGGATATGCAAATGTAACCCCAATTCACAAAGGAGGATCAAAGGCTGACACAAGTAATTATAGACCTGTTAGTTTAACTTCTGTTCCAGGTAAATTAATGGAGGCACTGGTTAAAGAAGCACTGCAGGATCATCTAGACAAGAATTCAGTTATAGCTCAGATGCAGCATGGTTTTGTTAAGGGCAGGTCTTGCCTGACCAATTTGATTGGATACTATGATGTAGTCACAAAAGAACTGGATGCAGGGAATAACTTTGATATTATATATTTGGATCTTAGAAAGGCTTTTGATACTGTTGCACATGGAAGACTGCTGCACAAATTGGAGCAATGTGGCATTGGAGGCAAATTGCTGCTATGGATAAGGGGATGGTTGAGTGGCAGAAGACAGAGAGTGGTAATCAATGGACACTGCTCAACGTGGACTAATGTTATTAGTGGGGTTCCTCAGGGTTCAGTGTTGGGTCCGTTCTTGTTTTCGGTGTTTATGAATGATATGGATGATGGGATATCAAGTTTAATGTCCAAGTTTGCAGATGATACAAAGGTTGGCAGGGTTGTTAAGGATACCACTGACGCTATACTGCTGCAACAGGATCTGGAAAGGTTGAACAGATGGGCTGAAAGGTGGCAAATGAAGTTTAACATTGACAAATGTAAAGTACTACATATGGGAAACAGTAACCCCAGAGCAACGTATCAACTCTGCAGTACTACACTGACAGTGGTGGAGAATGAAAAGGACCTGGGGGTAATTGTGCAGGCAGATATGAAGTTCTCTGAGCAGTGCAGACGAGCTGCAAGAGTAGCTCATGGTGTCTTGTCAATGATATACAGGAATTTTTCTAGCAGGGATAAGGAGGTGATTATTCCCTTGTATAAGGCAATGGTTAGGCCACATCGTGAGTACTGTATACAGGATGGAGGCCTCATTTCAAGAAGAATGTAGAGCTGCTGGAACGGGTACAGAGAAGGGCAACAAGATTAGTGAATGGAACAAAAGGGTTGCTCTTACAAAGAAAGGCTTAAGTTTTGCAAATTACAGAGTCTGGAGACTAGGCACCGGCGAGGCGATCTGATAGAGGTGTATAAGGCTTTGAATGGTTTGAGCATGCTCAATGCCAATGGGATTCTTCATCTTGCTCAGAATAATCAGCTCAGAGGGCATAAATTCAAATTGAGGAAGGACGGATGTCGGATAGATGTGCAGAAATTTGCCTTTGGCCAGCGGGTGGTTGGTTGGTGGAACCAACTTCCATCACTTGTTGTTGAAGTTGATAGCCTAAACAAATTTAAGGCTCAACTGGACAGGTATTTCGAGCTAACGGAGGGGTGAAATGGGAGTGGTGTGTTTTTTTTTTTTTTTTTTTTTGGCTGATGCTGAATAAGCTTGCTTTCTTGCATCATATGCCTCTACTAATGCTAATGTTTTCAAGATTGAGCACTGATAAATTCAGTTTGGGCTTCTTTCATTGCGGTATTAAACAGGGAATGGTGAACTGAGAAATCAGCATACATCCTACGAGAGGGATGCCTTTGAAACTTTCAAAATGCTTTCTGCTTGTTCCAAAAAAAAAAAAAAAAAAAACTCCAATAAGTTGGATGGGCACCACGGTTTTGTGAGGAGAACTGCCACCACCTAGACATTGTCACATATGAAATAAAAGCAAGTTAGCAAGCCAAAAACATATATCAGGGAGAAAAATGTGAAAGCACACTAACCAGAGAAAAAAGGTAAACAGGAACTCAACATGATCTTAGTTAGGGAAGGTGGTGATAAAACTTATCCAGAGATGTGACTTGTAGGGAAAGATCTGAGATAAAAAACATACAGGGAGTGGAAAAAATAATGGAAACACCTGATATCAAAGTAACAGTTTTTGTAAAGGCTGAATGATGTATTTATTAACTCGTAGTGATTTTTTTTTAAAAGTTTGTGTTTATTTAAAGGTGATACAAAGCGTTGCATAAAGAAAATGACCAAACTTTCTGAATTCCAAAGATGTCAAACTGGTGGTCTATGTTTAGCAGGGGCATCAGTAACTAAAACCAATGATTTGTTTAATGTATCCAGAACAACTGTTGTTATTTGGTTTTTAGGAGCATTAGCAACTAAGGCCATACTGCTCCGGGGATATGCGGTGGTCATTCCCTGACCTTTCCACATTCTCTGTATTTGGTGGTTACTGGCTTGAACCCCGGTCTAATCTAGAAGTGTGTGCTACGCACTGCTGCTCCTGCCCACCTGGCTACGGAAGCACCTCCAGAACAACTGTATCAAAAGTGATGTCTACATTCACCAAGTATATAAAAACAAAATCTGATAGGACAAATTGCGACAGAAAATTGAAGCTAACTGAAAGGACTGTAGCCTGAAAATATAAAACTACTGAATCAAAAATAACTGTAGTACTTAATGTGAGACTCAGCAATCCAGTTTACAGCAAAAGAGTTCAGCGACAACTTCATAAATCTGAAATTCAGACAGAATCGCTATTTCCAAGCCACTTGTAGTGACAGAGCTGCTATTGCCAATGCTAGAAAGACAATGCAATGGTGTAAGGAGCAAAAAACTTGGTGATTGGAAACATCATATTACCAGGGAGAGTTTATGTTTGGCAAATTCCAAAGGAAGTGCATCATCCGACTGTCTTGTGACAATAGTTAAACGTAGAGAAGGATCAACAACAGCTTGGGCAGGAATATCTTGATATTCTTTAGGTCCTATCATCATCCTGAATGGATGAATTACTGCCACTGATTACCTTGACATTCTGGGTGACCAAGTTCATCCTATAGTGCAGCGATGTTCAACCTTTATTTTAATAACAGCATCCCTAAATCATTTATTTTATTTTGGGGCACCCCTACTCAATTTTCTGCCTGTTAGATCCAATTCTCTCTGTCTCTCTCTCTCTCTCTCTCTCTCTCTCTCTCTCTCTCTCTCTACATATATATATATATACAAAGGGTACTAGGAAAGTTTTGCAATACAGCTTTGTTTATTTAATTTTTTCAAAGTAATTTCCTCTACATTCAATACACCTCTCTATCCTCCGAAACCAATCTTTAAACCAGTTCTGCCAAGTTTCACTAGGGAGTAAAGCACACTCGTTGTCCCAAGCCCGTAGAAGGTCCTCATCACTGGAAAACCGCCTCCCTTTTAGCTTCATTTTCACATGCGGGAACAGTGCAAAGTCGCAGGGAGCAAGGTCTGGACTGAAGGGAGGGTGCTCGAGAAGTTTCAGTCCTGTCGTGGTCAAATATTCGGTGCAGGCTTTGGCGCGGTGAGCTGCAGCATTATCGTGATGGAGGTACCAGGTGTCCATTCTTGACTTTGGCCGCAGGTTCTTCATAGATCCAATGACTTTAGGCAGGCATTGTTCAGTATACCACTTAGCTGTGACTGTCTTCTGCGTGTCCAAAACGACACGTTCCACAATTCCACTCGATTTGAAAAATACAGCTATCATTTTCTTCTTTACAGATCGGGATTTTCTGACAATTACGGGTGTGTCGTCATCATCAAAGACCCAAACTTTGTTCTGAGCCTTGGTCGGCAGATCGTAATAGTACAGCCAAGTCTCGTCACCTGTCACGATGTTGTTCACATACCGAGATTGTCCCTTATCAAACTTTTTTAACATCTCCCGGCACCAAGTCACACGTCGTGTCATCTGCTCTTCAGTCAGTTGATGCGGCACCCAAAGAGGACAAAGTTTCTTCACGTGCAAATGATCTTGCAGAATCGAACGAATTGCTGGTGCATTTAGGCCCAAAGTATCCTCTATCTGTTGGTAGGTCACTCGCCTGTTTTCGTCAAGCATTTTCCTCACAGTAGGTAGGTCACTCGCCTGTTTTCGTCAAGCATTTTCCTCACAGTAACATTTTCCTCCGTAACTGATGTTCGTGGCCTTCCCGGCCTCTCAGAATCCTCCAGAGTGAAATTTTCCTTTTGGAATTCTCTATACCACCTGAATATCGTTGTACGATGTGGACAATCATCATCTAGTGCAAGAGTCATTTCTTCTAAGCACTAGTCTATGGTTAAACCACGCACGAAATTATACCGCAAAACTGTCCTTATCTCATTTTGTGACCACGATGCCATCGCAAGCACTTTACACTCTCACTACTAATGAATAACTGAGCCCATTGACTTGGCGCGGCGGCTACTATGCACGTCTACTATGCACGTATGGACATGTCTCAACATGCAGCAACAAGCAGCTTCCTGTGATTCATTGTTGCGTCATATTGCAAAACTTTCCTAGTACCCTTTGTATATATATAAAATATTAAAAAATATATAGAGGTACTAAGTAAACATCAATTAAAGATTATCACAAAATTGAAAAGATACTGTACACCTTTTTATAATGAAATAAACATATAAATTAAAAAAATAATAATAAGTTTAAGTAACTTAAACCCAAATTACGTGGCACCCCTGGAATGTTGCTGGAGCACCCGGTTGAAAACCACTGCTATAGTGCAAACAGTGTTTCCCCACAAACGATGCCATGCTTCAAGATGATAATGCTGCAAAACATACAAAGCCAGCTGTGTCCAATCTTGGTTTGTGAAGCAAGAAATTCAGACTAAGCATTTCCCATGGCCTGCACAATCACCAGACTTCAACATTATTGAATCACTGTGGCTATATTTGGAGAGAAGAGTAAGAAGCAGATTTCCTCCACCACCCTCATCAAGGAATAATGAAATGTTTCTACCACAAATAATAGTCCAATATTCCTCTTAAGAGAGATAAAGATTTATTTGAATCTATTCCGCATAGAATAAAACACTTTTAAAAGCAAAGAGTGATCCAATACCAAATTAGTATATACATTAGTACATAAATAATATTGGTGTAAACACACCATAGAGAACTCTTAAACAAAAAACTGTTAGTAGTTTGAAGGGCATCATTTTATCTGTATCTCATATTGTGCTCTTCCTTCACAGCAAGTTGCCATGTATTGCACTACCTTGAATAAGTAACGCTTGACTAAAAGAGAAGACTATTGTTATTTATTCTCAGTGGGCACCACCACCCAGAAGGTACCGTTTCAAGGCTTGTTGGCCTTTCATCGGTGGGTGGGCAGGTACCCTGGTATTGCAGACATGACAATCCAGTTGTGAAAATAATCCCACAATATGAGAGATGCTAGAAGATGCATGTGATAATATTTAAGTAAAATTAGTATAGTATCTCTTATCACAAGTGTTTCCATTATTTTGTCCACCGTACTCCCCTGTATGTACACATATTTTAGCACATGTAGCATATGTATCCAATTGCCAAATGGTTAGAATCTTGGAAACAAAGTTTTACTCCATTAAGAAAGACTTATAAAAGTAGTTTCAGATGCAGTAGGAGATTAGGACAAGCACAGTATACGTTACAGTTCCTGTGCTAGATCCCTAAAAGGTTCTCATCGATCAATACCATTTTCCATACTAATAGCAAATTTTCCAGAAAATTTTCCCAGTCAGGTGGTATTACTATGTAACCGTTGGGGAAGTATAATACTTTACAATATTATAAAATTTTCTGTTATTTATAAATATGACTTAAGCGATCCAGAGCAAAAATGAATTGCGTAATTTAACATTATATGCTCCTGTTGCATAGACCTCAATTGCATAACAAGTTCGAATTAATATTGATCGAGATCAGTGAGCAGTACCATACGGTACCACGAGAAACACTTAAATTTTAGCCAGGCAGTCAGTTAAACTCACTGGGTTGTGCACCCATTCGATAGGTCCTGGGGAGAACACTGATGTTTACATATAACTGTTTCTTATATCTATCTTGTGTGGCAAATAAAATAGGACCAGATGATTTTCAAAAGTGTCAATATTTTGGTGCAAATTGAAAGTTTTATGTTTTTGTAACCAGACCTGCAAACCAAACCGAACCACACCCATTTTTCTGAACCATAAACCAAGCCCACTGAACAGATTTTTTTCTGAACCACGAACTGAACCAACATTTTTTGGAAAAGTGGTTCAGTTTTTGGTTAAAACATCAACTATGGCCTATTGGTCAATGAAAATTTGGAAAATTTTCATGGGGAAATCCAGTGAATAGGAAATATATACTCCTTTCTTTTTCCACTCTTCATGGCTAGGCTTCTATAATGGTTACTAAGAAGACGTGAAAAGCACTGCATCGGATTAGCAGCCTATCTTGGGGTAGGGAAAAAGATTTTTTGCATTGACCAAGAAATGAGTTCCAGAGTGACCCTGTGGGCCCAGGGTCCGGGTCCCTGCCAGGGCTATTTGAATAGATGCTCTGCAGTGGGTTGCATGGGAAGGGGATGCTCTCAATGTAGCAAAACACCGATCAAATCAGTGATAAGGAAGTGAAAGGGCGTAGTACTGAGAATCACTCATTAGCATTTTTCTTTGAAAAGATTAGCATATTTAGTTTCTGGGGTTTTGTTATGAGGGTTCATCATTCCTATTTCCGCTCAGGCATAATGCACTTCGGCTGTGATATTAGGTTACATGTGGACATCTTGGAGGAAGGATACCCAAAAGAAGCATCTTCGGTAAGTGTATATGTATTATTTTATTGTAACCTTTACTTATTAAATTATAATAACTCCTGGAAATTCCCATTTGTATCAGTTGAATTTTTATTTTATTTCAGATATTTTGAATGGTAACAATGAGAAACTCATACACCGATTACAGAGAATCTTCAGTAAATCTAAGCATGCTTAATATTAATACAAAGGGTACTAGGAAAGTTTTGCAATACAGCTTTGTTTATTTAATTTTTTCAAAGTAATTTCCTCTACATTCAATACACCTCTCCATCCTCCGAAACCAATCTTTAAACCAGTTCTGCCAAGTTTCACTAGGGAGTAAAGCACACTCGTTGTCCCAAGCCCGTAGAAGGTCCTCATCACTGGAAAACCGCCTCCCTTTTAGCTTCATTTTCACATGCGGGAACAGTGCAAAGTCGCAGGGAGCAAGGTCTGGACTGTAGGGAGGGTGCTCGAGAAGTTTCAGTCCTGTCGTGGTCAAATATTCGGTGCAGGCTTTGGCGCGGTTAGCTGGAGCATTATCGTGATGGAGGTACCAGGTGTCCATTCTTGACTTTGGCCGCAGGTTCTTCATAGATCCAATGACTTTAGGCAGGCATTGTTCAGTATACCACTTAGCTGTGACTGTCTTCTGCGTGTCCAAAACGACACGTTCCACAATTCCACTCGATTTGAAAAATACAGCTATCATTTTCTTCTTTACAGATTGGAATTTTCTGACAATTATGGGTGTGTCGTCATCATAAAAGACCCAAACTTTGTTTTGAGCCTTGGTCGGCAGATCGTAATAGTACAGCCAAGTCTCGTCACCTGTCACGATGTTGTTCACATACCGAGATTGTCCCTTATCAAACTTTTTTAACATCTCCCGGCACCAAGTCACACGTCGTGTCATCTGCTCTTCAGTCAATTGATGCGGCACCCAGAGAGAACAAAGTTTCTTCACGTGCAAATGATCTTGCAGAATCGAACGAATTGCTGGTGCATTTAGGCCCAAAGTATCCTCTATCTGTTGGTAGGTCACTCGCCTGTTTTCGTCAAGCATTTTCCCCACAGCAGTAACGTTTTCCTCAGTAACTGACGTTCGTGGCCTTCCCGGCCTCTCAGAATCCTCCAGAGTGAAATTTCCCCTTTGGAATTCTCTATACCACCTGAATATCGTTGTACGATGTGGACAATCATCATCTAGTGCAAGAGTCATTTCTTCTAAGCACTGGTCTATGGTTAAACCACGCACGAAATTATACCGCAAAACTGTCCTTATCTCATTTCGTGACCACGATGCCATCGCAAGCACTTTACACTCTCACTACTAATGAATAACTGAGCCCATCGACTTGGCGCGGCGGCTACTATGCACATATGAACATGTCTCAACATGCAGCAACAAGCAGCTTCCTGTGATTCATTGTTGCGTCATATTGCAAAACTTTCCTAGTACCCTTTGTATATGTAGTTCTAATACCTATGTGCATAAATGGAAAACTTCTCTGCAGTATTTTTATTTATCATTATTTTTAATATTTTATTTTATTTATTATTCAATTTTTTCTCATTTTCTCATATTCACAATATATGATATAATTAAAACGATGCCGTTTTTAATAAAATTTTAGAGCTTGCTACGTACTGCTATGCTGCTTTTGCACAACTTGTACATTTTCAAATTCTTTCGCAGCCTTAATGCTTAAACCCCAAAAGTGCTTCAGTCTAAATTACCTAAATTATATGCAATTAATCCGTGTAATGAGTGTACCGTGTATCTCGAAACAACATATATCGAAGTTAAAAACCAATAGGAAAAATTCTAATTCTTCAATGATGTTTTGGAACATTCGTTACAAGACTTAATTTGGGTCTTTAAAATACATTTTAACTGGGTATATAGATAGAAATAGAAAGAATAATGAAAAGCAAGTAAGTAAAAAACGTTTATTTAAAAAATGAACTACAAAATCATCCCCAGAGGCTCGCATCTGGCAAGTATGGGCTTGGCACACCCAGGGTCCTGAGCTGGATATCATCATTCTTTTCTTTCTTGGTGATTTCCTTCTACCTCTCTCTTTTTTGGTAATTCACAATTTTTTTTTTTTTTTTTTTTTTTTTTTGCCTGGTGCAGCATAGGCCTCAGGCATCCTTGCACCATATGGCTAATAATAATAAAATGAGTAAAAAATGGATATGCAGCTTTCTAAAAAAATATTTTTCAAGCTTCATCTGAATAGTTGTAACCTTCTTTTTCTCTTCATAAAGTTTGCAACAGCAGCTAATTCAGTTTTCTAGGGTTCGGCAAACTAGCATGCTTCTTTCCACATTCAGATCTAAATTCATAATTTGTTGTTTAACAGTTTCCAAATTTCGAAACATCTACTTGAGTTCCTTTAACGAAATTTCCTTAGAGATATAATACTCCTCTCCTTCGGTTGCAATTTCTTCTTTCTCGTCATAGGCATGCTGTTGTTCCAATTCTAAGATCCATGTCAATGAGTGACTGTGAATGTGAATTCAAAGCCAAGATCCTTTCCAATGATGCTAATTTCTTCAATAACAGTGGCAACTCAATTTCCAAAGCCACAAAAGTCATTTGCACAGTAAGGCAAAAGATATTTCCACACAGCCCTCATTGTGCTAGCCGCAACTTCTTGCCATAACTCATAAATATTTTCAATAGTTTGCCTAATATTAAAATTATTCCAAATTCAGTCAATGAAATTGCACCTTCCCCGTCATAGATTGCACTACTTTCACAAAAGTTCTTCATAGATAATAGGACTTGAAAGTTGAAATTATGCCCTGTTCCATTGGCTGCAGCAAAGAAGTAATGTTCGGAGGTAAAAATACTACTTTTACATTTTCACACAGCCATTCAGCACAGTAGGATGGCCAGGGGCATTGTCAAGAACTAAGAGAGCTTTAAATGTAAGATTACTTTGCTTGCAATAGTTTATGACTCTGGACAAAAATAACTCTTAAACCAGCCTTCAATGAAAGCTTGTGTGACCCATGACTTTTTATTTGCCCACCAAATTACAGGAAATGATGCTTTATTGCAACCTCTTAAAGCCCTCAGATTTAGTGAATGGTAAATAAGCATAGGTTTCAATTTGAAATTGCCTTCAGTGTTTCCTCCCAACAGAAGAGTTAAGCAGACCTTGGAGACTGTGATTCTTCTTTTTTAGCTAAGAAAGTTCTAGATGACATTTTCTTCCAATAAAGGCTAGTTTCATCAACGTTAAAAATTAAAGAGTGATGTAATATCACTCTTTACCTCCATCCCAGTGGAACTTGCCATCTCTTGTGCAAAACAACTCTTGGACAATGATGAAACCCTTAGCGACAGAACCAGACTGACACCTGATGACATTTCCACCGCCCTCAGACTGTGCTTAACAGGGGGTGCAATCATGTTTAGCGACTCAATTTACTAGCAGGTGCATGGCACAGCCATGGGTTCCCCTGTCAGTTCGGTCACGGCAAACATCGTGATGTAGGAGTTAGAGGGACGTACTTTTACACACGCACCAGATCACATCGCCTTTTGGTGTCACTATGTAGATGTGTTCGTAGT
Source organism: Mastigoproctus giganteus (assembly GCF_048544385.1). Lineage (NCBI taxonomy): Eukaryota > Metazoa > Arthropoda > Arachnida > Uropygi > Thelyphonidae > Mastigoproctus > Mastigoproctus giganteus. Next base: position 83,227,124 of record NC_143586.1, on the reverse strand, counting down.
TATCCCTAGAGACTCAGGTCAGCGAATCCTAACCCACCTCAACTCACTATCGCCCTTCATAAAATTCACGATTGAGCTGGAGTCGAACAACACCATACCATACCATACCTAGATACCCTCGTCCGGCGCGAAGACACATGCTTGAAGACGACAGTTTATCGTAAACCTATGTGTGCTGGCCAATTTACCAACTTCCTGTCAGCACACGCACGGGGTCACATCCTCACCACTGCCCGAACCTTGCTAACTCGCGCCTGGACACACTCTAGCTCTGCAGGTAAAAGACGCACAGAGATCACCAAGGTTAAAGTGGACCTTGCGAGGTGTGGCTATCCCATCGACATCCTTGACAGGTGTGACCTACAGGCACGCGACAATGAAGCGACCAACGGTAACGTCGATGGTGGTGAGTCATCCAACGAGGGCATTTATCCCATACTACCCCAACCTATCACAACAGATCGGTAGAATCCTAAAATCACATGGGATAAAGTGCATCCAACTCCCAGGCAAGAAACTGAGTTCTCTCATTTCCAACGTGAAAACACCTGTCCCCACCCTTCTGCAGAGCGGTTTGGTCTATCGCATCTCTTGCCGTGACTGTACTAGCTGCTACTTTGGAGAGACTGGACGTCGGCTCAAGAAACGTCTCTCAGAACATAAAAGGGCGATCCGTTTAGCAGATGTGGAATACTCAGCTATTGCCGAGCATGTCTGGACAACCCACCACGACATTGACCCACACCGCGATGTCGTGGTTGTGGACAGGTCCCACCATTACCTACGGCGCACCTGGTTGGAATCGTTACACATAAAATGCTCGGATACCTCTTTGAACAGGAACAGTGGTTGTCAAGTTAACCCCATCACAGAAGCAATAATTCTGTCCATAGACAAACGCTGGCCGCGTCACCACCATACGTCACAGCCACAAACTTCAACCTCAAACAATTAGCCTCGCGCACCAACTTGGCAGTGCACATCTCCATTCTAACTGCCATTCAATATGTCTAACTGAAGAAGGCTGTCTACTCAGCCGAAAGCTCTTTTGAATACTAACCGTTCTCTATATGTATATTCTAGTATTAACCGCTCTGAGGAATTATAATTTTTCATTTCATTTCACTTGGTAAACTTCAGATAAATCGTCAATATGTTCAAGATGAGATAAGTAGACAAGCTAATCATTCGCATAAAGAACTTACAGCTGTTTTGAAGGGCAGATTAATTTCTTTGAAAAAAGATACTGCAACTCGATTTGAGAAGTCAATTTTGGGAAAAAATGTAAAATTTTTTGATTGTGACAAGATTGTTCTAAAAACACTTGCGATAAGATCAGAATTGAATGATCGGGCTATGAGCGGTAATTTATGCAAAATAGTTTCAAGTGTCTTGAAAGAATTTGAAATTAAATTAAAACAAGTGTATTCTTTAACGACAACTGGGCTAATATGATAAGTTCATTCAAATTACTTGCACAGGAACTGTAAAACGCGATGTGGAAGATGATACTGAAGATATCGAAGAATCTGAGACTATAGACTAGTGATACAAATGTATGTAAAGAAAATTTCCATGATCTATGTGTTCAGGATATTATGGTATCTGTTCGTTGTGCTGCACATTCTTTGCAGTTGGCTGTTAAAGATATCCTGAAATGTGATGAATTGAAACTTTCCTTGGCTAAAGCACGAGCAGTGGTGAAAAAGCTGTGAACCCCTTCTATCCTTATACACATTAAAATAGAAAAGTTTAGGAAACCAATACTAGACTGCAAAACCAGATGGAATTCCACTGTTAATATTATTATTATATTGTAGCCACATAGTGCAAGGAAGCTAGAGGCTTATGCTGCACCAGCCAAAAAAAAATTTCCAAGTTACCTTGATGAGAGAGAGAGAGATAAGTTACGTCTTGTGGAGCTAAAACAATTTTGCATCAATTTATCTGTGTTCGTAAAGGAATTGCATTTGTCAGCCAGTGTGTGGCAAAAGATTGAAAATATATAGAAGTTTTGGAACCCATTAGAGTAGCATGTGAAGTGCTGCAGTCAGAGCAGTTCACGACAATTGATTTTTACTACACATGGATGAAATGCAAAATGGAAGTTAGAAAAATTGAAAATGAATTGTCATCTTTTTTGGTAACCTCCCTCATGCTGCAAGAAGTAAATTTGATGGAAAGCGAGACTTTTTTTAGCTTGTATGTATCTGGACCTCGGATAAAAAAAAAAGTAAAGTGCAGCCATTATCAACCCACTGCAGGATGGAAGCCTCCTCAACAATTCATGTTGAGGGAAATGGACCATAATCTGCCACGCTGGTCCAGTGCGGGTTGGCAGATCGACCGTATTCAGCAGTCAGGGGCTTGAACCCCGGTCAACTCAAAGAGCGTGTGCTACTGCACTCCCGCTCCTGCCCACTCGGCTACGGCAGCCTAGATACATATATACAAATATTACTAGATAATATCCAAAAACAGAATGCTAAGAAACATTTATGATAGCTTACGTCAGCTCAGTCTACAAAAAAAAAAAAAAAAAAAAAAAACCCACCTGAAATGAAAAGTTCAGATGAAATTGAACATATTACTGTAACGGGTGAAACCATGGATGACATCGAAAAGCTGTTATTTGAAAAACAGACAGATAGTGGAAAAAAAAGAAATTCGACTTAATGGCTCACAGGAACAATTTTGATGATATCAAAAGGGTACTAACAAAAACAAGCGTCTTAGGATATTGGAAACCAAAAGAATTTAGTCACCCAGAGCTTTATCAGCTAGCCAAAGCAATTTTCGCAGTTCCTGCCACACAAGCAAGTGTAGAAAGATGCTTTTCGACATTAAAGATCATTTTGACTGATAAGAGGAGTTGTTTCGGCTCAAAGTTAATGGAGGACATTTTATTTTTAAAATTAAATAATCAATTTCAAATTACCTATGTAATCTATGTTGTTTTTAAGATTTCATGATAAATTTTCAAAGTAAAATTATTTTGATACATTAATTTTTTATGTCCATTACCTGAGTGACTAATAATATTTAGCTTGTAATTCATGTGTGTTTCTTCCGCTCTTAAAGTTTTATTGTGATTATTTTCTGTGATTTTTTATATTATCTGGAAATATCTGCCTTACTTAGTATTAATAAATTATATTAAAAATTTTTTTTGAATAATTATTTTCTTTCCAAATTAAACATTCTCTTGTATATAAGTACCATATTCAGTACTCATAAATATTCTCTTGTTTATGAGTACTGAATACGAGAAGAGATAGTTAATGTTTTGGTAATTTCTGCTACTGTTTCAATCAGATTTAAAATGATTAACATGTGATTTTATTACTTGTGAAATATATTAATATAATTTACTTTTATTTAAAATAAGATTTTATAGTAACATTTTTTATTATAATGTGATATTATTATTATCATTAATGAACTAAGAACCTATACGAATTATTTCAGATGATATACTTGACTAAACCAAACCACTGGTCAAAATCGCCTTTTGAACCAGAATGCAAACTGAACCACTTGAGAAATTTTTGAACCGAACCGGTCCAAATTTTAGGTGGTTTGCAGCTGTTTGTTTCATTTCTCTATATAACATAAGTGTGTACAAATACTGTGATATAAAAGATCCAACAGTATTCATATAATAAATTTATTTTTATTTATTATTATAAAACTTGATATTTTGGACAAAGTTATTATTATAAAACAATAATAATAACTGTGTCCGATTATTATTATTATTGTTGTTGCTCTCATATTATTTCTCCCTGACTGGGGGTTCCACCCCATGACAAGTATTGCTACCAAGTACACAAGGTGGTTGCTATGTCTGGTTATTATTGATCGAGGAACTCTGACTATCTATCCTCCAGGTGTTCAGGATTGCGACTTTCTGGAGTTCCTTGTATGTGTTCTCTGGAAGACGTATTGCTGCTAGGTTGTTGTTTGACACGATGATTGGGATGGTCGTTACTTGTTGCACATTCCATATCCCTTTGATCTCCTGTCTTAGGTTTGTGTACTTCCTGATTTTTTCCTCATGGGTTTTCTGGAAGTTGCCAGTGTTGGGCATGCTATGTCAATCAGATATGTAGCCTTTTCCTTCTTGTTTACAATGGTCATGTCTGGTCTGTTGTGTGGCACTGTCTTGTCTGCTATTATGATGTGGTGCCAGTACAGCTTGGAGACTGAGGTGTTTAGTACTACCTGGGGTTCGTACCTGTAATGCAATACGCTTTCTTTGATCAACTGGTATTTCCTTGATAACTTCTGATGTATTATCCTGGCTATCTGGTAGTGTCCACAAATGTACTCAGTCTGGGTGATCACCTTGCATCCAATGATGATGTGTTGGATTTCTTCTGAGGCCAGGTGGCATTGTCAACATGTATCATCTGACACTCCAGGCTCCATGGCGATGTATTTTTTATAGTTTCTGGTGTTGATTACCTGGTCTTGGGCGGTGAGCATGAATCCTTCAATCTCAGGGAAGAGCATCCCACTTGTGAGCCATGCATTGGAAGCAATATTATCTGTGTTGTCTTGATAGAAGTCATTGCAGTATCTGCCACGGAGTGTCTTCTTTGCCCATCTTTCTAGCTTCGTTTGTGCCTCCTGGTTGGGAGGGGACTCTTTGCTTAGGTTGAGCAGGGTATGCCACTTGTCTATCTTCCTTATAGCCTTGTAAAGTGTTGCTGCATTTTCCAGGAAGTAATTCTTCAGGTTAGCTATCACTGTTTTTCTGCTGCTCGATGCATTCAGGCCCATTCCTCCATCTTTCTGAACTATTGTCAGTCGCTTCACAGCTGACTTCGGGTGGTGTTGGCGGCTCTTGGTCACCATTGTCCTTGTCTTTCTCATGATATCCTCCAGTTCCGTATTAGTCCGGTCTCTGACCCCAAAAGAGTATGTTATCACTGGGACAGCATAGGTGTTTATGGCTTTAACTGTGTTCCCTCCATTTAGTTTTGCTTTTAGCAGGCTTCCAAGTCTCTGGTAGTATTTTTCATTCAGGCAGGCCTTGATTTCCTTGTGCTGTACCAACTGAGCCTGCATCATTTCCAAGTATTTGCATCTCTCCCTCAGTCATGGCTTTGATCTCTTTACCAGTCTGCAGTTTGTAGTTTCGGCTGACTAATTTCCCCTGAGGCAATCCGTTGAGCTTGCATTTGTCTAGACCAAATTCCATCCTCATATCATTGCTGAATTCTTCGATGACCTGGAGTAGTTCCTGGAGTTGCTTTTCAGTTGCTGTGTAGAGATTGATACCATCCATATACATCGGGTGGGTGAGGGTGTACAAGTTTTCCCTTCCTTCTTTAAGTTATATCCATACTTGCTGTTGTTGAGCATGGTGAATAGCGGGTTGAGTGCTAGACAAAATCACAGTGGGCTCAGGGCATCTCCTTGAAAGGTCCTCTCTTAATGGAGATCAGTCTGGTTGTGATGTTCTCGACCTTAATGGTTGTAGTCAATTTTGCCATCGTTGCTTCTAAAAAGTTTGACACTGTCAGACTGATTGTAGATTGTCAGCATCTCTATTAACCATCTACAAGGCATGGAGTTGAAGGCCTTGCTGTAATTGATGTAGGCCATGTACAGGTTACAGCGCTTCTTGTAGGCTTGCTTTATAACTGTGGTATCTATGGTTAATTGCTCCTTGCATCCTTTCAGCTGTTTGGCCATTAGGTTCTGGCTCTCCAAGTGGTCTGATATCTTCTTGGTTATGCAGCTGGTCAGGATATTGTACATTGTTGGGAGACAGGTGATTAGCCTGTATTTTGCCTGGTTTCTTGTACCTTGGTCTTTTAAGCTTCAGATATGTGAGATTATTTGAGTGAGAAAGTTTGGTTATCATTATTGTTGTTGCTCTTATATTATTCCGGTTGTCATTATATATGTATCCCAATTGCCAAATGGTTAGAATCTCAGAAACAAAGTTTTACTCCATTAAGAAAGACTTATAAAAGTTGTTTCAGATACAGTAAGAGATTAGGACAAGCACCGTGTACATTATAGCTCCTGTGCTAGATCCCTAAAAGGTTCTCATTCATCAAAATATATAACAAAACATGTTTATATATAACTGTTTCTTATATCTATTTTGTGTTTCAAATACAACAGGATCATAGGTTTTTCAATAGTGTAAATATTTTTGTGGAAATTGAAAATTATGTTTTTGTAACATTTCTACATATTACATAAGTGTGTACGAATACTGTATATAAGATCCCACAGTATTCATATAATAATTTTTTATTTTATTTTATTTATTATTATAAAACTTTTTTTCCTTTATGGCATTTTCTTCCCTTGTGACGGGTACTGCTACCAAGTTCATGGGTGGTTGGTTGTGTCCAATTATTATTATTATTTTTTTATTGGTCAAGGAACTCTCTTACTCTCCAGGTATCCAGAATCACAAATTTCTGGAGTCATCTGTTCTTAAGTGTTCTCTGAGAAGCCTACTGCTGCTAGGTTCTTATGAAGGCTCTTTGGCACCATGTCAGTGGTTAACACAGTGACAGGATGGTTATTACTTGTTCTGTATGCCACATTTCTTTGACGTCCTGCCTTAGGTCTGCATATTTCCTGGAGCTTGTTGGTGTTGAGCACCACTATGTCAATCACGTAGGCAGCCCTTTGCTTCTTTTTGATTAACCATCTACAAGAATTATTTCATTAAATACAGTATCTTGAATGTCTGAGGATTACATCTGGTCTGTTGTGTGGGATTGTCTTGTCCACTGTTATGGCATAGTCCCAGTATAGCAAGTGAGTAGAAGTCTCTAGTACAGCCTGAGGTTTGTACTTGTAATATGGTAGGTGTTCTTTCATCAACTAGTATTTTTTTAGCTAGCTTCTCAGGTATTATCCTGATGACCTTGTCATGTCTGTGAGTGTACTCATCTGACTGATCACCCTGCATCAATGTGCTGGAGTTGACTTTGACCATTCACTGGGAGCTGTGCACTGGTGGCAGGAGGGATACGAAATCACACCCAATGACACTAAAATCATAGGCTTTTCACATAATTTCAAGATCCACCTTTAGTTAGAATCGGCACACATCAGTGCCACAAATTACAATCAACGGTGATCACAGCACCTGCATACACCTCATCTTTCAGCCTCTCATACTTCACGAGTTCGACAGTCACCATCACCTTCCTCTCCCTCTCTTCTCCCCTTTCCAGACCACTCTCTGCCACTCCCTCGTCACTCATTGCATCCCCCCTCCATCCATGACCCCGCGAGCTTAAATATTTAAACATCAATCCACATACATAAAACCACTGCTTTCCAGTGTTCAATCAGTTGATAAAGGCTACATACTGTAGGAGAAAGCTACTATTTCTGCGTTCTATGTTTGAGCTTATGAGTATGTTATATCTTGATGTTAGTACTAAATTTATGTTGTTATATCCTGATGTTAGTGCTAAATTTATGTTGTTATATCTTGAATGTCTATGCCTAGTGTCAATTTACTTTTACAATTCAACTATGTGTATGCTTGCATTAAATACAGTATAGTATTGAAAATCCAAATGTCAATAATCTGATCAAGTCAGCATTTATTTTTTTTTTATGCTGGTGCCATAAAATAATTGTAAGTGCTGGTTATTGTGATCACATTTGCAAATTTAATTTTGATTCTATTCAACGGCAATTGTAATAAGCTAAAATAGGAGGAATATTATCCACAAGCTATAAAAGTAAAGATAAAAAGCACAAATTTATACTTTTATTTCACCTTACGAATTAACAAAATTAATTAATTAAATAAGTGAACATCAGAAGAATATTATCCACAGGTTAGCAAAATAAATTTACACTTACATACATAGCTTAATTAATATACATACAGTACTAACTAAACACAACACTTTGTAATCTGATATTTCTATTCACTGACTTTTTTTTTCCTTTTCTTTTTTTGGGTTGTTCAATAACAAAGAACATGACATGCACAAATTGCAAATAACATGATATGTGCAAGTGAGATATGGAGTAAAATGTTTACGAAGTTTAGATATAATGAAGAGATTCTGAACATTTAGAGAGTTTTATTTTACCTACTGAAGTTATGGTCTTTTTCTCCTTAAAAGGAAGCAGAAATTTTTTAAAATTAAATCGAAGATTGAGATTTTAAACACTTTCAAAGGGAGAAGGGGAGTCATCATTATTAAGATTTTACAAGGTTGGAAAGTCAACGATAATAGAAATTAAAAACAACAAGGAAAAAATTTAAGTTCACAGTAAAACTTAATTCAGATGATGGTGCAAAAAAAAAAAAAAACTATAGGAACAGCTAATGACCCATCCCTCAAAGATGCTGTTTGTTGTTGTTGTTGGGTTCTGAGATCATCAGAAACTAAGGTCATATTGCTCTGTGTGTATTGTCTGTAAACTGCATGTTCTGTGGTCGATTTTCTGTTTGCTGGATGAAAAGATTGAGTTTCTGGAGGAAACCATGCTACTCTTCCCTGAGACTGAATAACTCAGCCATGTTGTGAAAATGGCCCATAAAAATTCCTCCCATTATTGACAGGACTCAAACTCAGGTTAAAACGCAGGGTGCAGAGGACGGTGATTCTATTGCCTGTATCCACGAGAGCTAGGTATGAGCAACATACAGTACAAGCTGAATACTATCCAACTCAATTACTCTTGCTGAAAAGAGTGAGAGAGCTGTCAGCAAAGAAACGAAGTTAAAAAATGGTGCAGCAAAAAATAAGTAATTTTCAATTAAAGGCATGCATATGTGTTCTTGTGACTGAAAGTTCCATTAGTTTTGTTACCTATGAATAAAAATAGGCAAGTACAACTTATTGTTTTTATTTCTAAACTTACTAAACTTTTTTTTTTTTTTTTTTTTTTTTTAAGTATCCAGAACTGTATTTTTGATAAGTTTGAAAATTTGAACAAATCAGAAGTCCGACCAACCCCCAGTCTCAATTAGTTTAGATTATTGATGCTTTATTGTATTAAAGTCCTTTTCATTTGCTTGGTGTATGCAAGAAATTATAGTATGTATCACTGGATTGTTTCTGGGGCTGGGTAGCATCATCAACATGTCATCTGTCACTCCAATGATCTTGGTAATGTATTTCTTGTAGTTCCTAATGCTGGTCTTGGAGAGTGAGCGTGCATTCTTTGGTATCAGGGAAGGGCCACCCACTCATCAGCACTGCATTAGAGGCCATCTTATCAATGTAGATGGTGGTCATTGTATTGTCTGGAGTGCATTTTTCGTCCATCTTTTCTGCTGTAGTGTGTGCCATTTGTCTACCTTTCTAATGGATTGGTAGAATGGCACTGTATTTTTCTGGAAGTAATCCTTCTTAACTGCCTTCTTTTTTTGTTCAATGAGGTTGATCAAACCCCTACCTCCCTCCCTCCCTCCTTTCTGGGTTATAGTCAGTCTATACTTTGACCTACGGGTGGTACTTAGTCTTGTTATCCTGGTCTATCTCATAATCTCCTCCAGCTCAGTGTTGGTGCAATCTATGGTCCTGAAGAGGCCTCTGTAGCCAAGTGGTCAGGAGCGGGGGTGCAGTAGAGCACACGCTCTTTGAGTAGACCGGGGTTCAAGCCCCTGACTGCTGAATACGGTCGATCTGCCAACCCGCACTGGACCAGCGTGGCAGATTATGGTCCATTTCCCTCAGCATGAATTGTTGAGGAGGCTTCCATCCTGCAGTGGGTTGATAATGGCTGCACTTTACCTTTTTTTTTTTTATGGTCCTGAAGGAGTATGATAATACTTCAACTCCATAGGTGTTTACGGCTCTGACTGTTCCTGCCATTCAGTTTTGATTTCAGCAGGCTACTTAGTTTGATGCTATTTCTCATCAGGCAGCACTTGGTCATCATTATCCTGGTCTACCTCAATCTACTCCAGGTCAGTCTACTAAGCCTGCAGAGTCCAAGTACTAACGTACTCCTGAAGGAATACGTTAGTACTTGGACTCTGCAGGTCCTGTAATTCAGTTTTGATTTCAGTAGGCTCCTCAGTCTCTGATGCAATTTCTCTGTCAGATAGGCTTTGATCTCATGTTCTAACAGGTGAGCCTGCATCATCTATGGATATTTGAAGGTCTCTCTTTCTGTAATGGCTTAAATCTCTTCACTGGTCTTCAGTTGGTAGTTTTGGATGACTGTATTTCCTTGATGAAATCCATTGGTTTTGGATTTGTCTAAGCCAAAGTGCATCCTGATGTCAGTACTGAACTGACATCAGAATGCACTGACATCAGGATGTCAGTACTGAACTATTCAGTGATCAAGAGTAGCTATTTGAGTTGATTCTCAGTTTCTGCTTGTTTGTTTTTGTTTGTTATTTGGTTTTTAGGAGCATTAGCAACTAAGGCCATATTGCTCCGGGAATATGCGGTGGTCATTCCTTTGAACTTTCAGCATCCTCCGTATTTGGTGGTGACAGGCTCGAACCCCGGTCTAATCAAGAAGCGTGTGCTATGCACTGCTGCTCCTTCCCACCTGGCTACGGAGGCGCCCTCAGTTTCTGCATAGTTTGATGTCATCCACATCAGTCGAAGAGAGGGTGTACAGGTTCTATTCATCTTCTTTAAAGGTATATCCATTATTTTGCATGGCATTATTGTGCTGTTATTCTGCATGGTGGACAGTGGATTAAATGCTAGACAGACCATAATGGACAATTCCTCTTTTGATGTGGATTGGTCTGGTTGTGATGTTCTCGACCTTGATGATGGTACTCCATTTCGCTTCTAAGAAGGGTGTCAGTGTCTGGTTGACTTTATAGATCTTCAGTGTCTCTATCAGCTAGCTATGGGGCACAGAGTCAAAGGCCTTGCAGTCCTGATCAACTGTTCAGGACCACAAGTTGTACTTCTTCCTGAATTTCCCAATCTGTCATCAAAATATGTCCTTGATTTTCTTCCATTCTAGGTCTATCCAGTGGGCATCGCCATTATGGATAACTTTGCTGCTGCCCAGAATTCAAGTGCATTCTAGGATGTGTAGTGGTTGCAGTGCTTCTAGCAGTGTTGCTTCATAACTGCTGCATCAATGGTCAATTTGCTTCCTGCATCCTTTGCTCATCTGATTATATCCCTTCTGCTGCTCAGCTATGATGTTCTGGCTCTCCAAGTGCTCTGATATCTATTTAGTTATGCAGCTGATCAAGATCTTTTACACTGTTGGGAGACAGGTGATTGGTCTGAGCAGGTTTATGACATCTTTGTCAGCCTTCAGAAAAGTGATTCCTTGAATCAGAGAATCTGGGATCGTGTCAGGGTGTCACAGACCAGAACCAAGGTATTTCTGCACCCCAGGCAGAAAGATTTTTTGGTGGTACTTTACTAAGGATATAGTACAAGTGTTCAAGAGATGACGAGTTCTGCTGCAAATGGAGCAAGAACAATGATAAAATTAGCTGAGTACCTCTCCATGGCACATCAAATTTTCTTGAGTGAAACAGATGTAGCACATTCAAGTTTTTCGTGACTCAAACTGATACCTGTAGAATGTTTCTGTGAGCTGCGACAATCAAACCGGAAGAGATGGTTTAACCACAGGTGACACCCATGTAAAACTCTTCGATTGTATCCTTTATGGAGGTGAAAACCAATATCCTCTTCAGTAGTAGAGGACTATTTCTTCCTTTAAATGTGAACCATGCAACATCATATTGAAAACAACTTCAACCATGCACTGAGAGCTCCTATAACATTTTCTTGAATGATCCTTAAGTTGATCCTCTGGCTAAATAATACTCAAATTGTAATTACAAGGTGTCACCAGTTTCTACAATGTGCTGTCCTAAGGTGAGCAGTTTCGTTTGTCGATCATCAGATTACAGCAAAGTGGTTCCTTGTGCCACGCACAACAGCTGTGTGATGCAGTTCCTGATACTGCAGGCACGAGCTTTGGCAGCTGCTAGATAATCACTAATGATTCAAGAGGACTAGTACAAATAGGCCAGACAAACATCCCTAGTTAGTCCATCACTGAGTGCTCTTTCACAGCGGAGTATTTGAAGACAGGTGCTTCACCGAGTGGTATTTCAAGGCAGAGTATTCGAGGACAGGTCCTACCCTGAGTGAAATTTCCAGTCAGAATACTCAACGAGGATAGGTGATTCGGGTTGTGCATTTCATCACTGATTGGTCTTTAAAGTCGGTGTACTGGACAAGTCGATTGGAAACGTCAACCTCCAAACTAAACATATTTCAACGCTTATGAAGATGATGCATTTGGAATAGATGTGTTCATCTTCTGATTATAATTTATTGATGAGAATACTTTTCCGGCCTGACTGTAATTGCTTTTGGAGAATACTTCCATGGGTTGGAATTCAGCTTTCCAGGTAATATTTCATTTATTAAAAAGATTTTTCTATCTCAGACTGGACATTACATTGAAATTGTATGCACTGACGTCAATTTCTCACTAGCTACTTTTCATAGCAGGGACTCCAAATTCATTTTATACGAACTGCAGTGCTTCAAATGTCTTATACTTGTGTGGGAACATGAAGTGCAGAACTTCAATATCTTGTAATGGAGCAGGAATTAATGCTGTAAGTCTCTAAATATCTGTAATTGTGATTAGTGGCAGAGATGCCAGGAAAGCTGGCTGGGACCGCCTAGTACAATAAATAAGGGGGGAAGGGCTTAGAGGACTCCATCATTTTCATTTGCAGTATCAACTTCCTTGACTCCTTCCAAATTCACTTCTAACATTTCTGGGGAAATGTGGATGGACCTTCTCTGGCTTCTTTGTTCAACTCCATCGCACACTGTAATTTCTTCTGCTGTCGAAATAGCTTAGATCTCTCCTTGTACTCAATGGAGGTGGTTTTGGTGGTCGACTGCATGTATATTTCCTCTATACAGCTTACAATGCTCACTATTAGTCTTTGGCATGTTGAATTATATATTTTTTTCCATTGAAAATTTTTATTAAATACGGTGGAGAATGATGCAATCAGTAGGGGTACTGATTGGTTCATGCACTTGCCTGGTATGGAGTGGTACAATGGTGGGTGTGGGGCATGTATCATTTTGTGTCGCATTGTCTTGGTGATTTTTGTCAATCCATGGATGCAGTGCACATGTACATGCACCATACGCTTTACAACGCTAACTACAGTGGATCCCCCACTTTACGATGGACACTACATAACAAAATACCATTCACAATATATGTGGCAAGTGCCGGTCATCGTGATCACGTTTACAAATTGAATTTTAATTCTATTAATGGCGATTCTAATAAGCGAAAATAGGAGGAATATTATCCACATGCTAATAAAAATTGAAGTACAACGCACAGATTTGCACTTCATTACCTTAATGAAGTGCAAGTGAAGATGGCCTTCAGGGTTGCTTAATGACAGAGATATCATTTAATTTTATTAATGACCAATTAATAAAATTAAATGATATGTGAAAATCACAACAATATTTTCCACAGGTTAACAAAAGAAAAGAAAAAAGAAAGGAAGGCAAAAAGTCAATTACATCGGGTATTCCCAATTGGTTACCCTCCCAATTACTAACTGGGCTTAATGCTGCTTAATTGCGGTTATCACGCAAGAACCAGTACAATTGTTGGCTGTTCAGAGTGCTTGTAATACGTTTACTTGTGGAAATTGTCGCATTTTCGTTGCGTTTTTTTTTTTTCCAATCCAAGAACACAAGTTGCTCCCATCTGAAAACTGCCTGGAGTGCGTCTAAAGAGCGCCTAAAGGAGTTCACTTCAAAAAACAATGTCTTGAACAATGGTAACATATCTGACAAAGTCAAGTCGATAACAAGCTAAAGAAAGGTCTCAAACGTCAAACCATGGAAAAGCAGCGCGCGCGCGTGCACACATGCACACAGAGCCATGCCAACCCAGTGGTGTACCGCACCAGGGCGGCAATGACTAAGCGGCTGTAAAGACCAATGTTCTGTACACACTAAAAGAGATGGCAGAGACTAAGGAGACTAAAAGGTCAATGTATCAAAGAATGTGTTTTGTCATTTTATATTAACAAATAATGAATTTTAAATTTAAACCTTTTTTTTCCAATATTCTCAGATGTCTGATGGAAGGAAATGACTTTCTGGTTATGAATACAGAAAAAGAGGGGAAAAAATTGAAAGGCGACCAAATACAAAAAGACATAATGGTCATCAGGAAAAAAACTTTACATATTGTAAAGCTTAAGGCTTACTTTAAAAGGGGGAAAAAAAAAAAAAACACGCTGGGAACGAACGCTTATACATGCAGTAAGAGTAGTTGTAAGTTACTATGGAAATTTACAGGCGAGTCCATGATACGCAAAATTACGGTGAACATTTCAACTTAACAGAGGGGGAGGTCAGTCAAAATTTCAGGGTATGCCGGGGAAACATAGCGGATATATAAGGACGGGTTTCAATAGTGTTATGTTACGTTGGTCAGAGTCAGGAAGTGAAAGTGATACAGGGGGAGTTAGTGTTACAGGTGGTGTTAAAGGAGGAGGAGGTAGTTCTGGAGAGGTAGTCTTGTCTTAGTAAGCGTAGTCGTGGAATTATTGGAGATAGAAGTTAGTCGGGAAGCGGCGAGATTTTGCTGGATTTCGGAAAGGAAAATTTGCCAGCTAAAGGAAAGGGGTTATTCGGAATCAACTAAGTTAAAAGCAGCCAAGAGAAGTTGAGTTGGGTCGAAGGGAAGTTCGAAATTAAAAGCCGGATATTAGATGTGGAAGCTGTCACAGATAGTGCGGGAAAGTCAAGGAGCTGATCCTAAAACACTGAGAAGTAAAACTTATTGTAAGTATTGTTTTGTATTATTGTTTCTAGTCATCCTAAATGGAAAGGAAAGGCATTCTGAAATCCTAAGTACGATTAATTTGTCTAGCCTAAGAAACAGCTGGAATAACACGTTGAAGATTGTAAAGGAACTATTAGTTAGACTAGAAAAGAGAAATACTGTATGGATTTATTGTAATTGTTTTTCCCAGAGGGAAACTTCTGTAAAGGACCTCTTATTCCGTTTAGTAAAGAGATATACTGAATGGATTTGTTGTAATTGTTTTTCCCAGAGGGAAACTTCCGTAATATGAAAAGTTTTGTTAATAAATCTTTGTATGTATCTAAGTCAGTTTCTATAATTAAACATGTTAAATTTATCCTGTGTGTTGTTTATTGCCTCACTCAGATTCTAGCTAAGAATAATAGTAATCCTGAAATTTTCTGAAGCAGTCAGTGGCTGAAAAGGATAACAAGCGTTACCTATTAAAATTAAAGTAGGCATTCTCCCTAAAATTAACGTAAGAAAGGAACTAAATAAGAAAAGTGGTCGAATTCAAATGTCATGCCGGAACAAGGGAGAAGAGCGGACGTTACAATAGGCGAAGTTGCTTACAATATAAACACCTGAGCCTTTTTCATACCTTGTGTTGCTCATACTTTAAATTTAGTGGTGAATGATGTGGTAAAAATATCTTTTGAGACGATTGAATTTTTAGGAATCATACAGGAACGTTATAATGTTTTTTTCTAGTACTATAGTACTAAATGGTGGCAATATTAAAAAACAAAATTTCAAATCTTTCACTGAAATCATTGTCAGACACACATTGGGAAAGTCAAATAGATGCTATAAAACCTCTAGTATACCATCCACAACAAATTGATGATGCTGTTTATGAAATATATTTGGATTGTGATAATAAATTCAATTTAAAAACAAAATATCAATCTCGGTCATTGTCAAATAAAATTAGATATTTTAAATTCATGTGCTCTACAATTATTTGTTTTGAAATATATTATAAATTTTGTAAGCAAATTATTACAAAATACACAATCGGATATATTAACATCACTAATGCATTTAAAAAAAATTAAAGGAAATGATCATAAACTTTAGAACACATGAGCATTAGGTACGTGTACTTAAAAACGTAGCAAAAATTACTAACTCATTAGAAATTGACACTGATTTTTGGAAAAAAAACTTAAGAATGGGATGGAAACAAAAAATTATTTGATTATGAATATGGAGATGAATTTCTGCCAACACAAAAAGATATTTTTAAAATTAACTTTTTTTTTTTTGCCATTTTAGATACTACAAGAAATGCAACAGATGAACATTTTGAACAAGTTTTATGCATAATAACAATTTTAATTTATTACAATGTTTTAGGGAGCTAAGTAAAATGTCAAAAGATAATATTTTTAAACATTGTTCAGTTTAGAATTACAGTTATCAGATCATACAGTTATTTGGTCCTTCAGGCAGTCGCAGACATTCTCTCAGATATGCCAGATAAGCTGTGCTTGCTACCTGGGAGTTTAAAACTCTAATGAACTGATATTCGGGTGACACTGAAGTCCAGTGGACCCAATTTCGACGTAGTCCGAACAGTCTGTGACAGCCTCACAATGGTGGGACTGTTAGTAATCCTGGGTAAAACCCCTATGCGCAAGCACACTGTGGAGAACCACCCAGATTTGAATTGAAGTAAGCAGTGGTCGAAGTGTGGTGCCCACACCACACGGAGAAATGCCGCCCCTCTGTGTTACCAGGCAATACTAGGTGGTAGATAACTCATGCACTACTTGCTTGATGTTTGTGGAGCAGTCAGGTACGGGACATGATACTGCCATGGGGGATGTCTTTGTGTGTGCGCGAGGCAAGGAATGTAAAGGGATCGGGCGATAACTCAGCGTTGTTATGGGCCTATATGAGAGCTTGAAGGGTGGATGCCCTCGAAGGATTAAAAGTGAGGGGCCCATCAAGCACTCAGCTGCCCACACCAATGCCAGAGCTTGCACTTTGTCATCACGCAACACAGCGGCAGCCCCCTAGGCAAAATGCGCTGGTCAGAAAGGAACTAGAAGTTGTTGGTGACTATTGTCAGGGAAACGGAAAACATGCTTTGTAAAAAGGATAGGTGGAACAGGACCAGGGTATGTCTGCCAGGGGAAAAGGTTGACGTTGCAGAGCGGATATCATCTTTTAAGGGCACAAAAGGTGATATAGTTGTACACGTTGGCACTAATGATATTAAGAGTAGGAGTCCGGCGGAATTACTTAACAAGTACAGTTCACTGTTGAAAAAAAGCCGTGAATTAAGGTTGAATTTGAAAGTGTCTGCAATTCTGCCCAGACACGATAGGAGGGAGTATATGATGAGAGCCCTGTTGATCAATTCGGCCCTGGAAGGATTCTACAAGGCTCAAGGGGTAGAATTTTTTTCAGCCTGGTCTGT